>NC_081412.1:734443653-734761085 GCF_030272615.1 Cryptomeria japonica | reverse complement strand
CACCTTCAAGGATGTCATTGAAAAATGCTTAACAACAGAGAAGGTCCTAATTGAACAAGGAGTCATTAAGATATTCAAGGAAAACAAAGATGACTTTAAAGGAAAAGATAAGCCAAGATTTTGGAACAAAAACAAGAACACAGTCAATGATGGTGTTGTTGATGCCAATACGATATGACCAAAAATCATTTTTTCTGGATCAAGCTCTACAAACAATCAAGTGAATACTCAAACAACTTCAAAGTCACGAAGGAAGTACACCCCATTGGGAGAACCACTAGAATCAGTTTTCAAGAAGCTAGTGGCAAACAAAATAATAACTATTCTAGATTTTCCTCCATATGAACGAAAGGTTAAACCAAATTGGTGGAATGATGATGAATATTGTTAATTTCATAAGAGAAAGGGTCATAAGACAGGAAATTGTCATCGGCTGAAGAACATCATACAAGATCTCATTGATAGAGGTGACATTGAGATCAAGGGACACTCATCCAATCAAGAACATGGAATGTTTAAGGAACCATTCCCAAAGCATGACAAGGGAAAAGCTAAAGACATAGATGATCAAACCAACTATACCAGAGCATCCTCTAACTATGATTCAACTATTAATCACATTTCAATGGACAATTATGTCTCTACCATTATCATAAAGGACAAAACGCCTAAGAACTCTACCCAAAGACCCAAGATCATCCTGAAAGGCATCGGATCTTCTTCTGAACCTACCTCTAAATGTAATGTTACAAATCGTCGAGGTAAATTCCCTTTGCAAGGTGCTCCAGCTAAAAACACTACTTCTTCATCAACCAAGCCTAAGTATGACCTTGTAGCATAGTTAGGGAAGACACCCACGCTTATCTCAATCTTTGAGCTCTTATGCATATCCCCCGCACATAAAGCTAATCTTGACAAAATCTTGAGAGACACTTCTATCCCTACCGATCTAAACATGGACCAGTTTCAAGCCATGGTGGGATACCTTTCCGTTCCACACTCCCTTACATTCACAGAAGCTGACAATGCCTCTATGAACCAACCACATAATGCGTCTTTACACATTGAAGCCTTCCTATATAAACACCGAATAAAACGAGTCCTGATAGATGGAGGAGTAGGTCTTAAAATATGTACATTGAGCACTATTAAAAATTTGGGATATTTGGATAAAGCTGTGAATTCTACAAACAAAATTACCATCAAGGCATATGATGATGAAGAGCATTCATCGAAAGGCACAGTCACCTTGCCTCTCAGAGTTGGACCGGTTACAAAGGATGTGGTTTGTCAAGTCCTTGATCTAGAGCTCACATACAACATATTACTAGGACGCCCTTGGATTCATGAGATGAGCACAGTCCCATCTACATATCATCAATGTATCAAGTTCCCTCATAATGGAGTTGAAGTGACCATCAAAGCTAACCCAAATCCGTTCATATATTGCAACAATTTGCGACCTAGATTAGAAATAACAATTCTAGTCAATCGACAAGCTATTCCTTCATTAGCATATGTTGATCCAGAATCCTTAAAAGCTTCTACATCCAAACAAGATGAGCTCAAAGAAAAATTCAAGGTTAAAGACCCTGGATGTGGTGAGTATATCTTTCATGTTTATCAACTCCCATTATCTCCTAAGGTATCCAATCTACAAGAACAACCTACAAACAATTTTCAATGCCAAGGATCTAGGTACGAAGCACCTAGTGTTGTGGCTACTAAGTCTGAATGCAAATATCCTATAGTGGTGCAAGCATCTGTTGATATCAATAGTCCTAAGAGTGGTTCCAGCAAAGAATCTATTGAGCATATTGCCAGCCCTCTTGAAAACTCACATAGCCTTACCATTTCATCTACTCATTCCATTTCCACGCCACTTCCAGACTTGGATCAACAAGAATTACAAAAGCCCTTACTCATTGGCGATCAAAAATCAAGCTTTGAAAAGAAAAATCTAAAAGTCAAAAATAAAGAAAAGTCCTTTAGTCCAAATCAAAATCAAAAGCTATTGGACTCTGCAAAAATCAAATTCAAGGATAAAAATCCTATAAACGAAAAAGAACAAGAGTTGATCTCCCCTAATATCAAAATAACTGGGGGCAAAAGTTCTAAAATTTCAAGTCAAAAAGAATACTTGTTGATCCTAAGTCTCCAACATGTCATGATACTTTCACTTCTTTTTGCAATCACAAGCCTTCATTACTCATCCACTTGTTCCACACATCCTTTCCCTCCTGGAAATACATCATGGACCTTTAATGGAGCTTCCTCGAGGGATTTTGTTATTAGGGATGCCCAAACTTCTTTAGGTGACATGCATATGGGCCTGTGTAGTCCACATGCTAGTAATTCTATCTCAATTCCTTCATCAAGGAAGACAGTCACTCGAGATACACATCATTTGGTCAAGGAACATTGTAGTTACAATCATAAGGTTAAGCCTCACAAATTTGAGGTGGGTGCCTTGGTTCTCAAAGAAAATCCTAAAAATCAGTGAGACAAAGAGAAGAAGGGCAAGTTCAAACCAAACTGGCTTGGTCCTTACATCATCATAGCAGCATATGGATCTAGTGCATATCAACTCTCAACCACAGAGGGTGAACCCTTAGAGGATCCTATCAACAGCATGCACCTTCGCAGGTTCTACACATAGCTCTTCAGAGTATCCCAAATTCAAAAATACAAAAAAAATTCAAAAAAATAAAAAATACAAAAAAATCATAAAATAAAAAAATTGTTACTTGGTGAAAACCTGGCAAACAGGCGCCTTGTGACACAAAAAAAAAATGAAAAAATTGAAAAACAGAAAAAAATTTCATCCAATGGTGAAAACCACTTCGGTGGTGCCCTAGGCAAGTACCATGGTGAAAACCGGGTCATCGACGCCATGCATAGAGACATTGCTCCTCCCTCCTTCAAGATTCCATTTCATCCTTCACTTTGCACACACTCACAACCTATCTATCCATAATAAACTTTACACATTCCCATCATGGCTTGTTATTGATCTACCCAAGATTGGTTAGCCATTCATAATAATCCTTCGTTTTCATCCCTTTCCATCCATAATAAATCAGCTCCTATTTGTGGCTCAGGCAAATCCTACATCTAGTAATGGGTGTGGAACTGAGAGCATAACATGTTTCGAGGAGTACAATCTCTTCCAACCTTCTTCAGTCTATCTGCACACAATCCACAATAAAGCAACATTTGCATCGCCAGTCCACAATAAAGTTCCATCTTCTTCGCAATAAAGTATTAGTTTCATGGATTCAGTCAGTTTCAGATGAGACACAGCAGGAACAATGGCCTTCAATAAATCAAATCTTTCAACAGACTCAGACAACATATGGTTCAATGCTATCTATCATTTTTGTGAAAGTAAACATTGTGACCACAATCAAATAAGACTTATACAAGTGACAAGAGACACTAAAACTTGAGGACTACAGTGGATGTTGGTGTCGAGTTTTGGTTTTCTTTTGATTTTATCTTTCTGGTGACATGTCTTTTAGCTTTTCCAGGATGTCTCTAACTAGAGATTCTATCTCTAGGATGTCTTTGACTAGAAAGGCAAGGATGGGGTATCGTCACCTATTTTCTTTGCTGTCTGTGGATTGTCTCTTAGTAATGCTATGACTTGTCCAAGGATATGAGGACACTATGAGTCTAGTATGAAATGGGGAATTCCTTGTTTGCGACTATCTTATCTCCATGCAAACAGGTACAATGACTTTCTAGTTCAAACATATGCCTCAATTGTCATAACCTATTTTGCCATAATAAAGCTCAATGATGATAATGCACAAGAAGCTCTTTCACTTCCATATCTTCTATCTTTCATCCCCCTTTCTTGATTGACTTCCATCATCCTTCTTGAGTCTGTGTAGCCTACTATCACATGACTGAGTATAATGACATGCCAAACATATTTGCATTTCATGTAGTTGCACCTGCATTACCACATATAAGCATTTCATACATACATATAGATATCACAATTGCATCACATCCTGCACACAACACATATTAGCACATTTTACATTTTCATCATGTAAATAATCATTTGCATTTCATACATTCACATTGACATTTTCATAACATTAAAAACATAAAAGAACAAAAACATATTGCATTTCATCATGTACATATTTGCATCCATATCATAAGCACCACATAGAAACATACATCACATAGGTACACATGCATATAGCTGCCACAAGGATGAATCATCTCATATATATATCAAAATCATAAGTGTCATGATACAATGATGTCAAAATACATATGGCTATAGCCAATCCTCATGTCACCCTATCTGGACAGAGAAACCCACTGATCACTCCTACCAGTACTGCTGGTAATGCTAATCCAATCTGTGTCATTGTGTCCTATGCCACATGTCCAACACTCATCTCTAATCCTGAATCCTGGAACACTCGTCTTAGTGCATCCCTGTCTCTATCTCGATTGTAGGGTACTAACTCCCCATCGATTGGTATCCTCAGTATCCTGTATACATCCTCTAAGGTGACTGTCATCTCACCCATCAGCAAATGGAATGTGCATGTCTCAGAATGCCATCTCTCACCCAATGCAGTCAACAATCCCATATTCACCCGAAACTCAAGCGCATACAGAATATATCTCAAACCCATAACCTCAATAACAGCTCAATCCTTGAATGTTAGCTCTGGTCGTAATCTCTGCGTCAATGGGAATCTTTTTCGTGACTCCAACATAGGTAGATACTCCTGCAGTCAAGCAAATCAATCATGTCAATCATAGTGGCATTCCCTATTCATCACAAAATGCTTCTCTTTATCCTAGTGCTTATATTTATCATATGGCGCTATTTATTCTAGTGACACTCACTGTTCATCACAAAGTGTTGCTATCTATCCTAGTGACACTCACTGTTCATCACAAAGTGTTGCTTCCATCCTAGTGGTACTCCTTGCTCATCACAAAGTGTTGCTCATATTTGCACTCCTTGTTCATCACAAAGTGTTGCTCCTATTGGTACTCCCTGTTCATCACAAAGTACTATGTCTTGGTACTCACTGTTCATCACAAAGTGCCTTGATCTATCTTATCTTAGGGCCTCTGCTTGAGTGTATCCTCTTGAGTAGTTTCCTAATTGGTAATGTATGTTCTATCACAGAATTGTCAATCCTAGCCCTATATGCTATTCCAGTCTTCCCTAAAGGACCTGCTTGAGTGTATCCTCTCAGTAGCTTATCCAATCGATAGCGTATGTTCATCACAGAACTACCGATTTGACCTTGAAGACATAAATGTACATTTTAACATAAACACAATTACATACTGCACAAATGCCCGCTCTGCACAAACGTGCCTAAAATACACAGACATTCCTATGCTCTGCACAGACATGCCTATCCTGCACAGATGTTGCCACATTTCACAAACATGCCTGGCACCTATGCAGACGCGCCTAGCCAACCTAGACGCGCCTGGCACCAACGTAGATGCGCCTGCACATTTTTGACATTTTTTGACATTATCCTAAAGTGCATTTATTGCACTACCTAACATGCATTTATGACAACATTTAATGCACCAAAGTACAAAGAGGTTTTGTGGTACTTACCGACTCTCCTGCATCTATTGGCCTCTGAAATTGGCAAATGCGGTCGAATCTATGCACCAATGCCATCGCTGCTGACTGTTGCTGCTCTATTCTCTCTCTGCACTTTGATCTCTTAGGTGTGTGGATGACAATGAGGATGTATTCTCCTCGTGGTCTATTTTATAGACTGCCCTAGCCCTAGCCCTCGTTTCCTGAGTTAGTATTCTTTATCCCGTGATTCTGTCACTCTATCCTATCCGGTCAGTCCATTCTAGCCTTTCTTTCTTATTGAGAGATTGTCTGCGATCTTTTCAGACATTTTCATCCAATCTCTCGAGGGGGCATATCATTCCCATCTTGGGGCAACTTTGTATCAGTTCATATCATCTTCTTTGAAACAATGCAACAAGCTGCATTGTCTCAAAGAGGGGCAAAATGTAGACACCTAAAATTGTCATGTCTAATTAAATAAATATTTAATTTATTTAATTACTTTAGCCTAATTCTTCTATTAATTAAATAAATCTTTATTTATTTAATTAATTCATTTATCCACTTCTAACCTTATTTCTCATTTAAATAAATACCCTTATTTATTTAAATTATCATTTTCCCTAACTTAAATAAATATCTTATTTATTTAATTGATGCCACTTCTTCTATTAATTAAATAAATCTTTATTTATTTAATTAATTCATTAGCCTTTTCTACCCATGACACATGTAATTCATCTCTTAATTCATACACTACCTACCCCTCTCATTATTTTATTATTTCTTTTACCTACCCTTTAATCATAGCCGACCTCTTTTACAACTCTCAATCTTATCCCTCCATTTCATATAGTGTCTTCTATATAAGGAGATGCTTCCTTCATTATCAAACCCTGACTATGCATTCAGCCCCGACTACACTTTTGAACTTGCATATGCAATCAAGCCTACTTGCAACCACATTTCCATTCTTTGTTGAGCTCTTGTGCACATAAAATCTGAGAGCAAATATATCAAGCAAGATCAATGGAGATAGGAAGAATGGAGATTCAAACCCTATTGGACATGTGATGGTATAATCTTTGTGATTTCATTTGATTTGCATTGTCTTAGGTAATCTTCATATGTTATGGTGGATCTTTGTTGTTGTTAGGCTAGGGTTTTGTGGTTGAATTCATTTAGTCTTTCATTATTGTTGTTATCCATTTTCACCATATACACTACCTTTTGCAACTTGACAAACTCTACAACTATGCACATATCTCTTAACATCCTTGTGAATCTAGGGCCAATAATACTACTCACTCACCAGTGCTACTGTTTTGTCAATTCCAAAATGTCCAGCTAATCCTCCACTATATTTCTCCTTTATCAGATTCTCCCTCATAAAACTCTTAGGTATGCACAATAGAACTCCTCTGAATAACATCACATCCTGAATGAAATAATCCAACCATTTGCTTTTATCTACCATAACCAGTTCTCTACATGTTTTCACAGGTTCTGCAAACTCCAGGTCATCGTCATACAAGGTCTTCAAATCTACAAATCCTAATATTGTCACTCTCCTCTCTATCAACAAATTCCTTCTCCTATTCAATGCATCAACAACTTTGTTATATTTTCCACTTCTATGCTTCAACACAAAGGTGTAACTCTACAATAATTCTACCCATCTCATATGTCTCTGATTTAGATTACTCTAAATATTCAAATACTACAAATCTTGATGATCTATATACAACATAAACTCCTTATGCGACAGGTAATATCTCCAATTCCGCAAGGCATGAACTATGGCAAAACACTCCTAATCATAAACTGAATATCTCCTCTGGGCATCAATCAATTTCTCACTAAAATAGGCTACTGCTTTTCCTTCTTGACTCAAGATTGCTCGTATTATTGTTCCACTTGCATCGCAATCTACTTGAAATACTTTATTGAAATTCGGTAAATATAACACAGGCTGCTTAGTCACTTTCTGCTTCAACAGTTGAAAATTTTGTTTGCTCTGGTGATCCACTTGAATTCTTTCCGATCCCCTCTCATGGTCTTAGTCATAGGGTTACAAACTACACTGAAATTTCTGATAAATTTCTGGTAAAAATTATCCAATCCATGAAATGATCTTACCTCTCCAATGCTTTTCGATGTAGGTAATTCAACTATTGCTTCTACTTTCTCTGGGTCTATCTTCAAACCATCCTCAGATATCACAAATCCCAAATAGACTAACTCATCCTTCATGAAAGTACACTTCTTGATATTGATCAACAACTTCTCTTCTCTCAATATCTGCAAAACTTGTCTTACCTGCAACAAATGCTCTTCTTTTGTCTTACTAAAAATCATGATGTCATCGAAATACACAATAATAAACTTACCCAATATTTTCTTCAATACCTCATTCATCAGCCTCATGAAAGTACTCGGTGCATTAGTCAATCTAAAAATCATTACCAACTATTCATACCGTCCATCATTTGTTTTAAATGTTTTCTTCCACTCATCACCTTCTCTAATCCTGATCCGATGATATCCACTCTTCAAATCTATCTTTGTAAAGTTTTTTTCTCCACTCAAATAGTTCATTATATCATCCATGCTAGGCAAAGGAAACCGTTATTTCACTATGATCTTGTTTATTGCTCTTGAATCGATACACATTCTCTATTCTACATTCTTCTTAGGTGCTAATTGTTGGCAAATGCACACTCTAGTGAGAAATTGTAGGTGATTGAAGGTATTGTCATTGATGGAAACCTTGCAATCCTATGGCACCAGCACCGACAGACTCTACACTGACAAATAGTTTACCAGCAGTGATAAAGATGATTACCGACACCCCAGCTGACAGGATTTTGTTTATTGCATTTTGTATTTAATTATAATATCCTTTTGTAAGCCGACAAGGCAAATTGTAATAGGATTCATATATAAGTATGAGATCTTATAGATCATTTGTGTAGCAAGTAAGAAAAGGTAGATGCAAACATACAAATATTAAGGTAGATTTTGGAGTAAGGTTTATGGTTATTTTGTGAGCTTAAACCAGTACTGAACCTGGCATAGCAGATGCTGAATTGAAGCAATACATGATATTGGATTTGCATAATCCATTTTTGTAAGCCAGTGAGACTTCTCTTTTGTAATTAAGTAGTGAGCTTTAGGTAGTTGGCCTTCCTGCATGTGGAGGCCCCTATTGTAAGTAATATTCATTTATTGGCCAGTAAGTGAATATTGTGGGTCACAAATTGCACTGAGGTTTTTCCCACATCGGGTTTCCTCATTAAAAATCTTCCGTTATGGTGTGCTTTCTATGTTGTGCTTATTGTTCTTATTTACTGCATTAATTTTGGTTTACTGTTACACTATTTTGGAATGCAATTTCTTTAATAAGATCAGAAAATCCATTAACTGGTTAGATACTGATTCACCCCCCATCTCAGTATCTTTGGGAATCCTAACAATTGGTATCAGAGCCTGGTCCTCTTTTTCCAAAAGCCTAATATCTTGAGGAATATTCCAACATCGATACAAATGGATAACTTGAGAAAGTAATTGGAAACAACTCTTGTAGATTATGATGCAGAAAAGTTGAAGAATATCAAACTTAAGATGATCCGAAGGCTGCACAGGAAATCATTCAAGGACTTCAGAAGAATCTTACTATTTCTAGAAGAACAAGAAGAGAACTTCATGAGAAGATACAGAGCGATGATGATGAAAAAGAAACTCTTAATGATCTTGTAAGCAAGTTGAAGCAAGAAAACATGACCTTGAGGAATGAGATGCAAGATATGACTATAAGGTTTTGTAAAGACACTGAAGATAGAAAGAAGAATGAAGATGACTTGACTAGGAGAATAAATGATGTTGGAAATGAAAATCTAAGACTCAATCATGAAAATTATATGTTGAAGACAGATTTAATTTACTTGGAACATCATAAAACTGAACTCATGAGTTGGCTACTACAAATCAACATAAGGAGAAATTCAAGAAAAGTTCAAAAGAACTTGATGAAATGCTGAAAATTTGGAAACCTAATGGAGATACTAATGGTATTGGCTTTGAAGTTGGTGAAAGCTCTGGTACTGGAATCAATCATGATCACAGCAAACTGGTAAGAAAACCTAATACCTACAAATTTAATGGGAAATGCTTTAACTGTAACAAGTATGGTCATAGAGAAAATTAGTGTAGATCTAGAAACTATCAGAACACTAATGCACCCACCAGTCAATGTTCTAAATGTAGCAAAATTGGTCATAATTCAGAAAATTGTAGAATGAATGTACGATGTTATGTTTGTGGAAGATTTGGACACTTATCTAATCAATGCAGAACACATGCCTGCATAGGATATGGAAAAGATATTTAGACAAATAATGTAACAAGATTGGACATATTGCAAAATTTTGTAGAAGTAAGGCATCACCAAAAAATAACAAAGGACCCAGTTTGAAAGGTAAAGATAAGGTTGATGAGGTAAAGCAAGAATTTTCAAAACAATGGATTAGAAAGAGAGATCAAAATGTTGATGAGGCTATTCCTTCACTGGTAAAATAGAGTATCACTCCACCAAAAGGAGATTCTTCATCTAATTGAAAAGAAATCCCTTGGGGGTATGGCAACAAATTGACAAACATGCTAGCTTACCCTCGGTTGATGGTAAGAAGATGAAATGCTTCTTTACCGATAGATGATTTAAGTTTGCACTTAACCAGCAGGCATTTATTATGGTGGATGAAGGAAATGACATTATAAAGCAAGTGTTTTTCACTCTTTTTCACTCACCGAGCATTCAAATTTCCTAAGAGCGTGAAAAACCCGAGTGGAGGCATCCACAATGAGAAGTGAAGCAAATCATTCAAGCATCAAACCTAAAGGCAGATTAAGGTATTTATTAAATGGCTTCCTCCTCTACACCTAAATTCTTTGCAAACCCTATTGTAATCGAAGTGGTTAAATGCCCTAGGCCTGTATTTAAAATCATCCCCGAAGTTGCGAAGCAGGATGATACCCTATGAGTATTTTCTAAAATACCCAAAGGAGTTGCTTATGATGAAGACCCTAGGATATACATACATTGTCATATGGAAGAACTTGATGTTGATGAGATTATGAACATGTATAGGACTACAATTTGTGATGAAAATGGTAATGTGAAAGTGGAACACAAGATAATTGAAACCCTAGGTTTTGTGGAGATACTTAGCATTCCTAATTTTCCCAAGGAAGTTATAAGTATTGTATTGAGAAGAGTTCATGGGGAGTTCTTTTGGCTAGATTTCATCCATAAGATTACAAAAGAAGAAGTTAGGGAAGTGATTGGCTTACCTTCCACTGCGAGCAGAATAGAAAAAGGAAACAAGGTCTCTAATGATATTGTGATGACCCTAACCGATACAATAGATGATAGAAGATCCTTAAGAGTCAAAAGTTCTTATGACATGCTAACAGATTAAACTCTATTTCTAGTTTATGTATCAAAAGTTCTTATGACATGGTAAAAAGTAATGCAAAAATTGACATATGTGAATGGCTGAAGGATGAAGAAATTGACAATCTGAAGAAAATTAATGGAGAAAAGAAAGGCACATTCATATTTTCTAACTTTCTTGTATGTCTATTGCTATACATCACTAAGGAAGTTCCCAGTATAGGTAGAAAAGAATTTGGTTTTGACATACCAGTAGGGAAACAACTTTTGAATATCTTTAATAACATGGAGATGACAGGGAAAAGAACATAATTGAACACTTTCAGGCATTAAAGGCTAGAATGAAGACTAGGGAAAGAATATCTCAAGCCATAGTTGACAAATACCAAAAGGAGATATGTTTTGTTATAAAGAAGGATGAAATTTGGATGGAGGAATTGGTTCCTAGAACAATTTGGGTAACTGAAATGGGTTATGAGGTAGATGAAATCATAATAGAGACATATGCTAGAGCCCTCCTTGAAGCCCCTAGAGAACCTGAAGAAGAAGTATTTGGAAATGCTGAAACCATTGACATAAGAGTAAAAACCATGAAAAAAAGGAAAAGAAGAGAAAAAACAATCAGAAAAGTAACTAAATAGGCAAAAGAAATCAAGAAAGACTTGTTGAAAAAGACTGGTATCAAGGAAAGTGACTTGGAAGGGTTACAACCGGAAGCACATATTTCACCGGTTGGCACCTCCTCTGACAGTGAAATATCGGCAGAGTTTGAGAGAGTAGAAAGAAAAAGGAAACCTTCACCGGTACTTGCTCCTACACCCAAGAGAACAAGATGGAAACAATAGGTAGTAAGACCTCTAGCAAAGAAAATAACACCCAGGAAGAAGAAGGAAAAACAAGTTATTCCTCCACTTGATAATCTTCTAAATGAAATTACTAAAGAAGGAAACTTGTCCAATATCATCAAATTGTATAATACTTTTACCAATGAAGAAAAGGAAAGCATAGAAACCTGTGTTATTCTACATT
This sequence comes from Cryptomeria japonica, assembly GCF_030272615.1. NCBI lineage: Eukaryota > Viridiplantae > Streptophyta > Pinopsida > Cupressales > Cupressaceae > Cryptomeria > Cryptomeria japonica. Next base: position 734,749,014 of record NC_081412.1, on the reverse strand, counting down.
TAGACATTTACAAGAAATTTTTGATAGAAGTTGTAGATGACTTACCAAGTGACTTGTACAGAAGATTAGATGCAAAAAGTTTAGGAATTGTGGAATTAGACAAGAAGATTAAGGTAGAAAAATTACTTGTAGTTCACCCAATGAAATCAGCAGAAGAAATTGATGAACTGATAAGTGAGGCTAACAAGACTATATTTTCCACTGGTCACTGACATGTAGCTTCAATGGCTGGCAGAGTGAATGAGATCACTGAAGAGACAACAGACAAATGGGATATCTTCTTTGTAGAGAAGGAAAAGCAAGAAGAACTTAAAAGACCGAAGACTTTCAGATTCTATCAAAAGGAAAAGGATAAAGGTAAAGGCAAGGTAGGAGGTCCTCTGGGCATAAAAATAACAGACAATTTGCCCCCACCTCCTTCTAATACTCCACTGGCACAAACTTTTGATACACCACCAGTAACTAATAATGTTGAGAGTATGGAGACTGTTATCACTATTTTGACTATTGGGTGATTTTGTTCTCTAATCTGCTAAAAAATTGCAAAATTGTGATTTGTACTTCATTTTGCCTCTATGGGTTGTTGGCCTAAGGGTTTAGGGTTTTTGCAATTTACCCTTTTCTATCTCGAAATCCCTGTGTTCTATTTCCTTGTTAATTTTTCCACTTAAGTGGAAGGGTCGGTCCGTCGTAAGGAGAGGTCCCCCCCTTTAAGTTTTGCTTTAGGTAGGTTTTAATAATGTTTTTTGCATTCTCCTATGTTTTTATTTCTTTATCGAGCTTTGTAAAGGTTGTGCAAGTTCTAACTAATCCAACGGTGTGTATGATGTCACAAAGGAAAGATGCATGAGGTATATGCTCCATGAAATGGCAAATAGGTGGTAGGCCCGAGTAAAGCAGTTGTAAGGAATGCTAAAGGTTGAATATCTTCCGATAGATCCAATGGTCCGCGTTATTTCATGATGAAAAGATGGGCAAGGTTTATCCTCCGTGAAGTAGCAAAAGATTGGCGGGCTCGGTATGTAAGCTAAAGAATGAGTTAAAAAATCATGCATCTTGTTCAAGAACCAACGGTTGGCACTATTTCGCGTGGTAGAGATGCGCGAAGTTTACCTTTCACAAAGTAGCGAAAAGAGCTGGGGCCCAGGGAAGGAATGGCTTGAAAGATAAAAGAAGTGCATCTCTGAGAAGATCCAATGGTGCACGTTGTTTCACACCCTAAAGTAGCACGAGGTTTACATTTCACAAAGTAGCGAAAAAGAGCTCGCAGTTACATGGCGGATAAGGCGGCAATACAGCTAGATGTCTGGCAGAGGCAAAAGGTGATCTGTCAGTTGGACACATGGCTCCTAGGAGATTGTGTGGGGCTCGTTTGATTAAGAAGAAATATTGATGAAATTCATGGCTAGTTAAGACACGTGGTGGTTCAGATGTGAAGTCCAATAGAGTTCTCAAACAAATGAATGGCCAGAACAAGGGGGATATTTGCTGGATATTGGTAGGACAAGTGGATTTTGCTAGGAGGGCCCACTTTGAAGGTTAAAGGAGTTAAAAGATGTGCATCTCAAAATTGATCCAACATTGCACGTTGTTTCGTATGGTGAAGATTTGAGGTGATTAACCTTTGTGAAATAGTGAAAACCATTAGCGGTGATGGTTTCATATGGTTAGTTAAATAGACTAGTGGTCATTGTGGAGAATAATGGTCGAGCGGATGGTGGAAGATCCAACGGTCAGCATTGTTTCATAAAGGAAAGATGCACGAGATTTATGCTTCACAAAATAGAAAAAAGAAGGCGGGGCCCATTTCTAAGCAAGATGACTCAAGTAAGGTAAAATATATGCACATATTTCAAGATCCGATGGATGGCGTTGTTTCACAATGAAAAGGTGCGAGGTTTTTATCTTTCACGAAGCAATGAAAAGGCAAGATAGTTATAAAATTCTTTGTGGTCCATTGGAGCCATTTTTCAAATTCAATTGCGAATTTATTGTCGAAGCATGTGGCTTAATGTTTCTATTCAATGCTTAGTTGTTGTAATAATCTTCACATGAGCTAAAACATTGGCATCATTTTGAAAAGTCTTATAGAGGAACCGATGCATAGAGCGAATTTCTTCAGGCAACAAGTAAGTTCTGCATATTGCTTGACAATTACAGTTTGAATTGATATCCCTGGGTGCTTGAACTCTCAGAGGTTTGTTTAAGTTTAATTGAAATAGCTATAATTTTGAGATGGCACCACGAAGAGATTTCACAGGGAAGTTTAATTACTAGGATAGAGCCATTTGTGTTGATTTTATAGAATAATTAACTATGTCTACCAATACCGTAGCTAAAATGAAAGAATTAGTGCCCAAGGCTCCCCGTTTGAGAATTGGTGACGGTTTGTATGACAAAGGGAACTGGTTAAGGGACTCACAGATAGGGATATCAGGTCTGGGACTTTTCAAAGTGGGATTTGGCTAGAGAAATGCCTCTGCTCCAATGAATAGTATATGGGAGTTAGATGTTGGAAAGCTCATAGTGCCTGGGGTTTTCATGGATTTGGACCTATTGACATAGATTGCAAATAACTATGATCCTATTTCCAGGTGTGTTAGAAATGTAAATGGGGGATATTTAATTGAGATAAATGATGATGAGTTTAGGAAAGTGATTAGACTTAGTGAGGTGTCAAATTATTTAGCACTCATCAATTTTGAAACACTTGCACAGGTATATAATGTACAGAGAGATCACCTTAGGAGTGGCCCTTTGAAAGAATGTTTTGTCAAAATAGGAGGACTGACTGTTGTAGGCCCTAGCACCATGAAACCCTTCTCTCTAAATTTATTCACTTTGAGGGCTAAAGGGATGTATTGGTCCCTATGTCAGATTTTTGGGGAAGATGTTGAAACAACCATGCCAACCCACTATATGCTTATGTTAGCACAAATTTTGAATCAATCTTTGGCAATAACTTTTGACTTTGCACCCTACCTTACTGATGCCATTCATGAAGGGTTGATGGGGATAAAAAATGCTAAGGTAGACAGACCTTTTGGATGGTATTCTCTTCTTATGCACATGTTTTTATTCAAAGGGGTTCATTATTTTGCTAGTGAAATGGACCTGATTAAGGAAAAGGATGATGAGGAGATGCCTGTTCAATTATGGAGCACAATTTTGTCTTGGGATAGAGAGGATGCGAGTTATTTGAATTTTGATGAATGTTTTGCTTCTAGGCTTAGGATCCTCTTGTGCCCCTAAAACCCTAGAATTCCTAAAGCTCTCCTTGAATTCCTTAGGGTTAAGAAATTTTCTCAAGATATTAAGATTGTTCACAACTGGGGTGATATATACTTGTACCCTGTCTCTACTATGTTTAGAGTTTATGGTTTCAGAGGAACTCCATATTTTCTCCCCTACCAAGTACCATTGAAGATAGGAATTGCAGAGGTCCTGAGGCAAATTGGGCGTTTGCAAGAGGCAAAATTAACAAATAGGGGGAAAGGGACAATTTTCCCAACTGTCACAGTTGCACATTAATTTGTAATCACCAAGGGTGGTGGGAAACATTTTGATGACTTCTTTTAGCCATATAGGTTGTCTACTGTAGTATCAAGGTTTGATGACCTTGAAGATATTTTTAATGGTATGTTTAGGAAGAGAGCCATATGTAAAGGCAAACCAAACCAATTCCATTTTCCTGAGGATTTGATCAAAAATGAGTTCAACCTTGATGAACAGGAATTGAGAAAGGAGAAAAGGATAACATATAAGAGGGCTCTTGATTTTATCGACCAATTTGATATTTGTTATGACCCTTTGTCTAGTTTTACTCCCTTTGAGGAAAGGCTAAATTTTTGATACTTTATTTTGAAGATTTAATGCAGACATTAAGGGAGAAAAGGGAAGTTATATTGAAAAATGATCTTGAAAAGGCTAAGTTGGTTCTAGCCAAGCCTGCCTTTGCTAAGGACATCCCTCTAGGTGAATATGTGATGCACAAGAGGCCAAAATACAGTGTGTTAGTGTTAGTCAGGGGTGAGCCTTCTACTTCAAAGGGGAAAAGAGAAATAGAAGATGTAGTTGAAATCCAACATTCCCCTAAAAGGAAAAGGGTGGGAAAAGAGGTGCAAACAAGTGAGCCTTTATACTCTCCATCCCAATCCCCAATCCATGTGGGAGATGAACATGCAGTGGCTAAGCAATTATTGTAGTTAGGAAGTCTTGGGGAGATTGCCTATACTTATGAAGAAGTACAAGAAGGGATGCCTGAAGAGCCACCCAGTGTTGAAATGGATTTGACTGCAGATGAGTTTAAAGGAAAAGATTTAGACCCTATCATCAAACAAGCCAGTGAAGGATTCCTGGATGATAATAATTTTGTTACAATAAGATCTTTCATGCAATTTGTTTGGAAGCAAAATATAGAAAAATTCAAAGCCAAATGTGAGAAGAGGCAAAATGAATAGCCCCACAAAAATGCATCTGCAATGGAGGAAGAAGTAAAACAACAAATGATGACAGAATTCAAAACCATTACTCCTAAGCAGGGGAGAGAAATGGTAGAAAAAGTTGGTGTACTAATTCTCCCTGAGTGGGATATAGCAGATGCACTAGTCCTTGAATCAGTAAGGAAAGAAACAAAACACTTAGAAGGAGTGACATTTAGCAAGGACCATGCTGCTTTGGTCATGTGGTCTCTAGGGAGGGATGAGAGAGAAAGAGAAAGGACACTTCAGGGTCTAGCTACCTTGGAGGTATGGTTGTGAAAAGAGTGCAGGATACAGGGGTAGTAGAAGCTACCAGCATAGTTTTGGAATCAGAAAAATTCAGTGTGGTAGTAGCTGAGAAGGAAGCCAAGGAAAAGGTTGATCTCTAGGTAAAAGTAGAGATGATTCTAAAGGCTTATAATGAAGCCAAAGGAGAGATAGCCCATAGGGATAGTATCATTGCCAAGTTGAATAATCAATTAGTAGGGAAATACCAGAAAGGTGAATCTTCCACTTTATTGATTGCCTCTTCTCCAGCAAAACCTCTACCTACCAGTCCAATCATTGAATTTCCTCCTTCTCCTATGACTTCTAGTTTTCAACCAACTGAGACCATACAAGATGAAATGGAAAAGTTGAAACAGGCTCAGGCCCTATTTTCAAATAAGTATGAGGAAAAGGTTAGAGGCACAATCTTAAAATTTGCTGACATAGTAGGAGCTTCTATGGTGTACATTTATATGAAAAGAATTTTGAATATGTTGATTGATCTGAAAGAAGACAAGGCTACTTTGGAGCTAGTTTTGAATAAGTGGATGCCTAGAGAGGTGGATTTAGAACTTATGTGTTCATCTTATGAAGAGGAAGAGGTTGATGCAAATATTAAATCCACTTGTGATTTAGTGAAAAACATGACCAGGTTAGCAGAAGAAAGGGCCGGTGTAAAGAGAAAGGCCAACTTTTATAGAAAAGAATATGCTAACCATAAGTATGAATTGTTTCCTGGGGGTTTTGTTAGTCCAATTCAATTAAAAGATGAAAAGGTGTGGCTTGATGAGCTAGGATATAACTTGTCTCAATGGATAAATGAAGTCACCAATACATATGATACATCTTTATATATCCAGACAATTGAAGAAATTGAGAAAGTAAAGTCACATTATGGTTTTTTGGAGACAAAGGTTAAGCAATTAAGAAACACATGGAAAAGGTTAAATAAACTAAAGAATAAAATTGTTAACTTCTCTTGGCCTAGTGATGACGTGTTCCAAGAGTGGAAAAACAAGTATGCAGTATAAGAAGAGGAGGTTCAAGAATAATTAGAAGATGTTGTAGCAAAATAACAAACTTCAAAGCCATTAGGAATTCAGAATGGTTGTAACAAAGTTTTCCTAGGAAAGTCTGAAGCTTGTTTTGCATCCGTATCATTATAAATGGATACGAGGACTTTAGGAAAAAGCATCACAAGAATTTATAAAGAAACTCTGCTAAAATATATCTAGGGTTTTCTGGTTCTTTCAGAAATTACCTTGAGTTATGTAAGATTTTCAAAATGAATATTAATATATAGATCAGAACTTTCTGAGCCTAAATTTTCATTGTCTTTTGGTGTGCATTCATTAGTTTACTAATTTCTTTTGAATAATTTAGGGTTGTTCGATTGAATAGGGATTGCAAGGCAATCTTACAGATATGTTTTAGGCCTTTCTCTTCAGGAGAGGAATTAAATATACTTGAAATATCTCTGTTAGTAAATCAATTGTTTGCTACTTTGAATTTGATAAACGGTTTTTAGCTTAAAGGGAAAGAATTTATATATATGTCAGGCATATATTAGGTTAATGAAAGCCGAAGTGATGAGATGTATGAGAATGTCCAAATTTGGAACTCCTGTTTAAATTGGGTGAATTTGTAGCCTGGATAAGGCACTGATATCAGTTGTGGAGTTTTTTCTATCTTTCTTGGGGTCAAAACTGAAAATGAACACATGTTTTCTTTTAATATTTTAGTATTATCGAGGTGATGAGGTTCATAGGTTTTTAGCATTGGTTTGCTATGGATCTCATATTAAAATTGTGAAAGTATTCACAAGAGGTATACCCACCTGAGCTTTGGATAAGCTTAAAGTGTAGAAGGTTTTGTAGAAACCTTGTTATATGTTTTTCTAGAATTCTAGTTTCTTATTGTCCTCTCCATATGCAACAGAGGTTTCATATTTTCTTACAGAGGGGATTGGGGAAATCAGAATTTGAGAACAACAAAGATAACACATGAAGACACCAATCCTAATTCAGAGGTGTTATATACAATGTCAATACACAAGAAGTAAACATTGTGGTTGATAAGGAAACCATTGAGAAGAAAGATGTGGCAACTGAGCCACCAACTGAGGATATTGCTGTAGAAACACATGTTGAGGATACAGTTGGAAATGTTGAGATTGGGATTGAAACACACACTGAACAATCAAATGATCCCCTAGATACTGGAAAGATAGATACGACTGGTTCACACAATGAGAAACATACTGAGTTAGAAAAACTAGAAATGGACAGTTCAGAGGTACATACAAAGAAACTGGTAGATAACATTGAGACACAATCATAGAAACTGGCAATGGGAAGCTCATTGAAATCGATAGAGGTACATTATGAGAAACATGAAGAGAAAAAGGTTGAGATAGAGATAGTGCCACCGACAATAGCTGAGAAACCCAAACCTTTGCTAGTTGAGATGTAGACTCAAACTAACCTACCAAAGGTCAACATAAGTAAAGAGGTTACTCGCACTGATGGATTGCAGATTGTTAAGGTAGTTGGACAGTCATGTGGTTCCTCCTTAACAAAATTAAGACCAAAAAATGTAACGAAGGTATAATTGGACTCCATCAAGAAAATCACAGAGTGTAATGCACAGGCATATAAGGCTATTGATGATGGAATTTCTTTATTGAAATTGATAGCACCCAAGTGTAATGTGGAAAATAAAGATTCTTTGAGTCAACTAGACACATTGTCTAAGTATATCACCAGTAATCTTTTGACAGTTGATCAGATTAATGAGGAAACATTCAGTGATAAAATGAATAAAGAGAAAGAAAAATTCTTTGAAGAGTCCATAAATAGATGAAAGGAACACATTGATACATTATCACCGATACTAGGAAAAACAATAATGGACTTTAAAAAGTTGTATAGGGATTCATGCAAGACTAACATTTTGATAAAGGACATAGATAAAGAGATCAATAGAGCACAAAAGAAAATAAATGATATTGCTGATAATCTCATAGGTTCATCAAAACCCATATCAGTAATAGAGTAGGAAATTGCAGGTTTTGAAGAGAAAATTGAAAATTTTGAAAAAGATAAGGAGAGATTAAAATTCAAGGCTAAGGAACTAAAATATAGACTAGGTCCAAAAATTGACATCCTCATCTCTTTGAGAAAAGCGATTTCAGAGGCACTTGTTCCAGGACTTAAGACATCGGAATAGAAAATGCACATACTCATCGGTACCATCCAAAGGACAGAAGCAACATTAAATGATAGTGAAAGGTTCACTAACAACCTTAATTTTGCACTAGCAGATCTATATCAGATTGTAACCCACCGGTTACAGGGTTCCAACTGAGAACTACACTTAGTTGACATTTTTGACAACCTTTTTCATTGATGTCAAAGGGGGATTAGTGGAGATGAGAAAAATAAATGACAGAAGAGATCATTTTCTCAGGGGGAGCACACAGTTTTGGTAAGACAATTTTGGAAGATTCTTGGACAACGCATTTTGGATACAATTTTGACTTTTCTCATGAGTGTTGCCATCAATGCCAAAGGGGGAGATTCTTGGGAAATGCACACTCCAATGAGAAATTGTAGGTGATTTAAGGTATTGTCATTGATGGCAACCTTGTAATCCTATGGCACTGATACCGATAGACTCTACACTAGCATATAGTTTATCGACAGTGGCAAAGATGACTACCGACACCCCAGCCGACAGGATTTTGTTTATTGCATTTTGTATTTAATTATAATATCTTTTTGTAAGACGATAAGGTGAATTGTAATAGGACTCATATATAAGTATGAGATCCTATAGATCATTTGTGTAGCAAGTAAGAAAAGGTAGATGTAAACATGCGAATATTAAGGAAGATTTTGGAGTAAGGCTAATGGTTATTTTGTGAGCTTAAACCGGTATTGAACCTGGCATAGCAGATGCTGAATCAAAGCAGTACATGATATTAGATTTGCATAATCCATTTTTGTAAGTCAGTGAGACTTCTCTTTTGTAATTAAGTAGTGAGCTTTAGGCAATTGGCCTTCCTGCATGTGCAAGCCCCTATTGAAAGTAATATTCATTTATTGGCCAGTAAATGAATATTGTGGGTTACAAATCCCACTGAGGTTATTCCCACATTGGGTTTCCTCATCAAAAATCTTGTGTTATGGTGTGCTTTCTATGTTGTGCTTATTGTTCTTATTTACCGCATTAATTCTGGTTTATTGGTACACTATTTTGGAATGCAATTTGTTTAATAAGATCAAAAAATCCATTAACCGATTAGATACTAATTCACCCCCCCTCTTAGTATCTTTGGGAATCCTAACACTAATATTTTTGGTACTACACAAGGGCTTAGACTATCCTTGATCAAACCTTTCTTCAACAGATCCTACACTTGTGTATTCGGTTCTTCATTCTCTAATAGGTGGCAATCCATCAAGTACATTATATGAAATGATGTCCTCACATTCTATCAGTAAATCTCTTATCTCTTTCAGGTGTTCTCCTTCCAGTTTTGGTCTCTCAGTCTTCTTAGGAATAAAGGAAAAACACACATTCTCATGTCTCAATTTATCCATGAATTTCCTTCCTTCTACTAAAAAAATTCTAGTATTCATACAGACTTCATTCTTCAAATATTCCTCTAAAGGCAACAAGGTTTCCTTCATCCCATTGGCCACAATAGTGTATGTATTATTTCTCCCATCATGTACTTCATGTCTATCAAGCTGCCAAGGTCTTTCCAACAAAAGATGACAAATATCCATAAGCATAATATCACACAAGACTTCATCAAGATAATTCCTAATTTTTAATTTTACCATTGTTCACTTACTAACAACTTATGTTCATCTTGAATCCATGCTATCTGATAAGGCTTGGGGTGTTTCAATCTCTTCAATTTCAAATTATTCACCATCTCTTTTGAAACAAGATTATTTGAACTGTTAGGATTCCCACAAATACTACGAGGGTTTGGGGGGGGGGGGGGGGTGAATTAGTATCTAACTGGTATATCAAATTTCTTAACTTAAAACATGTAGAACATATTAAAACTATGTACCAGTAAGAAAAAAGTAATGTAATAAACAGAGATATAAACAACCACATGAAAGACACACCATAACACAATGTTTTAATGAGGAAACCCGGTGTGGGAAAAACCTCAGTGGGATTTGTGACCCACAATATTCACTTACTAGCCAATAAGAGAATATTACTACTACAAGAGGGGCCTGCACATGCAGGAAGGCCAAGTGCCTAGAGCACACTGCTCAAAATAGAAGTCTCGTTGACTTACAAAATGGATTGTATAAATCCAGTGTCTTGTACTACTTCAAAATAGCATCTATAATGCCATATCAAGTATCAGTTTCTGCTCTGCTTCTTACATAAACCCTTAACCTATAATTTGCATAATAGGTCTACCTAATTACATTCCATATCTCGCTTATAGCTTCTTACAATGTTCTATAATGATCTCTCTTTATATAGGAGTCATTTTAAATCATCCCAAGTCGGCTTACAATGATTTTACAATAATAAATAAATTATATTACAACAAAAATCATGTCAGCTTCCTGTGTCGGTATGCTTCCTTTTACTGCCAGTGCTGGTGGTCTGAGTGTCGGTGTAGAGTCTAATCTTACTGGTGCCAGTGTCATAGGATTGTAAGGTTTCCATCAATGACAAAACCTTCAATCACCTACAATGTCTCATTGGAGTGTGCAAATGCCAACAATCTCCCCTTTTGGCATTGATGGCAACACTCATGAGAAAATCCAAAAATGTGTCATCCAAAAAATATTGTGTCCAAAAATATGTGAACCAAAAATGTGTAAACTCCCCCTGAGCAGATGAGTCTTTATCTATTATTTTCTCATACCACTACTCCCCCTTTGGCATCAATGACAAAGGTTGTCAAGGTGTCAATAGAGTATGGTTTCATGTTTCAACCTTGTAATTGGGTGGTTACAATTTGAAAAATATTTGCCAAAACCAAATTTATGCTTTCCATAAATTTCTTACTGTCTTTCAATGCTACCTCTATTCTTTGAACTATACCGGTGAGTTGTTGCATATGTTCTACTGGTGTTTTTTGTCCTTGTTGATAGTTCTGATACTTAATATAAGTACAGATCCAATAGGCATCAAGATGAGAGGGGGGGGTGAATCATACAAACTTAGTCATCCATAAAAACATCAGATTCAACCTCGGTAACATATATATCAGTCATATATCCAAAACTATTAAACATGCAAACTCAAAAGCATATGAAAAATATAAACATCATAACACCAGATTTAACGTGGAAACCCAAATAGGGAAAAGCCACTATGGGATTTCGGACCCACTAAGAAATATACTCTTCTAGAGTATGCTTGGTTAAAAGCAAATCCTGTTAAATATTACAAGCACATTGCTAGATGTGACCCAGTTAAGGGATTTCTCTTAGATCTGTTAGGATCTTCACTTTGTTAGAATTGACCTTATCAAAGGATTTCAAACACTCTATCATAATGTCACCTTGCTATTGGATTTACATATAATACTGTTAAGTCCACTCGGTTAAGAGATTTTATGTCACTTTCACAAAATAACAGTAATAAAAATCTATCTGCAACTTCACATCTAAAATGCTAAAGCAGATTCTTATTTGTTCAATACAATCTAGACATAGAACTAATCTTGTCTATCTGCTGGGCTTCTAAACTATGTTATTCTAATAGGTCTTCAAGCTTCTGTGCTCCGTAATCACTATGTAGCATCCCTATGCATACACTTGCCCGCATACATTGTTTATCAATAGTTTCCTATTTATAAACAATTAGGTTACCGCTTAATCTCCTTGATCACATTTCCCATGATCAATAATAGCCATCAAATCTTCAATCTTGTCTAGGTTCAATGCATCTTTCGATTTGAAAATGTTTTACCCCACCTTGTAACTTGCATAATAGTCTTGGAACTTGTGCCAGGGTATTGTAGTTCAATCTGAGCTGTAGATCTTCATGCTGACTTTCCATTGCCTTAGATTTGTTAACAAACTTCTTCCATGGCTTACCAATCATTGATCCGCTCCAGCTCATTAGCTTCTTTCATTAAATACTGCATGCAAACATTTAATGCTTTCTGTTATAGCTCGGTTACAACTTGGTAACAACTCGGTGAATACTAAACTTCACTTGGTAGACATTCCGCCTTCATTAACCGATAGCGATAACCTTAGGGTTTACCGGCTAGGTTCCTTAGGGTTTACCGACTAGGTTCTTTGGTTGATAACATAGTATAGTATTAACCTTTACATTTTACAACATATCTATGATGTTAAAACAATCTAAAACATCATGATTTCATCATTGTCTGACTCGGTACTAGTTGCCCATTGAATACCTTACTCATCCCCTTATTGATCATATTCTTTCCTGTGTCTTTCACCGACTTCTTCATATCATACTTCTCAAGATATGGCAACATCATACTGAATTAGAAAATTAATTTCTTGACATCAATGAAAAAATAATAATATCAAGATAGTAAAACATCTTTAATCAGTTATGTCCATGATCATCAACAACCTTCTCAATATCCTTAAGAAATGCCAACAATCTTTCATTGTCTGTTATAATACAGTATTGCCAACAATCTCCCCCTTTGGCATTGATGGCAAAACCAATTGATTTGACCTTAGTAGATTTGGATTCCTATGATTCTGAAATGCTGAAATGCTCTCCCCCATACATTAGACTTCTCTTGTTTTCTCAGTCTTCTTTCCAATCTATAGTCTGCTCAGTTTTCTCTTAGTCTTCTCCTAATAGGTCTTCTCCCCTATATTGGTCTTCTCTGCCTTCATAGGTATTCTCCCCCTTTGACAACAATGCCAAAAAGAAAAGAACTAAAACATAATTTCTTTCTGTAAGAAGTGATTTCCTGTGGTTGTGTATCAACTGAGTCTCAGTCAAAGCATTTGTCTTCAATTCCTGTTCCCTGTAATATTCTCTATAGTAATTCCAGTATTAATTCCAATACACTTTTAGAAAACATTCTAAAGTGTATAACTCAACATCAACTCCCAAAAATATATTCAATAGAGTCATTAGATTGATGCTTTCACTGAACTCGATCAGTGAGTAGAAGATATGGGTAGGACCCCTAACTTGCTTCTGAGATATTCAAAAGTGTCCTTTGGTAGTGGCTTGGTGAAGATATCTGCTATTTGCTCCTTTATGCTAACACATTCCAATACCACTTTATTCTCTTGAGCTTCTTCTCTAAGATAATGATATTGGATAGATATGTGCTTTGTCTTAGAGTGCATAACAGGATTTTTTGAAATTTTAATGGCACTAGTATTGTCGCAGAATATAGTTACTGGCTCGGTAACTTTCTCATTTATACCTTCCAATAGTTGTTTGATCCATGCAATGTTGGTACAATTCAATGCTACAGCAATGTATTCAGCTTCTGTTGTTGACTGTGAAACACATCCTTGTTTCTTGCTAAGCCAACTCACTAGTCTTTCTCCTAAAAAGAAAGCTCCACCACTTGTGCTTTTTCTGTCATCAATGTTGCTTGCCCAATCAGCATCAGTATAAAATTGTAAATCAAAATCATTTCCTTTCTGATATACTAAGCCATAATCCTTTGTGCCTTTCAAGTATCTAAAAATTCTTTTGATTGTTGTCATGTGTGTTTCCTTAGGATCTGCAAAGAATCTTGCAACTATACCTACTGCATGTGCTATGTCTAGTCTGCTGTGAACAACATATTGTAGTTTTCCAATCATGGATTGGTAGAGTGTCTCATCAATAGATGCAGATTCATCATTCTTTGATAATTTACAGTTAGTAGTCATAGGAGTACTTACTGGTTTTGAATCATCCATTCCAAATTTCTTCAAGATTTCCTTTATGTACTTGGATTGAGTAATGAAAATCTCATTTTTCATTTGCAGTATCTGTAGACCTATAAAATACTTTATCTCACCGATTAATGACATCTCAAATTCTTTGCTCATTTCATTTCCAAAGTTCTTGCATAAAGAGTCATTTCCACAAAATATAATATCATCAATGAATATGGCTGAGATCAGTATTCCATTTTCATCATTCTTCATGTACATGTTGTTGTTCTCACTTGTCCTTATAAAACCAATCTTAATCAAATAAGAGTGCAATCTTTCATACCATGCTCTTGGTGCTTGTTTCAAACCATATAAAGCTTTGTTCAATTTACATACCTGATATTTAGTATTGTCTTCAACAAATCCTTCAGGTTGTTCAATGAAAACTTCTTCTTCTAATATTCCATTCAGAAATGCAGTTTTGACGTCCATTTGATATATCTTGAAGTTCTTGAAAGCAGCATAGGCCAACAATGTTCTTACTCCTTCAAGTCTAGCAACAGGTGCAAAAGTTTCACCATAATCAATTCCTTCTTCTTGTGCATAACCTTTGCAAACTAATCTTGCTTTGTTTCGAATGACCTCCCCTTTTTCATTTAGCTTGTTTCTGAAAATCCACTTTGTACCGATTACATTTTTGTCCTTCAGTCTTGGGATTAGTGTCCATGTTTCACTCTTCTTGATTTGATCAATCTCTTCTGTCATAGAATTTACCCAATCTTCACTGTTAAATGCCTCTTTTACTATTCTTGGTTCAAATTCAGATATCAAACATGTGTTCTATCTCAGTTTGTTCCTTGTCATCACTGGATCATCCTTATCTCCTATAATCTGACTTGGTGCATGATGTCTTTTGACATACTTGGCTAATACAGGCTCAGTAGGCTCTGTATGATCTTCTTCATCACTCGGTAACTGGATATTTTCTTCAACAATTTTCTTGGTAGGACTTCTTGGTTGCACATAGACAAATTCATCATAGTCTTCTGGTTCTTTGGAGTTCCCTTCATCATTTCTTTTTGCAAATTCATCAATTTTCACATTTGCACTTTCTACTATTTTGTTAGATGATTTGATTAGACATTTAAATGCTTTGCTTCTAGAAGAGTAACCTAGAAGCATTCCTTCTTCACTTTTCTGATCAAACTTGCCATTTCTATCATCTTTATGAACATAGCATTTACTTCCAAAGATTTTAAAGTAACTAACATTAGGTTTCTTATCATACTAGATTTCATATGGTGTCTTCAAAGTACCTTTCTTCAATTGAACTCGGTTCAAGGTGTAAACAATTGTGCTTATTGCTTCTCTCCAAAATGTTTGTGGCACCTTCTTCTCAATCATCAGTGTTCTAGCACAATCCACAATAGGTCTGTTTCTTCTTTCAGCTATTCCATTCTGTTGTGGAGTTCTCAGTGTAGAGACTTGTATTTTAATACCATGATCATTGCAGAATAAGTTGAATTCATCAAATGTGAACTCTCCTCTTCTATCTGATCTAAGACATTTCTATTGGCTTCTTGTTTCATTTTTAACTCTTGCCTTGTACCATTTAAACATTTGAAAAGCTTTTGATTTTTGTTTTAAAAACATTACTGACATCATCCTTGAATAGTCATCCACAAATAATATGAAATACTTATCACCATAATAACTTTGAACTTTTATAGGACCACAAAGATCAATGTGCACTAGATCTAAATGTAGCATCATAAATTGTACGCACTTGCTAGGGTGGTACAATTTCACACCTAGTTTAGCACCCGCCTTGGCGCATTTTTCATTTTGCATTGCATTTCCCCTTTAGCACTTAATTAGTTAAATTAATTAGGTCTAAGGTTCTATTTTATCATCTCCCATATCATAAAGTTGGGCCCTTTTCATTAAAGTGTGCCCCTTTCATTTTATTCTTCCAATACATCATTTAATCGAAAACCCTAATTAGGTCCTATTTTGAACTTGGGGGCTTGATTTCGGGGGTCAAAACATCTCGAAATCAGCTGTAACTTCGGGATTCTCTCTAAAATCATCATATCCGACGGCCCTGAAAATTTGGTGAAAAGTTGTCAGGACCATGGCGCCTGGAGTGAGCATGGTCCCGGACATTTTTCCCAAAATTTTAGGAGCGCGATCCAATCATAAAACAAAGCTTAACCCCAAGAAATTGGTGGGAGATTCAATCTCTAGGTCGGCCAAAAGTTGAAATTAAGACCTAGGGTTTCATATATAAGAGCTCTCTTTCTTCATTTGAAAGGATCAGAATTTTTGGTTTAAGGGACCTTCTATGCAGCGAAAGAGCAGATCTTTGAAGACTTCAACAACATTCAACATCCATCCATCAAGTATCCATCAATTTCATTCATTCACTTAGGGCTTTGAAGTCATTGAAGAGCAATAAGGGATCACCGACTGAAGATTGGCTTGTACCCCTCCCTTGGGGTTGGGTATGATTTCATGTTGTTTTCATGTCTTTGCATAAGCCTCATTATGTCACTTACATTCATGCTTTAGATCACTTGGCATCTTCATTTGGAGCATTTACATTGTCATTTACAAGTAATTAGGGTTTACTTTCTAGGTTGCTCTAGTTTGCTTACTTGCATTTTAGATCTTGCACACACACAAGGTCTGCACACACATTACTTTTACAATACAACTTGGCTATTCATGGAGGTGGAAATCACCGAAGCGGGGGTTTGACTAAGGCAAAACCCTATATAGCTGCCCAAACACCTTTTTCAGATATAAGTGCAGATTTCGGGATTTAGACGACGCCGCAAGTTGCAGATCCGAAAGAAGTAGACAAAGACGGAACCACACACCAAGTTTCAGAGCAGAAGACCAGGATAGGGGCGTGGAGCACCATGGTCCTTCCAGGACAGGGGCGCTAGGTGCCCTGGTCCCTGGGATAGGGGCGCTGGGCGCCCTGGTCCTCCTGACAGACAACAGTTTTTAGCAGTTCGGACAGTTTTCCAAGTTGCAAAGTAGCAGTTTCAGGTGCAGAATCAGGACAGTGGTGCCCGTGCCCCCGTCCTGAACATTTCCACTCAGATTTTGACTCCGGGTATGCATTTGCATTTTTGTCTTGTCCTTGTGTTTACAGCTTTCCATAGTTTAAGTTCAATTCTGCAATCTTGTTATTAGTTCATACTTGCACTTTGGGGTTAGGAATTGAACTTGCATCATTTTATCTTTCAATTACAACAAAGGAATAGAAACCCTAATAGGTAGCCCGTGGCTCTCACTTTCACAAAAATAAGTAGCCAATTGTGTGATACCTCTAGGCTTTTTCGTATTCCAGAAATGTGTGATTGAAAGTGAGATTAGGGCATGTTTGCTTAGTTTCATTTTTTCCCCCACACATTTTGGTGAACCCGACGTGAACTCCAATCTTCTCTAATTCTGATTTATGTTTTCAAATTTGAGTATTTATGCTATTTCAAATTCAAATTTGTATTTACAAGTTTTAATTTCTTACAAAATTCAAAAATTTAGAGGAAATTTTTGCTAAAATTCAAAGTTGAACTTGTGGATAGCTTAATTAATTTCAAATCTGATTTAGGAACTCATTTGAATCATAAATTTCATTTTCTAAATCTACATTCTAAGTGCTTTCATTAAACATTTCCTTCTATTTTGCATGTGTTATCATTTGAAAGAGGAAAATTGTTGTCATGATGCATTCATTTCATAGATGTGATAATGGGTTAGCTTCCCTTGTTTCAATTTTTCCTTCTCCTAAAGAACCTCCCCCCATCTATAACAACATTTTAGTGCCTAAAAGAGTTTCTACCAATCCCTTTGAGACTCTCCCATGCTCTAAGGATGAAGACTTTAAGAGTGACTTTGACAATTCTCCTAAAATGTGCCCTTCCTATTTAGCTATCCTAGAGGAAGAGAATGATATCATAAACACCTTTCTTAATGTTACTTCATCTTCCCTACATGATTCCTCTCTAAGTGAAAAGGTATTGATGGAAATTGACTTATTTTCTCCTAAAGTTGGTCCTTCCAATGGGGGCATGTTAGTGCAACAAGAGGTTATGAACACTTCTTTCAAAGATCTCCTTCCTAAGCATGAATCTTTGGAGAAATATGTTCATGTTCCTCCTAAAAAACACTCCCTTCATGAGGATTCTTTTGTGCAAGAAGATGACATTATCCCTACATTTCCTAGTGATGGCATTTCCTTTTCCAACAAAATTCCCACTAGAGATGATGAATTAATGATAAATGCTTACCCTTCTCCTAAAGTTTGTCTTACCCATAAGCATCCCTTAGAGAAAGAAGATGAAATAATAAGCAATTTCCTTAACTCTCTCTCCCCTAAAGATCATATTGAACATATTTTGAGGAAAAAGGATGAGTTTAACACATCTATTGATGCTCTCCCTCCTAAGAATGAGGAATTAATAAACAATGTTATCTCCTCTCTCGAAATTGACAATACTTCAAACATTCCTTTCAACAACTTCACTATTTGGGATGAACCATTAGAAGAAGGTGTAGATTATTCTCTACCTCATGAGAGAACCCTAGCCAAAGGGGATGAAATCAAGATTGAAAACTCCCTTGATAGTTTCTCACCTTCCTTGAATCTCAATTATTCTCCCTCTAAAAATAAAGCATCTCCCTCTCCTCAACTTGGTTCTACTCATAAGGAAACCGTAGCTCAAAGCAAGATGGTTAACATCTCTTTCAAAGATCTCCCTCTCAAAAGTGAGACTTTAGGGAGTAATGTTGATCCTTCTCCTAGAGAGTTTATTCCCCATGTAGATCCTTTGATGATAGAGGATGATATGACCCTTCCTAGTATTACTCTGCCTACTAGAACATCAATGCCTACCCCTTGTCTCTCTCCTAAAATTGATTTAATCCGTGATGAGATTTTAGTGCAAGAGAAGACTATCAATAATTCTTCCAACACTTTTGTTCATTCCTCTAAACCATCCTCAATCAATTTGATACATGTGAATGAAATACCTAACAAACCTCTCTTCACTGTCCAAGGTGCTTGTCCTTCTCAAAATTCTCAACCTTTAAATAAGACTATCTTAGTGGTTCAAGGTGGTTATGCTAATGATTCTTTTTGCACTCCTAAGAAACCTATTATTACTGTGCAAGGAGGTTATTCTACTAAGAGCCCTTATGAGTATGCTAAGAAATTAACTAGAGAGAGTTATCATGCGGTTGCTCATACCTATAATACTAGAAACAATAGGCAACCTAGTCCTCCTCCAGTTATCCCAACTTCACTTACTCCTTCCCAACCTATTCTTCTGCAAGCTCCACGTATTTCACAAGTTCTTAGTAAGGAATATGATCTCGTAGAACAACTTAAAGCTACCCCTGCTAAGATATCCCTTTGGGATTTGATCCAAACTTCTTCCGCTCATCATGGAATGTTACAAGATGCTTTGAAAGACATGAATGGTCCTCCACCTAATACATCTAGTAATATAGTGTCTTTGGTTAACTCTGTGATGAATCCTAAATCTCAAATTGTGTTTACTCAAGATGAGTTACCTACTAGTGAAATTCAACATCAATATGATCCCTTGATGATTGTGGTTATCATAAATGACACAGCTATAAGATGAACACTGCTAGATAATGGTTCTGGACTTAATGTGTGTAGCATTAATCTATTGCATAAGATGAATGTGGATACATCCCTTATTGAGCTTGACTCTCGTCCCATTCGAGGCTTTGATAATGTGGCTAAGTCTTCATTAGGTATTATCACCTTACCCATCACAGTGGGACCTATTACTTTGCCTACTCCTATCCATGTTATGTCGGGAAATCTAACGTACAACTTGTTATTAGGGAGACCTTGGATTCATAGTATACATGTTGTCCCCTCTACATTGCATAGACAAGTTAAATTTATTTATAACAATAAGACATATACCTTGATAGGTGATACTAATTTTCAAGCTTGTTTGCAAACATCTACTTCCAAAGGGATTTCTTCTAAGCCTTCCTCTTCTAGTGATGACTCATTAAACAAGATACCTATGGATGAATCATCACCCTCTGATAATCAAAATTATTTGGATGAGTCTGAAGTTCCTAAAGAAGATTCTTCTCAACTTGAATCTACACATGAAAAGGCTTTTGATCCTGAGAAGGTTCTCGCAGAAGATGATTGGGGATCTCTTGATTTTAATCCCACCTTTGTAGGTGAGTATAGGGTTCCTCCTAGAGAGCTTAAAGTTAAAAAGAAGGAAGAAACTAGAGATCAATCAGTCTTACCAGAACCTATGAGAAATAATTTTGTGGCCGCTTCTCAAACTTCTTCTCCTCACACCTCTAATTCTGAAGAATTTGATTCTTTATCTTATGAAAAACCACCTTTTCTTTCTGAAATGGCTAATCGTTATGGTCGTGGTTTTCATATTTTGGCTAAGAGTGGCTATAGTGGAAATGGTTGTGGCACAAATGAACAAGGAATTAAAGTTCCTTTAGAACATAACATGCATGAATATTCATTTGGACTTGGATATAATCTTTCTAAGCCCACCAAAGCATCTAAAAGACCATCTCTCAATGTGAGTGCTATATTTAGTAGTGATGATGATCTCACTTCAACTAAATCATCTTCTACTTCTATCAACTCTCATTCCCCTCATAAGGAAATCTTGGCGATGAACAAATCTCTTTATGAATCCCCTCAAATTTCTAAATCCACTTATGAATCTTTATCTCCTATTCATCATAAAGTCCTTTCCTCCAGGGATAAGGCTCTAATAAATTACACTCATCCCTCTTCTAAGATTTCTTGTGACTTTTCTTCTTCAATTTTTATCATTTTATACATGTTTTTGATCTCACTTATAGTTGAGCATTTAGCATGTCATATTCAAATACCTCATTCAGTCTATCATGTCTTTAAATAACATTAATGGCTATTATGTTGCTCATCATTATGTGACATTGGTAGCTCATTTACTGGGGGCTCATTGTCATTCATGATGGTACAATTTCAAGTGCAATCATATTTTTGAAGCAACAGAATAGCCTAATTTTCTATGTTATCTCTTGTTCCTATGGGGACAAGAGTGATTTCATACATCTCTTCTTTTTATGGTTAAAATTTCCCTTTGGAGTAATAGTGTGTATTCTCTTTCTTATCCTACCCACTTCTTGTGAGGAGCATTTTACATACACTAATGTCTTGCTTGCATGAACTCATGTGAGTATGTAGTACATTTTTCTTATGTCTATATCTCTCCCTAGAAGATTGTGTAAGTCCTTCTCATTGTCCTTATCCTTGGGAGGCAATGATCTTTTCTTATTTTTATCTAAGGATCCACTTTTCCCTATTTCGTGGATGGTGTGAACTTTATTACTTGATGTTATTCCTTGTATGCATTTGTTGTTGTTTGTTCAAGGATTCTCTCTTACAAGAGGTGTAAGTCCTTGACTACAACCTCTTTTGCACTTGGTAAAATACATCCATAATGAATTCACTCTCCCAGCTGGGTTAAAAAGAGCGTCATCCTTCATTAAGAATCACTTTCACCTCGCAAAAGAAGGAAGTATTGCATTCTTATTCTCTTCTTTGTCTTGTTCTAGAAGGGGTTATATTTGTCTAAGATAATTCCTCTTAGGGATAGGTGTCTTTTGTACAAAGATCTCTTCTCCTCCAAGGATCTCCTCTACACATACTACAAGATATCCCTTTTCAACTATCTTATCCTTGCTTAAAGAGTGCAAAAACTCCCTTGTTTGGATCTATGACATTGTTGCATTTTTGGGGTATCTTCTTTTGTGATGAAGGTAGGTATCCTTGTTCTACTTTTCTTATGACATAAACATTACACTTTTTGAGCAATGGGTCATTCTCGAAACCAGAGCACAGACTCTTAGAGCGAGATGTCTCCATTTTTCTTTTATGTAGGGTGATTATTCTTGGAACCAGAGCACAGACTCTTAGAGCGAGATGTCACGCTTTTGTACTATACATATACAGGTTGTAGCATACTCGGGCATAGACTCCTATGAGGTGCTTCTAACCTCACTTACACACAAATGCACGAGGTTGAGTGGAACTAGCGGCATAAGGCTAGACTTTCTCACTCTCCTCCCTTACATGGATCACCTAGACAGACTCTAGGGGCTAGTTTTCCATGTCCTTTTTCCCATGGATCACCTAGACAAGATCTAGGGGCGAGAAGTCCATGTTTTCTCTCTCACTATTCTTCTCATGGATCACCAATGTGTGTATTCATGCTTTTTTTCCTTTCTTTTCTTCTCTTTGCATTTTGTTTCCATTTACATCCTTCATCTTGTGTTAGAGAACTATCAAATCCTCACACTTTTTGTTGTGTTGGAATTGAGATTTAGTCCTCTTTCTTACCAAATGATTCTCCATTAGTTTTTGATCTCATATCAAATCTTCTTGTGAGTATTTGTCATCAATATTCTTTAACAATTCGAAGTGGTAAACATGATACCCTGTTTCAACTCACTAAAATTAGCAAGCCGAAATAGGGGGGGGCATATAGCTACCCTCGAATTTTCATCACCTTCCTTAGTAAGCATTAGGTGATTTTGTGATCTAATGTGTGTTTTGTAGGGTGTGGTTCCTAACTGTGTACTGCAGATACCGCTAGGGGCTTCGTTCGATAGAATTGTGGATATATCCTTTTTCAAATAATGTTTACTTTTCTGTACTTTAGCTTGCATATGCACGTAGTGTTCATATGACCGCTAAAGTGGGGGCTAAATGTAGCGTCATAAATTGTACGCACTTGCTAGGGTGGTACAATTTCACACCTAGTTTAGCACCCGCCTTGGCGCATTTTTCATTTTGCATTGCATTTTCCCTTTAGCACTTAATTAGTTAAATTAATTAGGTCTAAGGTTCTATTTTATCATCTCCCATATCATAAAGTTGGGCCCTTTTCATTAAAGTGTGCCCCTTTCATTTTATTCTTCCAATACATCATTTAATCTAAAACCCTAATTAGGTCCTATTTTGAACTTGGGGGCTTGATTTCGGGGGTCAAAACATCTTGAAATCAGCTATAACTTTGGGATTCTCTCTAAAATCATCATATCCGACGGCCCTGAAAATTTGGTGAAAAGTTGTCGGGACCATGGCGCCCGGAGAGGACCATGGCGCCCGGAGTGCACATGGTCCTGGACATTTTTCCCGAAATTTTAGGAGCGCAATCCAATCATAAAATAAAGCTTAACCCCAACAAATTGGCAGGAGATTCAATCTCTAGGTCAGCCAAAAGTTGAAATTAAGACCTAGGGTTTCATATATAAGAGCTCTCTTTCGTCATTTGAAAGGATCAGAATTTTTGGTTTAAGGGACCTTCTATGCAGCGAAAGAGCAGATCTTTGAAGACTTCAACAACATTCAACATCCATCCATCAAGCATCCATCAATTTCATTCATTCACTTAGGGCTTTGAAGTCATTGAAGAGCAATAAGGGATCACCGACTGAAGATTGGCTTGTACCCCTCCCTTGGGGTTGGGTATGATTTCATGTTGTTTTCATGTCTTTGCATAAGCCTCATTATGTCACTTACATTCATGCTTTAGATCACTTGGCATCTTGATTTGGAGCATTTTTTTTGTCATTTACAAGCAATTAGGGTTTACTTTCTAGGTTGCTCTAGTTTGCTTACTTGCATTTTAGATCTTGCACAGACACAAGGTCTGCACACACATTACTTTTACAATACAACTTGGCTATTCGTGGAGGTGGAAATCACCGAAGCAGGGGTTTGACTAAGGCAAAACCCTATATAGCCGCCCAAACACCTTTTTCAGATATAAGTGCAGATTTCGGGATTCAGACGATGCCGCAAGTTGCAGATCTGAAAGAAGCAGATGGAGACGGAACCACACACCAAGTTTCAGAGCAGAAGACCAGGACAGGGGCGTGGGGCACCCTGGTCCTGCCAAGACAGGGGCGCTAGGCACCCTGGTCCCTGGGATAGGGGCGCTGGGCGCCCTGGTCCTCCTGACAGACAATAGTTTTTAGCAGTTCGGACCGTTTTCCAGGTTGCAAAGTGGTAGTTTCAGGTGCAGAATCAGGACAGTGGCACCCACGCCCCCGTCCCAAACATTTCCACTCAGATTTTGACTCTGGGTACGCATTTGCATTTTTGTCTTGTCCTTGTGTTTACAGCTTTCCATAGTTTAAGTTCAATTCTGCAATCTTGTTATTAGTTCATACTTACACTTTGGGGTTAGGAATTGAACTTGCATCATTTTATCTTTCAATTACAACAAAGGAATAGAAACCCTAATAGGTAGCCCGTGGCTCTCTCTTTCACAAAAAGAAGTAGCCAATTGTGTGATACCTCTAGGCTCTTTCGTATTCCACAAATGTGTGATTGAAAGTGAGATTAGGGCATGTTTGCTTACTTTCACTTTTTCCCCCACACACTAAAATTCCCTTAGAAGTGTAAGACTTACTTGTAAAACTTGATCTTGTCATCTTACCCATCTAGCATCCTCGGCACATAGCATTCTCAGGTTTTTCAAGACTTAGTAGACCTCTTACTCTATGCTTTTTGCTTATTTTGATCAGATTATCAAAATTTACATGACAAAACCTCTTATGCCATAGCCAGGTATCATCAATTTTTGCATGCAAACACATATTTTGAGTTAAGTCAAGGTGAAATTTATTACCTTTTGTTTGTGTCCTGGTAGTAGCTAACTTTCCATTCTTGTCATGAACTTTGACAATTCCTTTATGAAATTTTATTCAGTAACCTATGTTGTTTAGTTGTGCTACACTCAACAAATTGTATTTCAAACCTTCAACCCAATAAACATCATTTCATCTTCCATTATCAAGAAGTGTTATAGATCCTTTATCTCTTACCGGACATGGTGCATCATTACCAAATCTAAAATAGCATCCATCATAATCTTCTAACATAACTATAGACATATAAAAATGACCATATTCCTAAATGAACATTTTATGTTCATTTCTCTATTTAATTAAATCTAATTTAATTGAATCACCCACATTCTTCTATTTAAATTAAGTAAATTACTCAATTTATTTAAATTAAATTCACTAGACTTCTTTTTACCATTTAATGAATAAATCATTTTATTCAATTAAATCCCTTCTATCCACTTTTAATTAAATTCAAATTTAATTAAATAGTTATCCTAAATTAAATAAATCAAATTTATTTAATTTCCCCGAATTGCAACCAAATTGAAGTAAATTCATTTTATTAAATCCTATTATCCCCCCATCCACTTGCAAAAGCCTACATCTCCCACTTGCCTCCTAAATCCTATTCCTAACCCCCTTCTAGACTCTTCTAAACACTTCTAATTAGCCTAACCCATCTACTAAACTTTGTCACATCCCTAAGCAAGGGGAGGTCACTTCTCAAATCCTCAAAGTCTTTGAAAACCTTTAAAGGCTTCAACCACTTAACTTTCCAAGTCTCCCAAACCATTAATGGTTAACTCAACCCTCTAGCATGATTAAAGAATTTCTTCTAACTCAACCTCCATGTAACCCAAGGGTCTCATCAAGCATTCATTGCTTTGACCATGGTTATCCCTTAATCATTTGCACAAGAGTTTATCCTTTGATTAACTCTTAAACCAATGGGTAACCTTAACTTAAGCTTAACCCTTACCCCCTAGGATAACCATGAGGTCTTCTTGGGCATTTAATGTCTCCAACCCCTTTTCTCAACCAACCTTATGTTGACATTTGTCACCATTTCATTGGTGCGAATTGCAAACATGGATTCCCAACTTTCAAACTCAACCCTTGGTTAACTCTTTCAATCTTGACCATCCATTGCCCTATTTTTTCTATAAATAGAGCTCTCATTCCTCCATTTTCATCATCCAAGTCTTTAGCATCATAGTTATGTTCAAATACATTCAAGCTTTCATATATCATTTTATGCTCATCATTTAGCCTCTGTTTTAACTAGGAATTAGTCTAAATATGCATGTTTAAGATACTTTCTTTATCATTTAGCTCAATCATAGACTAAAATATCATCTTAGGATAGTATTTATACTAACCTTGTCATCTTATAATCTAGTTTATTGCATTTTAAGATCGTGCATAGCTTAGGATGCATTTCATTCTAAAATCTATCAAAGCATCCCTCATTCTTGCATTTGTCATCCCTAAACCATTTTGCTCAGTGATCTGAGAGCAAAAACATTGGCTTGAGGGACCTTGTGAGATAGAGAACCATGGAACCAAGCTTGGGAAGCTGAGCCATACTTCATGACTCCATAGCTTGCACCAAGAAGTTCTGTGGGTGTGTGGACAAGTCTCCGTAGAACTCCACTTTTCACATTTTTAGTTCTATCGACTCAATTTTTCCGCATACATTTATGGTGCCCACTGTGGGGCATCACCCCATATATCAAATCGGTTTTTGAATTTAACCACTTTTGCAGGTCCGTGGGAAATAAGAATCAGCGCGTGAGAAACATTCCCTAGCGCATTTGGTTAACAGTCTAGCGCATCTCGCTTACTGTTTAGCATGTGGGGTCTATACTCTAGCGCGTGAAGTCCTTTCTTTAGTGCATGACTTCCACTAATCGTTTCCTATAGGTATCAATGCGAAAAAAAAAAATAGAATAGTGCATCGAGAAAACAACGTAGCGCAATGGGGGCACATAATAGTGCATAGGTACTTTTTCTTAGCGCATAGACATCATATCTTAGTGCATCTGTGCAATACTTTAGCGCATAGATCTAACAGAGGCAAAAAATTGTAGTAGAGTAAAAAATTAGGCTTCGGGGAGGACAAATATATGGAATATAAGTGACATTTCCTCTTCTCTTTTCTCTTTCTTATACTTTAAGTTATATTCCATATATATTGTTAGGATGTTTGAGAGGGGTTTCGGACCTCTAGGAGTTATAATGCAAAATCTAGTTTTTGGAAGATCTTCCAAATTTTAGACTTAGTCAAATTTCAGGGCATTTCAGGATCAGGATTTTAAAATTTGTAACCAAGATCAGAATTTAGGCTTGTGTAAGCCCACACTAACATTTGATCACTGACTGTGTGCAAGTTCTAATCTTTTTTTTGCAGAGGAAGGAGTTAGTCTAGAGGCTTCAAGTTTCTCTTTTTTACTTTCTTTCAACAAAAGTTGGTTAAAAAGAACTCACTCTCCTTTTTGCAAAAGTAAAAATAAACCTCATCATTTCATTTGGATGCATAAAATGAACTTCATGCCTTCCTTTTTGGTGTTTTAAAATAAAATTTCATCTTTTCCTTATTGCATGGTAAAAAGAACAACAAAGCAAACCTTTCATTCCTACAACTTAGGAAAAACACTTCATTTTGGAAACTGTAAAAAGAACCAACAATCTTTACTTTGGTAAAATTTTTAAAAAGAACCTCATCATCCTTTGGTGTTTAAAAGGATTCACTTCATTTTGCAAAGTAAAAGAACCTCATCTTCATTTTGTACAAGTCAAAGTGGGAAAGTTTTCCCCTATCGACTTTAATTTTGCTGACCAAACATCACGATTTACTTTGTTGACCAGGCTTGTTTTACAAAAGTTTTGGAAATACACACTTTGCTATGAAAGGTTAAAAAGAACATCATGCTTGTTGGAGCAACATCTCCAAATAGAAGTTAGCAAATCATTGTCTTGAAGGCTAAAATAAACCTTGTTTGCCTTGTCTCGAAAGTGGAAGGAATGTGCTCTCCCCGTAACTGGGTGATCAAAAATCCAAAACACTCTTAAGCTTTCTATACTTCAAGCATTTATATCCTTTAGCAGGCCTGCCTTCCCGAGGGGTTGAAAAACTCTTAAAGTCATTCTTTGGCTAGTGTGAAGGGAACGACCTAAGTGGAAAACGGCTTTGACGCCAAGTGTTCCAACCCACTATAATCAAAAGTGGAAAGTGACGAAAGTCCTTTTCAATGGTTGCGCGCAATGATTAGCCTTCCCCCAATATCTTTATGATATGTAAAGCCTTTGTGCTAAAGGTTGGGAAGCCTCCTAAGGGAGTTTATCACTGACGGCCAAAAAGGAAGCCTGATTAAGAGCCATAAAAATAGAAACTTTGAACCGAGTCAGTAACTAGACATTTATAACATCATAGTGCAAGGGTGAGGAAGAATCCGCCCCCAAGATTACTCACCATATATCTCCCAAGATAACTACTCAATTGTGAAGCAATTCACTTTGAGTTAATTTCTGGCAAAAGGCAAAAAAATGGGCGCCCTCTAGGGGTTGACACGGCTGTTTGAGCTGACGGAGTATCGAGACTAGTGGGCTATGATGTTATTTATGACCTTTGAATAAAGATTCTTTTTGAAGTGTATTTTTTGTATCCAAACTTGTTAAAACATTGAGGATTTGAACACATCCTCGCATAACATACACTTTTTGTTAGATTAAGCAAAAATGGTTGTCTTCTTTGTGCTATGCTTGCATTTACTACTTCAAAAAATCATCCATCAAGGCTGAAAAACTCACAATCAAATCTGAAAATTGCAGAAAAACCAACCAAAGGAAAAATCAGGGCAGATTAGCGCATGGGAAAAACTCCTTAGCACATAGGGTATTTTTGTTAGCGCATCCAAGCATCAAGTTAGTGCGTCTGTTCAAAACAGTAGCGTTTTATCCAAATTCCAAAATAGTGCTAAACAATTAGCACATCGGGAAAACAGTCTAGCACTTTGAAGCATCATCTTAGTGCATGAAAACCAAACTTTAGCATGTAGGGTTGAACAATTAGCACATCATAGACCCATACTAGTGCATAGCCTTTCAAACAGACAGAAAACAAAATTTTAAACAGTCAAAACTTTAGCGTGTGGTTGGGGGTAGCCTAGTGCGTGTGGTCATTCTTTTAGCACGTAAAGTAAATTTGGTAGTGCATCTTGTCTGTATTTTAGCGCGTGACCAAAAATAAAAAGACAGGGGGCAAAACAGTGAGGAATTTTAAAAATTTTGAAAACATCTTCGGAAGCTTTTTTTCATCAACATCATTTTTCATCAAAGCAGAGTAGCAAAAACAAAACTTTAAAAGCTATTCCTTGAGCAAAGTTTGTGTTAAAACAAACATTGTAAAAATCCTACACTGATCGCACGGTAAAACATATCTATCCTATCATAATCTGGAAACCTCATCACAAGTATCAAAAGAATCCTTTACCATCTCACGGATTTCATCTCAAAAACACTTGTTTAAAAATTTCAGGTTGTCAAATCAAGTTTCCATATCGGGAGACTTTTATCCATATCATTTGACATGCTTTGTCATGAAGGGGCATTTAAACCTTCACTTTGATAGATTAAGACTTGAATTTTCAAAACAAGATCAACTAAATCCAAACAAATCGAAGGAAACCATTGAATCACTTATGCATGACTAATCCCCATATTCTGAGAAGAAAGAATCTTTATTGTAACATCACATTGAAGAGACAACAACCAAGTTTTTCCAAATTCTTCAAAAGAAATGAGTTTTTATACATCAATTGTCAACTTTTCAAATCTCATCAAACATTTCTTCATCACGTTCAACACTATATCGATAACAAATCCACTGAATTTGACAGGGAGCCTTTGAAGACTAGAGCATATTGCTAAAAATCCACATTCAATCAATGAATTAATCACGGAGGAAAGATCAATTTGACATTCTTACCTGATGAGTGCATCACTTACAACACATGCTGATTTGAACCACCAACCCTAGAACAACATATTGAAGAGGATTTTTTCCCCTTTGTCACAGAAAGCTTCTACTAAGATGCCTGTAACTCGCTCTCAACTAAACAAACAAAGCGAAGCAACACTAGAATCAAGCATGACTCGAAGGTTATCTAATCCATTTGAAGGACCGCATCTAGAAGAACCTGAGATCATGGAAGAACTCCTTCGAGAATGTCAAGAAAGAACTTCCTTTCAAAAACTTGTAGAAAGACTCATGGAAAATGACAAAGAGAAGTATCTACTTATGCTCACAAGTAAAGGCATTAAACTTCCTGAAGATTTAGACGCAAACATGTTTAGAACCGGATCTCAAAAATATGCATATCAAGAACAAAAAAGAGAAGAGAAAACTGGTAACCTTGAACAACACATACCTGAGCAACACATTCCAGAACAACGTATACCAGAAATGCGTATACCCGAGCTAGAAACTCCAGAGAAAAATACATCATTTAACACACCTTTTCAGCTGAGAACTAATACAAGGGAAGAGTTTCTTCCTCGGAAAAATAATGCACCTTTGGTTGCTCTTACTCAACAAATGCAAATGTTACAAAGACAAATGCAAGACATGCAACAAGGGACAATAGTGCGGTACTCATTAAATGAAATATGTCCTTATCCATTTGACAGAAGATTGAACATGGTGCCTTTTCCTCCAAACTCAGACATTCCCAAATTTGATAAATATGATGGGAAAAGTGATCCCCGAGATCATGTTCAAGAATTTTGCACAATGAGTCTTGAATTCGCTCATGACGACACCTATTTGATGAGGTTATTCCCAAGAAGCTTGGGGGGACAAACAATGGAGTGGCTATCTAAGATCACACCTCCTGTCAGATCATTTGATGAACTAGTCAACAAACTTATAACATAGTATTCCTATAACATTCAACATGCTATCACCATGCTAGATGTTTGTAATACCAAATAGAAAAACAATGAAACATTCATGGCATTCCTTCAACGTTGGTGTCATATGGTTTCAAGATATCCTCGCGATATTCTTGAAAAGGAGAAAATGAAAATTTTCATCGACAACTTGAATAGTGAGATGAGTTATAGGCTCAAGATCCAATGCATACTGTCTTTCACTAAACTGATTGAAAATGAT
This sequence comes from Cryptomeria japonica, assembly GCF_030272615.1. Lineage (NCBI taxonomy): Eukaryota > Viridiplantae > Streptophyta > Pinopsida > Cupressales > Cupressaceae > Cryptomeria > Cryptomeria japonica. Next base: position 734,718,499 of record NC_081412.1, on the reverse strand, counting down.
ATTCAAGTAGAAGAAGCATGTGTCAAGAAAGGAACACTAAAATTCTTCAAAGAAGGAACAGGTTCATCAAACTACAATAATCAAAACAACAACTTAGACAAATCTAGGTTTTGGACCAGAAATAAAAACAATTGAAATGAAGGTGGCAATGAACCAAATGATCAAAAATCCAAGCAACCCATGCTCACATTATCAGGAAATCCTCAAGCTACAAAAAATCCCAAAGGTGCTAACCCTGACACTAACGCTTGCGCACCTAATATAAATCAACCGAATACCAATAACGCAAACAATACCAACAATAACACAAATCGAGGACCTAACAATAATTCACGGGGTACTACCAACACTTATAAAAAATGCATCTACACACCACTGGGTCAATCATTGGAGTCAGCAAACAAGATTATCTCTTTGCCCGCAATTAGAAACTACGAACCACAAATCAAACCACATTGGTGGAATGACTCACACTTTTGTGATTTTCATCGCAACAAAGGTCATCAAACAAATGATTGCATGAGATTGAAAAAAATTGTTCAAGACATGATTGATAAGAGGAGATTTAACAATAGATGGTCTCAAGACAAACGGTGACCATGGAGCTTTCAAGAATCCTCTTCCAAACTATAACAAAGATGGAGCTTCCACTTCAAATGATACCCATGGGGCACGTATCAATCATGTTTACAATAACACCATTAATCATATATCAGTTGTTGACAATCATGTAAACATCATCACAATCCGAGACCAGCATAATCATGAATCAGTCAACGTAACCACCAGAGCTCAAACATATGTCCTGAAAGGACATATGTTAACAACAAACACTGTACCCAAACTTCAATATGATCTAGTCAGCCACCTACGCAAAACTCCTACTCAAATATCCATACTAGAGTTGCTAAAACTTTCACCAAAACACAAAGATATATTGTAACTCTAACTAGGAATTTGGGAAAACATCAAAGCAATATCAATTAGCTAACCACAAAGCTAAATTGCAATGAAATAAAATCCTATTACCATCAATAGAAGAACTGAAAATAAGACATTCAAAATAAATGAAAAATCATCACCAATGTCTCTTTCAATTGACCTCCATTTTCCTTCTTTCTCCTTCAAATTATCTTGTTTGTGGATCTCACCTACAAGTGCAAGAGCAAAGTATGAAAGCAAGCAAGATGACAAGATGGAAATTGGAGCATAAGGATACTAGAAGCGTGGTCAATTGATTCTAAAAATGTGATTGATTCCCTCCTTTCATTGAAGAAAATCATCCAATTTATAAACAAATTGGAGAGAGGACAAGATTAGCATGAAGAGATTTGAAAGGAAATTTGAATCAAGAATGGCAAAATTATGACAAATGACAATTTGCTGTGCAAGGAGTATGACAAATTACGACAAATTATGACAAGTTGCTATGCAAAATGCATGACAAATTATGGCAAGTGGAAGCATAAACATAGGAGAAAATGAGGGAATGAAATTAGGGGAGATATTAGAAAAATTAAAGAAAATAGGAGAAATAGAAATTAGGAATTAGGAGAAATTAGCAAATTAGAAAATTTAGGAAAAAGATGAAATAGAAATTAGGTGAATTAGTTAATAGGTTTTCATCCATTAATTAATTCATGAAAGAGACCTAGGACTAAATAAATAGATTTATTTAACCCACAAAGAAGAAGAAAATGATTAAATGAACAAATCATAAAACTCTAGAAATAAGAGGACAAGGAATTAGGTCAAGACAACAAGAAATTAATGTAGGTTCGATCATGATTCTAATTGACAAAGGACCAATGTTGATAAATGATTGAGATTGGTTGACAAAAATCAATGACAAATTGACCAAGATTAACAAGGAGATCAAATTGATAGGTGCCAATTGATGAGGAACAATGACTAATCGATCCAAATTGACATGATTGAAAAGGACAAGGATCGATGACGGATTGATCGCAAAATGACAAGATTGACAAGGACAAAGATCAATGGCGAATCGATCACAAAATGACAAGGCTGACAAGGACAAGGATTGATGACAAATTGATCACAAAATGACAAGGCTGACAAGAGGACAAAACCCTAATTCTATCATCTATTAGGATTGACGATGTCCAAAATGATGATAAATGAGCACGCACCATGATGCGACAGGATAAGATTGACCAAAATCATGACTGAAGATTACTATCAACAAGACCTAATTCAAAAGTGAGAAAAATGAGGAATGCAGAAGAAGGACTCGATGCTCGCAAATGATAAAGACCAAGTGTGCAACATAGAAGAAATGTTAATGCAATGCAAGAACCCTAAAATAAGGCAATGCGCAAATGTTAAAGTATGACTCCACAAGCATTGACCATTATTAGATGTCTACATTTTGCCCCTCTTTGAGACAATGCGATTTTAAGCGTTGTTTCAAAGAACAATAATGAAAATGCCCCAGACAATAACAATGACATATGCATGCCCCCTCAAGGAATTGGCCAGAAAAATCTAGAAAAGAGGCCAAGTGATCGATAAGAATGACAGAAGACGATAGGTTCGAATGGATCAAACAGACTGCCAAGACTGATGGAAGAAATGTTAGTAAGAAGAAATTAGACAGAGGACAGTTAGAGATGAAGGAAAACTTTCTTTCACAAATTCACATAAGTAGGTGAGAACCTTTATTTATTGTAGCAAAGCGAATGCAGAGCATCATGGCATTGAAGGCCAGAGATGGAATGCAACCCCTTTTGCAAAAGATAGACACATCGCACACAAATAATGAGTGAAGCATCCTAGGGTGCATACATCAAGGGTCGAGGTATGTGCATCATTCACAAAGAGAACGTACTTATCACAGACACCCAATGATATAGTTGCCCCAGTTTGTGACAAACATTCCACAAACAAAAAACACAACAAAAAAAAAGGAAAGGGACTATGAACCATCCCGGTCACTCTAAATCACTCAATGACATCATCGAGCAACATAGAAACATGATCGAAGCCAAAGATAAATTAGTAAAAAGATAAGACACACAAATTCAACCAAGTCAAACAAACAGTCTGATCGTCATTGTCAAAAGTGGAAAACAAGAATGATCATGTTGTCTGGTTCAGGGAATGCGGTACCCCGTCTAAGATAGGACACGGTTTGGTTCCGAGTATACCATACCCTGTATAAGACCCATGATACTATTAACAAGGACCAATGGTAATGTTGATGCTATTTTGATTGATGTGACAACTGTGATCAGGTTGAATGCTTGCTTGGTTGAACAATTTATTTGTTAATACGTGATTTCATTAAAGCACAAGGTTTGATTGATTGTCATTGGATGTATGCTCAGTGATCTGTCTATTCACAAAGGGGACCATTTATTGACAAAATGCAAAATTCCAAAGAAATTGTTTTTGGATTTTGATGTTTTCCACTTTGTAGGAATTTCAAGTTTTTTACAATTTTTTTGTTTTCTAGGACTTTATTTGACTTTTTAGGGATTTTTTCAAGACATTATATGATTTTTAGGGATTTTTTCAGGACATTATTTGATTTTTAGGGATTGTTTCAGGACATTTTTTGAATTTTTTTTGGATTATTATCTCAGGACATTTTTCAATTGTTTTAGGACTTTTTTTCAATTTTATGATTATTTCAGGACATTTTTCAACTTTTATGATTTTGCCCCTAGTGTCTAGCAAGGCAAGGAATATGACAGGTGAATAAGTAGGCTTTCTAAAATGTTGGTGGATAGAGGGAAGACAAAGGCCTTTTATCATGGAGACAATACAGATACAATTTTCAAGGGCTATTGCGTGATGGGACAAGAGACTGGATATGACAATGTAAAGCAGTGACATGGCATGAGGGACATGTCAAGAGGTTTTTGAAACTATGTTTAAATTTTGTGTCCTTATGTCAGATCAAGATCAAGGAATGAAAAAGAGTGTATGGATAGTTATAAGATATGGATAGGATAAGAAAGACCAAGAATGGATAAGGGACATGGACTGAAGGTCGGGATTGGCTAAGGGATAGTGGTAGAAAGTTGCAATAAGCTAGGGAATATGGATGAAAGGGTATAATAAGCAAATGGATAAAGACCAAAAGCTATGATAGAATAAAAGATGCAAACAAGATGCATGATGCTCATGAAGATCCTCAGCCTTGTCAAGATCAAAGGTGGAAAGAGGAAATGGACATGAGGGACAATAGGATATGAAGGGTAATGATAGGGGTGCGATAGGATAATGAAACAATGAAGGACAAAAGGATATGATAGGATAAAACCTGTCCCCAAGTACAGTATGCAAGAAGTTCATAGATTATGCATGATTCCTGTTTCCCAGGTTTTCATCATGGTACTTGCCCAAGGCGCCTGTTTCCTAGGTTTTCACCAGTGGACGAATTATTTTTGCTTTGCTTTTTTCTTTTCTTTTTCTTTTTTTTTCTCACTTTTTTTTTTTGTATTTTGAATTTTTCAATAGAAGATGGACACATGATAGGGGATGGAAGAAGGACTCAAGCATCATTTTTTTTTTTAGTTTTGGATAGTAGCCTTTAAAAAAAAAATGGACCATGACCTTTAAAAGTATGCTCAAAGATGTTGGTAGGATAAGGACATGGAAAATAAGATGAAACTAAGGTGGGGATTTATGCAAAGGATTGGATCAAAGGGATCGAAGGATGGAAAATATGCATTGGATAATAGATAGGGTATTGGAAGAATTGGGCTTCACTAGATGGAAATGAAGGCAAGATCAACATTGGAACACACCTCGATGGGTGGTGGATTGATGGAGGAAAAATGTATTTTGGATATTGAGATTTTGACGAAGGAAAGGCTATGGATTTTGGGACATAAGGGCCCAAAATGGATGAAGAAGGTGATGGAGGAAAAAATTTGAGAGGGTTGGATGGAGGAATAACAACTTTGGATGCCAATTTTGATGTTTCTTTAGGCTTTTGTGCTTCAAGGAGCCGCTTAGGGATCCACATGGTTTTTGATTTTTCATGCTTTTGTGGTTCCTTGGAGTGCATTGCTAACACAAGGGATTTAGGAACCCATATATATTTTGAATTTGCTTTATTTTGCTCAGTGGGCCTTTGTGGCCTTTTGGATATTTATTTTTCTTTATAGATCATATTGTTCTTTGTTTTGACATGTCGATTATACTGGACATGTCGATCCTTGAATACATGTGGATTGCTACACTTATGACTTTTATACTTGGCATCCAAATTGCTTGGAGGGGGAAAGAAATGCATGGATGAATATGAATGAAATGGAATTCTTTTGGATTGATGAAATTTACTCAAGGATGTGTGCCTTCGCTGACCTTGCATAGAGGATGAAGGGATATAGGGACCTAAGATGGATGGAAAGTATGATGGGGAAGGGATATGTTTGGATTTTGAAGGGATGTTGGATTTAGTAGGGGTACCCAAGTCTTGAGGAATTTCACTGAGGCCATGACCCTTAATATTTTCTTTAACATGAAGGAATTCTTGCTTATGGAGATCTACTCCTTTGCCTTTATGAATATCTTGACTTGTAGGATACTATTTTCTTTGGGAAGAAGACGTGAGTCCATTATGAGGTGGATATGATATGAGAGAAATAATGAGATCTTGAAGTGGATCAGATTGCACCAAAGTGGAAAAACCCATTATGCATGTCAAGGGTTCATGAACATCTTGCACTGACACGTTAGAATAATGAGGGGGATTAGGATCATAAGGGGGACTAGGATTGTGAGGGGGACTAGGATTGTGTGGTGGAAATGGATCAATGACAAGATATTCAAGAGATGGAATGGGATAAATAATGGGATCATCAAAAGAAATGAGATCTGGGAGTGTATATGGAGGATTAAGACAAGGAGATGGAGGAACAAAAGGATCTTGTGGAGGATTTAAAGGAATAATTTGATCTTGATGAGGAGAAAGATCATTGGAATCCTCTTTAAAGTTGCTTTGCACTGGACTTTTAATGGGATCATCATAAAGGATGGAAAGGATATCTTGATCTTTTTGAGGAAGTGGAATGTCAATGGGATTTGAAAGGACATTGTGTTCTTGGATAGAATTGACAGGAATAAGTGAATCATTGTGAGTGTCTAGGGAAATGGGATCTTGGTCAACAATTGGATGGGATGATAAGGTTTCAGGATCTTGATCTTGATCTGTTTCAAGACACATTTCTTCGTGCTCTAAATTATCCTCTTTACATGGGGTTGGACTTTGGATATGCATGGGGGATTTTGACAAGGGATCAATGTTTTGGCATGAATGAAATGCACTTTGAAAATTTGTGATGGATTCTGGCAAGGAATCAATGCTTGAACATGAGGAAGAGGGACTTCAAATGGGCTCCTCTAAAACAGGTAATGGCAATAAAGTGCATGGTTGCATTGGGTCTTGTATTTCTGAAACATGACAAGGATGTGCATCATGAATTGGATTATCTTGGCAATCAATTATGGATAGCCCTTGGATAATTTCATCCTTGGGTGTATTATTTGATGAGGACAATATGGAAGGTTCTTGCGAAACTTCTAAAGGTGTAGGGATAGATGCCATTGGAGAGTCAATTTGTTTGTGGGGGGATGAGGCATTGCTAAACATAAGTGTATTATCTTGATCTTCCTCAAAGAACTCACTTGGTAATTTCCTTAAGATCCTTGCAATAAGGCCACCTTTCTTTTGAGGTTTTGACATAGTTGTATCTGGAATTTGAACTTGTTTGGCAAGGAGTTGGCTCTGGTTTGATGTCATGTTTTGATTTCGAACTAGATGTTGATCAAATTGGTTTGACATGTTCAAAATTTGGCTTGGTGCATGTTGCAAGTTTTGTTTTTGAATTTGTGATTGTGGTTGTTGACATTGATATGTTGATTGAACTTGTTGATATTCCACCATTGGTTGAACTATTTGTCGATATTGTATAGTTAGTTGGACAAATTTTTTAAATTGGACCATTGGTTGTGTCTGTTGTATATGTTGGACCACTGGTTGTGTCTGCTGGAAATGTTCAAATTGTTGAACAATTGGTTGTGATGGTTGAAAATCTAATTGATAGTAAACACCTTCTTGTTCTTGTTGTGAAGGCACATAATGTTGTTGTCTCTTTTCTTGAAATTGTTTCATCATCTCTATTTGTGAGAGGAGATTTGGTATGTTTGATTGTTCGATAAGAGATCTTACATCAATTGGCTCAATATTTGGATTTTGACTTGGAAATTTTTGAAACATTTTGGACATTTGTGATCTATTCTTCTCAATGTTTGTCACTTTTTGTTCCAAAATCTCCTTTTCTTGAGCTAGTTTCTCCTCTAGTTTTTGTATTTGGACATTTACATCATCATGATAAGTTTGATCCAAGTTCTGAGACATGTAGAGATTGGATTGACATGATTGATTTCTCAATTGTGATGACATGGCTTCGTAAGAAGGTTGAGACCTCATTTCAACAAACATGTCACTATGCAATGCAACTAATGGGATTGACAAATTCAACCTAAAAGGATGACAATGCAACTTAATGTTTTTGTACCTTTTGAATTTTTGGAGACAAACTTTTGAAATGCAAAGCTAAAGACACAACCTTGAGAAATTGAAATGAAGTCAAGACCTTAAAAGACAAAGGACCAAATGACAATAGGACAAATTGACAATGTCTCACCTATATGCTTGGATACTAAGCTAGGTTTGAAAAAAATGATATTAATGAAAGGACAAATTTTAGACAAGGTCAAGACTCCCTAACAACAACTTAGGGTATCATCCAAAGTTTTGATTTTTCAAGTTTGACAAACCAAATTTTTGAGACTAAATGCAAGAAGGCAATGATTATGACAATGACTTAGGATATGACATGAAAATGATCTAAGGATGTGATATGACAAGATGACAATACAATGATAAGGATATGCGAAGACCAATGACTTGGAATATGTGAAATGCAACCTAGGCAAGACCTAATTTTAGCATGACAAGGATAATGCACAAATGTCACCTAAATGCAAATCTAGCTTGGATATGACAACGAAATGCAAACTTAGGGAAATGATTTTGAACCTAAGTGCAAAATGAGGATGCTTGCAATGAAAAGGACTAAAATGAAAGGAGATGACAATATGTCCTAGGACCTAAGTCGGACTATGCAAAACCTACCCTAAAGTGACATGAATTTTGAAACAAAGACATTGAATGTTTTGACAAGCCATGTTCAAATGTTGGATGAATACTTGGACAAATTTGGACTTTTGTTTGGATTTTGTTTTGAATTGAAGGTTGTTGATTTTGAAAACCCAAGTTGATTATGAGCACTTTTGAAAGTTTGTTTTTTATTTAACTTTTGACAATCATGGAAGACAAAATGTTTGTTTGACTTTGACTCAAGACAATCAAGCACATTCACAAAAAATCCTATGGCTGGCAAGGGAAATATCTATTGAATCCTCTAACCATAAAATACAACACTCAGCCGGATAGCTAGACGCTTGGTAGCACTAGCTCCCCCTTACTGTGCACTCACTTCTCGGGCATATCAAGCTTCGAGTTCAAGGGGCATCACTTCCCAAGAACTTGCTATCTCTAACTGAGGAGTACATGAGAGGTGTCTTCGACATGCATGTATCACAATGCCTGAGCCAACAAATAGAAGGATTTTGGCATCTAAAAACAAGAGATTCTAGTAAGGGCATCCGTTCGGGTGGGTATTGATCTGGCAAATAAATTGTCACAATACCATTCTAGCACCCGTTGTCTACAACTTTTGTTGCATCCACAGTTATTTAGAGTGGTTCAGAAGAGCTTGGCTTTAGTCTGTCACCACTTTGGGTCATTCCCTCTCACCAATGCCTGTGTGAAGTGCCAGGCAAATCGGGAGGCAGGCTGGTATCTAAAGGCTAAAAACACACAAACAAAATTAAAAAAAAGACATGATAAGCATTGTTTTTTTTTACCTTTAGAAAATCAAATGAGTTTATTGATTCATTTGCATCCTAATTAAGACTAGATGAGATTAATTCCATATTAATTTGAAAAAGATTCGATCAATTTAAGCCATGATAAAATGCAATTTGTTGTTTATTTTAAACCCTTTTGCATGCATGAAATATGGAATTTGTTGTTGTTCTTTGATCCAAATCTTAATTAAAACTATGTGAGAATTGTAGGATTCATTCAAACCTCCTAATTAGGCTATGTGAAGATTTGGTGTTCATTAAATCCCTCTAATTAAATGATGTGAAGATTTGTTGTTCATTGCATGTTAAGAAATCCTGCATAAATCATTGTTTAGACTCCATAAAACCCACATGAAATAATAGATCCTGTCATAAAACCTACATGCAACAACATATTAGTGCAAAAAACCTGCATGCAACAATGGATTAGTCCAAAAAATACACATGCAACAACAAATACTCACATAAAACCTGCATGCAACAACAAATTAGTTTTAAAAACCTGCATGCAACAATGTATTAGGACAAAAAACCTACATGCAACAATGGATTAGTCCAAAAAGCCTGCATGCAACAATGGATTAGTCCAAAAAGCCTACATGCAACAATGGATTAACACCAAAAACCTGCATGCAAAAACAAATCCACACATAAAACCTGCATGCAAATATCAGACTCACAAAATTGTTAGATTTACGTGTTCACATCGGGTTCACCAAAAATGTAGATCAGGAAATTGAAATTCATCAAAACAAATAGCAAATTAGGACAATCACAAAACCTAAAACTGCAATGAAAGCAATCCTAATCCAATCAATGAAGACATAAGGACAAGATATTCAAATTGAATGAAATTGAAGCAAACCGATGCATATATATCCTTCATGTGGCTCCATTGTTCTTCTTTCACCTTCAAATTTGATGTGGATCTCACCTACAAGTGCAAAATTGCAAGTGGAAAGCAAGTTGTTGATGAAATTCCTAGCATAACGATACTAGAAGTGTGGTTGATTGATTCTGAAAATGTGATTGATTCCCTCCTTTCATTGAAGAAAATCATCCAATTTATAGACAAATTGGAAAGAGGACAAGATTAGCATGAAGAGATTTGAAAGGAAATTCAAATCAAGAATGGCAAAATTATGACAAATGACAATTTGCTATGCAAGGAGTATGACAAATTATGACAAGTTGCTATGCAAAATGCATGACAAATTATGACAAATTATGGCAAGTGAAAGCATAAACATAGGAGAAAATGAGGGAATGAAATTAGGGGAAATATTAGAAAAATTAAAGAAAATAGGAGAAATAGAAATTAGGAATTAGGAGAAATTAGCAAATTAGAAAATTTAGGAAAAAGATGAAATAGAAATTAGGTGAATTAATTAATAGGTTTTCATCCATTAATTAATTCATGAAAGAGACCTAGGACTAAATAAATAGATTTATTTAACCCACAAAGAAAAAGAAAAGGATTAAATGAACAAATCATAAAACTCTAGAAATAAGAGGACAAGGAATTAGGTCAAGACAACAAGAAATTAATGTAGGTTCGATCATGATTCTGATTGACAAAGGACCAATGTTGATAAATGATTGAGATTGGTTGACAAAAATCAATGACAAATTGACCAAGATTGACAAGGAGATCAAATTGATAGGTGCCAATTGATGAGGAACAATGACTAATCGATCCAAATTGACATGTTTGAAAAGGACAAGGATCGATGACGAATCGATCGCAAAATGACAAGATTGACAAGGACAAAGATCAATGGTGAATCGATCGCAAAATGACAAGGCTGAAAAGGACAAGGATCGATGACGAATCGATCGCAAAATGACAAGGCTGACAAGAAGACAAAACCCTAATTCTATCATCTATTAGGATTGACGATGTCCAAAATGATGATAAATGAGCACGCACCATGATGCGACAGGATAAGATCGACCAAAATCATGACTGAAGATTGCTATCGACAAGACCTAATTCAAAAGCAAGAAAAATGAGGAATGCAGAAGAAGGACTCGATGCTCGCAAATGATAAAGACCAACTGCGCAACATAGAAGAAATGTTAATGCAACGCAAGAACCCTAAAATAAGGCAATGTGCAAATGTTAAAGTATGACTCCACAAGCATTGACCATTTTTAGATGTGTACAGGAACAAGCACTATTAGAAACAAATGTACCTCAAGATCTGGATACTGACAAATTCCAAGCCATGGTCACTCATATGACAGGGCCTCATAATCTCACTTTTTTTGAGCATGACAATATCTCATTAAGACATCCACATAATACTCCTCTCCATATTGAAGTCATTGTCTATAAACATAGAATCAAGAGAGTATTAATAGATGGAGGAGTTGGACTCAATATTTGTACTTTAAAACTTGTCCATGCATTGGGCTTCTCTTAAGAGTCTATTGAGCCCCATAAAAAGATTACCATAAAGGCATATGATGATGAGGAAAGGTCATCTAAAGGAACCATGATGTTACCCATTCAAGTTGGACCAGTGCAAAAAGATACTATGTGTCAGGTCTTAGATATAGATCTCACCTACAATATTTTGTTAGGTCGGCCCTAGATACATGAAATGCAAGCAGTGCCTTCTACGTATCACTAGTGTGTCAAATTTCCTTATAATGGACAAGAGATCTCCATATCTGTTGATCACAATCCATTTCAACATTGTAATGCAATGGGGGCAACCTAGGACAGTTTCGTTCCTCATAATAGGGAAAAGGAGAGATCCTCAACATCAGATCTACAGACAGCAAAGCCCGAATCATTATTTGGAAATTTCAAACAGCAAATGCAAATCAAAGACCAAGGTATGGGAGAATACTCTTTGGAACCCCTGTGTTTGGCCAAATTACCAACATCACCCAGATCTCATGGATTGCCTACTACATCAATATATCTGGTAACTCAGCCCATGATCTTCCTTCATAGCCCAATAGAGACAAAACTAGATTAGGTTGTAAATTCACTTTCCTATTAAGAAAGACGCCACGCATAACTACAAAACCTTAATCGAAAGCAAAGAAGAAGTACAAAGAAGAATCCTGGCAAGAAGCACTATTTGAGTTAGCAAAAACAATCTGCAAGGCACGTGAACATCAAAAATAGAAGTTAGATCAGGAAAAGTTTCTAAGCCACAAGAAGGCCATATCTATAGCAATAGCTCATCTTCAAACACCAATATCTCAAGAACTGATAAAATCATCTCCTGATACCATTATTCCTCCCCAAGGAGGCATAGTTTATGAACAAATATAGAAAGTAGAAGTAGGATCTGACACCGAATCAACATAAACTACCAAAATGGTATCCATCATCAAAAATCTATTTTCACCATACAACATACCTGTTCACAGCACTGATAGAATCTAGGATGATGCCTCAGAGACTGATTCCAATGAATATGAATGGGGTACCTGCTCAAATACTACTACAGATATCCCTAATAATATTGGTGCCATACCCCTTTCTCAAGAAGAACATAATGCAAAAGATAGACCTCTTGAATTTGGACTGCAACATATCTATGACGCTAAGGAAAGTGAACAAAAGCATTATGAACAAGTCTATAAGGAAGATAATACCATCGAAGACCTCGAAGAAATCCTTGACTTCTTGAAAACCAAAACCAATCACGATGAAACCTTTGTCTTAACACTTACAGTAGCAGAACTTGATCCACCAAATGATTCCTTACCACTTGTCTTTCCTGACCTCATTGATTGGGATGAACCCAAAATACATGATATACCAATTTTCCCGGATGATAAATCTATTATCCATTACCTATGTACCGTTAAACCGAAAACAGGCTCTACCAGCGAACAAAGTAACGATGTCTGCAAACCAGAGAGTGCCAACTCTCTTAGTCGCAAAAATGAACCAAGTAAAATATCTGATGCTGAAAACCAATCAATGGCAACTCTAGATCACAAAAAAGTAAAAATAAAGGACACATCTGAGGGTGAAAACCTTTTCAAGGCACCTAAAGATGGGAGACTTGACACTCTTCCAGAGCACTTTCATGAGCAATCACCCATATTGATTGAGCCCACTCAATCAATCAACATTGGTACCACAGAAGAAGTCAAAAACATACACCTAGCAGAATCCCTGACAGAAGAGGAAAGATCAACATTTATCCTTTTTTTTAAAGAAAAGCAAATTAATTTTTCCTGGTCATATGCCGATATGCCTGGAGTTGATCCAAACTTAATCATGCATCACTTATCCATCGCTCCAGGAGTTAAGCCAGTCAAACAAAAGCTACGAAAGATGAATCCACAGGTAGCACTCATGGTCAAAGCTGAACTCAAGAAGTTATTAGATGTCGAATTCATCTGACCCATTGACTATGTAGAATGGATTTCCAATATAGTACCAGTATCAAAACCAGACGGTAGTATCAGAAACTGCACTGATTTCAAAGATGTCAACAAAGCTTGTCCAAAAGACGACTTTCCTCTGCCCAGTATCGACATCATCATAGACCTCACAGTGGACCATGCAATGCTCTCACTAATGGATGGTTTCTTAGGCTATAATTAGATCAAAATAGCCCCAGAAGATCAAGATAAAATAGCATTCACCTATCCTTGGGGAACGTATTGCTGGAATGTTATGCCTTTTGGCTTAAAGAATGCAGGGGCTACTTATCAAAGACCAATGACAACAATCTTTCATGATATGATGCACACATTCATGGAAGACTACGTGGATGATTTGCTAGCTAAATCATTCACCAGAGCAGAACATCTCGGCATCCTAACAAAAATCTTTGATCGATTGGAGAAATTCCAATTTCGGCTCAACCCTAAGAAGTGTGTCTTCGGGGTTACATCAGGAAAATTATTGGGCTACATTGTCTCAGCTAAAGGTATTGAAGTGGATCCAGCAAAGTTACAAGCCATTATGGAGATGCCACCACCAAAGAATATCAGTCAACTCAGATCTCTACAAGGACGACTTCAATCAATCAGGTGATTCATTGCTCAACTAGCTGATAAAAGTCTACCATTCAATCATTTGCTCCATAAGAATGTACCTTTTAGATGGGAGACCAAGTGTGCAGAATCTTTTTATCAAATCAAATAGTATCTGATGAACCCACCAGTCGCAGGAAAGCCCCTTATTCTATACATTTCAACAACAGATATATCACTGGGAGCACTATTAGCACAAGAAGATCAACAAGGAAAGGAACGAGCCATCTACTACATCAGCAGGACATTGAATGGCTATGAACTCAACTACACATTCATTGAGAAGGCTTGTCTAATAATAGTCTTCGCCTCTCAAAAGTTCTGACATTATATGCTAGCACACACAATTAAGCTAGTAGCAAAAATTGATCCTCTCAAATACCTACTCAGCAAAGTAGCTCTTACCGGACGATTGGCTAAATAGGTCATGATTCTCAGTGAATTCAACATCGAATACATAGAAAGAAGAGCCATCAAAGGACAAGCAATTGCAGATCAACTAGCTGAAGCACTGCTACCAAGAAAACAAACTATGGAGATTGAATTTCTGGACAGGGACGTTCTTTCTATTTCTACCATGCAATGGACTCTATACTTTGATGGATCCTATACCCAACATAGTTCAGGTGCTGGCATTTTATTCATCACTCCTAAAGGACACACTATACCAAGATCATATAGGCTTATGTTCCCATGCACAAATAATGTGGCTGAATATGAGGCATTGGTTATAGGTATCAAAATGGCCGTAGAATGGAAAATCACAGAGTTAATGGTCTATGGAGATTAACAACTAGTCGTCAATCAAATCAACAATGACTATCAGACAAAGGATGACAAGCTACTACCCTACAAACAAATGGTGGATGACTTCAAATAGTATTTTGTACACATCACCTTCGAGCAAATACCAAGGTTGAACAACAAAGCAGCCGATGCAATGGCTACTATCACTTCATTACTACAAATTACAGAGCAACAGAGTCATTACAAGTTCCTGGTAGAGCAATTGTTCTCCCCAGCCTATGACCACTCTGAATCCCATGTCATCTACACTTTAACTGGTTCGGATTCTCCTTTATATGGACCGATATATGATTAACTAAAGAACAATATCTTACCCATTGACCTATCCCGTAACCAAAAATGTAATTTTATCTGACAAGTCACCCAGTATACCCTTACTGCTGATACTTTGTACTATCGAGGTCTAGATGGTACTCTTCTTCATTGCCTTGATCGTAATGATTCTGATTCTGCTTTACATGAGCTTCATGAAGGTATTTGTGGAACACATTCAAGTGGGACTACTCTTGCTAAAAATATTCTAAGGATGGGATACTACTAGCCTACAATGGAGAAAGATTCTTACCACTTCACCAAGAAGTGTCCTAAATGCCAGATCCATGGCAATCTAATACATGCACCAGCATAGGAACTGCAGCCATTTACAGCATCCTGGCCCTTCTGTCAGTGGGGGTTAGACTTGGTTGGCAAAATTCATCCTTCATCTTCAAATGGACACAAGTTCATTATAACTACAACAAAATACTTTACCAAGTGGATAGAAGCAGTCCCAATGACCATAGTAACTGGAAAGCAAATTGTGTCTTTTATCCTTAACTATCTGATCTGTAGATATGGTATTCCAAGTTCCATCATCATTGATAATGGATGACCATTCAAAAACCAAGATGTCTGAGAACTATATGAACAAGTCAAAATACAACATCGGTTCTCTACACCATACTACCCCCAAGGGAATGGTCAAGCTGAAGCATCCAACAAAACAATACTGATAATTCTTAAGAAAATAGTAAATGATGCAGTCAAAGATTGGCATATCCAACTCAATCCAGCACTTTGGGCATATAGAACCAGCATCTGTACACCTACAGGAGAAACACCTTTCTCATTGGTCTATGGATCCAAAGCTATTTTACCACTGGAGGTAGAAATTCCATCTCTTAGAGTCTCTCTAAAAGGCTTAATCCCAGATGAAGAGTATCAGGTCAATCGACTGCAAGAACTGGAACTATTAGATGAAAGGCGTTAGCATGCTTACACTCATCTCAAAGCATATCAACAACGCATGTGCAGGAGCTACAATCACAAGGTCATCCCTCGCAACTTCAAAGTTGGTTATCTAGTCCTCAAAGAAAATCCAAGAAATCAGCATGATCGAGAAAAGAAAGGGAAGTTTGAACCTAACTGGTTGGGTCCCTATGTCATCATCTCAGTCTATGGATCAGGTGCCTATCAGCTCACAACCTCAGAAGGAGATGTGCTCAAAGAACCAACTAACAACATTCATCTGAAGAAATACTACACTTGAGCAGTCCAAATGCACGGAAAAATCCAAAATTAAAAATGAAAAAAGAAAAAAAAAGGGTACAATAAAAGCAACTGGTGAAAACCTAGTAACAGGCGCTATTGTGAAAGAATAGCTCCTTCATCTATATCTATAAACTTGCAGTAAAGTACTATCAGCCATCGCCCGACACTTAGCAAATATCCATTTAGGACATACTTAACATAGTCACTATCCTGGTCTATCCATATATCCTTTTACCACATTCCACCATGGCTTGGTAATCACTGAATGTATCCACATCAAGAGGCACACTCAGCTAGGGGCAATAAATCGTCAACACTTGCAACACATTCAAGACATCAAAACTGTTGGCAAAACTCAGAAACACCACATCCAGCGACCAAAACTTCACTCCATCATAGAGAAAAACATTGGATCACTAAAACAAGAATCACAAACATGCTAAGATGGATGATTTTCTGAAGTACTAAATGTTGCATTATCGCATAAAGTCTTGACTATTTTTGCATTTAAACTTTTTCAATTATTGGATTCTCTGCATTTTCTCACTAAATGCTTCAAAGCTAGAGATCATGGGGAAACTCCAAAAATTTTCTTAGTCTTCTGTCTAGGAGGCAATCATTTGTACTATGTAAATACTTGTCTCAAGACGTGATACATCGAATATCACTGAAGACATGATTCCACTTTACACATACAAATGGTTTAATCTTGTCTGTTTATACACAATCTGCACTTAGGTCATCCTAGTTCAATTATACCTTGATGCTTGTGCTATCTTGCAAAATCAAACATCATGTAAATTTTTCTCAGGTCATTATGGTTCAATTATACCATTATGCTCGTATAAATTTTCAACATATCCCAAACAAATCAATGCTCAATGATGAAACTTATCTCGAAAGCAAATAACATATGGTTATATTAGGATGACAAATGCAGAATGAGGATGCTCCAAAAAAATAGTTGCTTATCATTTTACACATAGTTGCATATCATTTTACACATATTTGCATATCATTTTACAAATAGTTTCATATCATTTATAATTAGTTGCCCATTATTATCATACATCTCATTTTTAAGATACATCTCATAAATCAAAGCATTACATCATCATAGAATAAATAAACAGCATATAGAAAGCATGAATCCATAATACATCACATGAAGATCAAGGAAAATGGTGTCATCTATATATATATATATATATATCTCCAAAAATAATCACAATACAACATATGTCATGTCTCTGTCACATACAAATATAATGATCAAAATACAATGGAGACAACATCTCTCAAGTATGACTATCTCCTAATGGAGATGGTCTCACTACAGAAGTCCCCACCCCTGGATCTCCAAGAGGATCATGTCTTGATGGCCCTGTCACACCTTGGCTCTCTGACCGTGACCTAGTCTCTCGAGATCGACTAGATCTCGATTGTGTAAAGCTCTGTACTCGGTGATCCTTAGGTACTACAGCCTCGTAATGACGATGGTAGTACTCCACCTCCTGAGCTCTCAAAGAAAGCTCTCTCAGGGTGTCTCTCATCGAACCACCTGCTGCTGCTTCCTGCAAACTCGCTGCAAGCTCCTCCGCTCGACCCCGCTGCTCTATCTCCATGTCTCGCTCAGTGGTCAGCTGAGCAATCTACTACTGATGCGTCAGTAGCTGTGCCTGTAGTTGTTGTACCATCATTTGTAGGGTCCTAATCTGTGTGTCCTCCACATGAGTAGGGATCTGTACCCATAGGGGTACCTGTGAAGAGGTATCCCCTCTCCCTCTGCCTATCCTCGGTGCTAGAGGTGGTAGCACATCAGTCCTCCTCCTTTGAACTGGTCATGTCACCTTGTCAGTACCTCGTACTGCAGCTATCACCTCCCCCACCATCCCCTCATCACCTGCTCTGATGGTCAACCCTCCTCTCCCTCTATCTATCACAACTCATCAAACTGCTCTCTCCAACCCTCTATCACCACCATCCCTCTCTCTATCTCCTCTCCTCCCCCGATCTCCTCTCCCTCGTCATCCTCCTCCACCATCTCCATCATCCTCATCATCTCCACCTCCCTCATCCTCATCATCATCAAATGCAAGCTGCATCTCCTCTGAATTTGATATCCTTGCCACCACCTGCGCTGCGAACAATCTGGTGAACTCATCTGTCATCCTAGCATCCAAAATCTCTAGGGCATAATCCCATATCTGGCTTGCTAAGCTAACAAACTCCTCTACAGCCGCCGCACTATCAATAGTCAGACCCCAATCTGGTATGTCCTGCCTCCAGTGTGCATACAAGCAGGTCCCCTATGGTATACCCTACTGCTGACCATACTGCCACAAAACTCTGGTGACCATGGATCTCTTAATCACAAACGAGGTCCTCCCTATCAGGTATCGAGTCATAAAAACATAGGGCATCTCTAGCCCGTCCTCCGCCCATACCTCACAACCTGTATATGGTCGCCAAATGACCGTATCAATGTCGTCCAAAACCCTCCTCTAATGCTCCAGTTTGCCCAGCTTCCGCTGGACAACTAGACCCTTATAACCATATGCATAGGAACGTCCAACGGGCCTATCTTTGTCCGCTAATGGCCTAGCTGTGGGAATGTGCTCCTAGCACCATACCTGTAGGAGCGTCACGCTAGCTAACAAACTACCGTAACCCAGGTATACCACCTCATGCAAATCCCTGTACAGATGGGCTAGCATAGTCGATCCCCACTAAAACCTATAGCCCTATGTCACCATATCCTCTAGTACCAGCCCCCATCCCATAGATAGTCCCTTCGACCTGCAGTCGAGACATAGAAAACCACCTATAAACCCTGCCAGTACTGATGGAAGAGGTGCATAATCCAAGTCCAAGAACTCCTGCCAGGGGATCTCATATCCACAAACTATCTCATCTTGGAATATACGGTCATATCCACAAACTATCTCATCTTGGAATATACGGTGAAGTACCTCTATCCCACCCTCCTCTAACTGCTCGTAAGATAGTAGTGAACCTACTAATGGTATGCGCAAGATCCTATAACAGTCCTTTGGAGTAACTGTCATCTCCCCAGTGGCAAAGTGAAAGGTGTTCGTATTGTTGTGCCACTTGTCTACGAGCGTTGTAAGTAAACCCCGGTTCACAGTGAACTGAGGCATATCCAATAGGGAAGTCAGGCCGCATCTCTCAATAATGTCAAGGTTAGCCTGTGCCAATCGTGGTATCAATGTCCAAGGTCTAGGAAACCGCTCGTGTGACGGAACCACTCCCAATCCCTCCTGTCAAAAAGAAAAACAAGTCCAATATTAGTTTTCTCATCAAAACATAGATATCAAAAATTGAAATCACAAAAACTTGAACACTTTGAAAATCTAATCAAGTTCTACATCATTTTCAATCCATATCAACTTGTAACACAACTCAAGTTTTCAAAAATCATATCGAACTTGTAACACAATTCAAGTTTCCACATCACATCAGCTTGTAAAACAACTCAAGTTTCCAATCCATATCAACTTGTAACACAACTCAAGCTCCACAAATTCATATCAATTTCACATTAATATCTATGCATAACTTGAAATATCACAAATCAAAACAAGTTATATCAACACTCATATTGGACAAACTAATAAACACCATGACAACAAACACAGCAACGAACAAATTACACCTATCCTAACAAAACTGGCCTTATCCTATAAATTTTTCTCATTCACAAAATCTCCCTATCTCACAAAATTTTTCCCAATGCGCTAAAACAAATTGTCTACGCACTAAAACACATCCACACGCTAAACTATTTTCTTCACACGGTATCCTACCTATCCTATGCACTAGGTCTAACCTATGCGTTACTTCCCCTTACCCATGCGAGCCTCTGTGCAGCCTATGCACTAGGTTAACATGACGCTCTAACCTTTTCACTTTCTACGCTACCCTGTGTCCCTAATGCGCTACTCCAAGACCATGTGCTAACCTAGGAACCCAAGGCGCTAACCTAGAAAATAGATGTGCTACCCTAAAATTTTGGACACACCCAAAATTTAAACCCCCATGCGCTACAACATTTTTTGTATGCGCTAACCTAAGACCCCTATGCGCTAAAATGTTGAAACCGAATTTCCAAAATCAAAAACTAACCAAAAATGACAAAATAAAAAGTCATGAAGGGGTCAAAAAGGTTGACTTACTGGTGGTCTGTATGTGGCAAGCCTCCGATACCTCCGAACGCACTCAAAACGATGCCTGGAATAAGGAATGGGCATTTTGACTTCTCTCCAAAATCTCTTTCTCAAAAGTCAACAATGCACAAATGAATCAAATCAAAGCACTTTTCCCCTTTTATAGGAGAAAAATGAAATTAGGGCTAGGGAAATGGGCATGTAATTCAC
The DNA here is from genome assembly GCF_030272615.1 of Cryptomeria japonica. Lineage (NCBI taxonomy): Eukaryota > Viridiplantae > Streptophyta > Pinopsida > Cupressales > Cupressaceae > Cryptomeria > Cryptomeria japonica. The sequence goes on along the minus strand of NC_081412.1, from coordinate 734,697,776 downwards.
TCATAGTCTCCATCATACCCTCAAGCGCGTCAATTATCGGGAGATGAATCAATCTACACATTCCACCTAGTCAAAAATTTTACAATGTAAAACAATTATCAAATCTAAAACAAATTTTCTAAATTTTTTTTTTTTTTTTGATTCATCTCTCGAGGGGGCATTATCTACATCAATTACCAAAACTGGGGCATGACATATCTAAAAAGGACATAAAATTTTTATTTGATCATAAATCACAATGACACATCATTTTCCTTGAATTAACATGTGCACACACGTCACTTCAAAGAGGGGCAAAATGTAGACGTATAAAAATGACCATATTCCTAAATGAATATTTTATGTTCATTTCTCTATTTAATTAAATTTAATTTAATTGAATCACCCACATTCTTCTATTTAAATTAAGTAAATTACTCAATTTATTTAAATTAAATTCACTAGACTTCTTTTTACCATTTAATGAATAAATCATTTTATTCAATTAAATCCCTTCTATCCACTTTTAATTAAATTCAAATTTAATTAAATAGCTATCCTAAATTAAATAAATCAAATTTATTTAATTTCCCCAAATTGCAACCAAATTGAAGTAAATTCATTTTATTAAATCCTATTATCCCTCCATCCACTTGCAAAATCCTACATCTCCCACTCGCCTCCTAAATCTTATTCCTAACCCCCTTCTAGACTCTTCTAAACACTTCCAATTAGCCTAACCCATCTACTAAACTTTGTCACATCCCTAAGCAAGGGGAGGTCATTTCTCAAATCCTCAAAGTCTTTGAAAACCTTTAAAGGCTTCAACCACTTAACTTTCCAAGTCTCCCAAACCATTAATGGTTAACTCAACCCTCTAGCATGATTAAAGAATTTCTTCTAACTCAACCTCCATATAACCCAAGGGTCTCATCAAGCATTCATTTCTTTGACCATGGTTATCCCTTAATCATTTGCACAAGAGTTTATCCTTTGATTAACTCTTAAACCAATGGGTAACCTTAACTTAAGCTTAACCCTTACCCCCTAGGATAACCGTGAGGTCTTCTCAGGCATTTAATGTCTCCAACCCCTTTTCTCAACCAACCTTATGTTGACATTTGTCACCATTTCATTGGTGCCAATTGCAAACATGGATTCCCAACTTTCAAACTCAACCCTTGATTAACTCTTTCAATCCTGACCATCCATTGCCCTATTTTTGCTATAAATAGGGCTCCCATTCCTCCATTTTCATCATCCAAGTCTTTAGCATCATACTTATGTTTAAATACATTCAAGATTTCATATATCATTTTATGCTCATCATTTAGCCTCTCTTTTAACTAGGAATTAGTCTAAATATGTATGTTTACGATACTTTCTTTATCATTTAGCTCAATCATAGACTAATATATCATGTTAGGATAGTATTTATACTAACCTTGTCATCTTATAATCTAGTTTATTGCATTTTAAGATCATGCATAGCTTAGGATGCATTTCATTCTAAAATCTATCAAAGCATCCCTCATTCTTGCATTTGTCATCCCTACACCATTTTTCTTAGTGATCTGAGAGTAAAAACATTGGTTTGAGGGACCTTGTGAGATAGAGAACCATGGAACCAACCTTGGGAAGCTGAGCCATACTTCATGACTCCATAGCTTGCACCAAGAAGTTCTGTGGGTGTGTGGACAAGTCTCCCTAGAACTCCACTTTTCACATTTTTGGTTCTATCGACCCGATTTTCCCGCATACAATAGCAAACTTGTGTTTATCTCCTGTCATATGATGTGAGCATCCACTATCTATAATCCAAGAATCATTAGTGTTTATGTGAGATGTTAGGGATTTTTCTTAATACCTTTCTTCATCTGATCCATCCTTGATAGCCACATAAACAACTTCCTTTGTATCTGTCTCATTTGATTTATCATCGTTAGATTCTTCATTAGCTATTAAGCATGTCTTTCTATCTCTTCTTCTGAAGTCTTGGTGTCCTCTGTAATGGTTATCTTTCTATCTGTCATCTCAGTAATCTCTCTCTTAAGTAAAATATTTGTCAGGACAGTTAGAAGCCATATGTCCAATCTTATCACAATTGAAACATTTCAAAGGTAGTTTTCCTTTATACTTACCTTTGTCTCTCGGTAACCTTTTGGCCAATAGTTCTTAAAACTCTTCTTGCTTTCTGATTTCTTCATATAGTTTGTGTACTTCTTCCATGTTCTTCCGAAATCTTTCACTTGCTCCACTGTGATCTCCTTTAGAGTACTTATACTTTCTTTCATTGTAATCATTAGATTCATCAAGATGAAAAGAACTAAATGCAGATTCAACTTTATTTACCGAAGATCCACTGTTATCAAAATTACTTAGCTCAAATGCATGTAGCTTACAAATAGTAGCATCCAAGGAAACTGGCATATTAGGTATAGACCTCAATTCATTGACTGCTAAGAATCGGATTGCATAAGCTGGTAGAAGGGTTCTTAACAACTTACCTGTTATATCTTTTTCTTCAATAGTTCCACCTGCTCCTTTGATTTGATTGACAATCTCCTTTAGTCTTGTACTGTACTAAGTTATATTCTCACCTTCATTCATCCTCATAGATTCAAGTTGTCCTCTTAAACTGTCTACTTTTGCTCTTTGAACATGTTCATCTCCTCCATATACTGATATGAGCTTATCCCACATTGCCTTTGCATCATTGCAGCCTTCTAGATCATTAAACTCTGAATCGGTCAATGCAGATGTTATTTCAATCATTGCTTGAATATGTTCTTGCTTCGCCTTTATCTCTTCCATAGTCAATGGATAGGTGCTCGGTGTGACAAAATCATTCTCCAGATAGTATACAACATATTCTCCAACTCTTGATAGATGTAGCTTCATCCTTTACTGCCATGTAGAGAAATTTGACTTGTTTAGCTTTGATGCATCCCTCTTATACATCTTTGGATCTTTAACTCAAGTGCCTTTAAACTTTCCTTTCGGAGTCCAAAGCTCTGATACCAATTGATAGTTTTGATACTTAATGTAAGTATAGATCCAATAGCCAACAAGATGAGAAGGGGGTTTGAATCATACAAACTTAGTCATCCATAAAAACATCAGATTCAACCTCGGTAACATATATATCAGTCATATATCCAAAATTGTCAAACATGCAAACTCAAAAGCATATGAAAAATATAAACCTCATAACACCAGATTTAATGTGGAAACCCAAATAGGGAAAAACCACTATGGGATTTCGAACCCACTAAGAAATATACTCTTCTAGAGTATGCTCGGTTAAAAGCAAATCATGTTAAAGATTACAAACACATTGCTAGATGTGACCTGGCTAAGGGATTTCCCTCAGATCTGTTAGGATCTTCACTTTGTTAGAAGTGACCTTGTCAAAGGATTTCAAACACTCTATTAGAATGTCACCTTGCTAGAGGATTTACATATAAGACTGTTAAGTCCACTCGGTTAAGAGATTTTCTATCACTTTCACAAAATAATAGTAATAAAAATCTATCTGCAACTTCACATCTAAAATGCTAAAGCAGATTCTTATTTGTTTAATACAATCTAGACATAGAGCTAATCTTGTCTATCTGCTGGGCTTCTATACTCTGTTATTCTAATAGGTCTTCAAGCTTCTGTGCTTGGTAATCACTATGTATCATCCCTGTGCATACACTTGCCCGCATACATTGTTTATCAACAGTTTCCTATTTATAAACAATTAGGTAACCGCTTAATCTCCTTGATCATATTTCTCATGATCATTTATAGCCATCAGATCTTTAATCTTGTCCAGGTTCAATGCATCTTTCGATCTGAAAATGTTATACCCCGCCTTGGAACTTGCATAATAGTCTTGGAACTTATGCCAGGGTATTGCGGTTCAATCTGAGTTGTAGATCTTCATGCCGACTTTCCATTTCCTCAGATTCATTAACAAACTTCTTCCACGACTTACCAATCATTGATCTGCTTCAGCTCATTAGCTTCTTTCATTAAATACCGCATGCAAACATTTAATGCTTTCTATTATAGCTCGGTTACAACTTGGTAACAACTCGGTGAATACTAAACTTCACTCGGTAGACATTCCACCTTCATTAACCGATAGCAATAACCTTAGGGTTTACCGACTAGGTTCTTTGGTTGATAACATAGTATAGTATTAACCTTTACATTTTACAACATATGTATGATGTTAAAACAATCTAAAACATCATGATCTCATAATTGTCTGACTTGGTATTGGTTGCCCATTGAATACCTTATTCATCCCCTTATTCATCATATTCTTTCCTGTGTCTTTCACCGACTTCTTCATATCATACTTCTCAAGATATGGCAACATCATACTGAATTAGAAAATCAATTTCTTGACATCAATGACAAAATAATAATATCAAGATAGTAAAACATCTTTAATTAGTTATGTCCATGATCATCAACAACCTTCTCAATATCCTTAAGAAATGCCAACAATCTTTCATTGTCTGTTATAATGCAATATTGCCAACACTTGTATTAATACCTCAGATATTTCTTTCCTCAAGGATGCTAGATAGTCCAGTCTTGGACTTAATCTTAGTCTCAAATTCTTAGCCTTGTTTATTATTGTCTCCTTTTCTCTTTCTAGCTTAAGTAATTCTTCTTCTAAACCTATTACCTTTTGCTAAAAAACTGATAATGTATCAGGTGAGTTAACAAAATTGTCAGCAAGTTTATTGATTTTATCCTGTACCTTGCTCATTTTCTTATCTATGTCAACTATCAAAAAGTTTGTCTTATACATGTCTTTGTATAGAGTTTTAAATTCCTTTAGTGTGCTGCAAAGTTCTAGTAGAAGTTTGTCAAATTCCCTATTACACTTTTTTATTTGATTTTCAAAGAATTTATGTTTTTCATTTTCTAATTTCTCTTTGAATGCATCTTCCTTTATTTGGTCAACTGTTACTATGTTGTCAGTAATGTACTTTGACAAGGTGTCAAGTTGACTTAAAGAATCCTTATTATCTATGTTACAGTTTGGAGCTATCATCTTCAAAACTAGAATTGTGTCATCTATAGCTTTATAATCTTGTGAACTACAATCAGTTATTTTCTTTATAGAATCCGAACGAACTTTAGTTACATTTGTTGATTTGTAACTTGCTGAGGAGGAACCAACATTCTAAATTCCACTAGTGGAGGAAGTAACCATGCTTGTAGTGACCTCTAGTAGGTCAGTCTGTGTTTCCATTTCCCTAAGCAAGGGTTTTTTTTTCTCTCCTGTTGCCGGTGGCTCTGTTTTCATATGAACCTGTTCCTATTCCAAAGCCTGTTGCTCTGCTTGACTCTTTGTTTGTTGACCTATTTCAATCTCTGTCTGAGTTTCTATCTATTGTCCTATGTTGTCATCTGTCGGTTTCTCTGTGTCATTAGTTCTATTAGTTACCGGTGGCTCACTAGCCATGTCAGTCTTACCGATTGAGTCCTTGTCTACTACAATGTTGACTGTTTGAGTATCAACATTAACTATGTATAGTACCTTAGGATTAGGATTTGTATCCTTTATACCCATACTTTCTTCTATCGGTTTATCTTTAGTTGTTTGTACTGGTGGAGTGATCAGAGGCGGTGGGGATAAGTTATCTTTTATTTTTAAACTTGGAGGACCACCAACCTTGCCTTTACCTTTATCTTTGTCCCTTTGATAGACTTTGATAGGCTTGGAGTTCTTGTACTCTTCCTGCTTTTCCTTCTCCACAAGGAATATATCCCATGCATTTTTTGTTTCTTCTGTTACCTATTTTACTGTTCCTACCATTAGTGCAATATGCAGGTGTGCAGTGGAGAATACTGACCGGTTGGCTTTTGCAATTAAGTCATCTATCTCCTTTGGTGAGTTTACTGGGTAAACAACAAGTAATTTTTCAATTTTTATCTTTTTATCAAGCTCTACAATAGCTTGTCTCCTTGCTTCCAGTCTCTTATATAGTTCACTTGGTATTTCATCTACAACTTCCATTAAGAACTTCTTATACATATCCAAGTGTAAAATAACACTATTTTCAACTTGCTCTTTCTCATCAACCGATAGTGAGTCATATAGTCTATTGATGTTTTTGAGTTTTCCCTCTTCAGTGATCTCATCTAACAGTCTATCAATCAGAGCAATATTTTGTTGAGTCCTTTTCTTTTTAGGTGTTAGCTTTTTCTTTGGGGTTGTCTTCTTTACCAATGACCTCACAACCTATTGTTTTTGTCTAGTTCTTCTAGGCGAAGGTGTGGATGCCGATGAAGGATCTCTCTTCCTTACAACTCTTTTGAATGCTGCAGGCATATCACTTTTAGAAGAAGTGGCTACTAGTGATAGGTGAGTTTCAGGTTGTAATGCCTCCAACTCATCTTCAGTGATACTGGTTTGTTTCAGTACATCTTCTTTGATGACATTTGCCTGTCTTGAGCCTCTCCTTACAGTTGCTTCAACTTTCTTTACTCTTTTCTTAGATTGAATTTGGCTTTTATTCATCTCAGCACTACCGAATATTTCTTCCTTGGGTTCCTTAGGTGCTTCCAGAAGGGCTTTTGCATAAGTCTCAATGATATGATCATCAGTCTCATAGCCCATCTCAGTGACCCAGATTGTTCTTGGGATCACTGCTTCCATCCAGATCTCATCTTTTTTAATCACAAAACATATATCATTTTTATACTTGTCAACAATTTTTTGTGACAGTCTAATTCTTTTGTTCATTATGGCTTTGAGTGCTTGAAAATACTCACTGATATTCTTTTCTCTATTATCACCCATGCTGTTGAATAGGTCTGATAACTGTTTCCCTACCGGTACCTCAAATCCAAGGCTTTTGTTGCCTATACCGGGAACCTGTTTGGTTATGTGTAGCATCAGGCATACAAGTAGATTACCAAATCTAAAATTTCCTTTCTTATCCTTCTTGATTTTTCCTAGATTATCAATTAACTCATCCTTTAGCCATTCATATACATCAATTTTTACATTGTCCTTAACCATGTCATAAGCACTCTTAATGCATAAACTTGAATCTAAGTTAAGTCGGTTTGCATGAGTTGCTTTGTAACCAAGAATCATGCTAATGAATCTTACATTTATATCAGTGACATCATTAACCCTCAATGATCTCTTGTCAGATGTTGCACTAGTTAGTTTTGTTACTAGGTCATTTGAGACCTTCTTTGTTTTGTCCGGCCTGTTACCAGTGGAAGGTAACCCTATTATAGCTTTCATAGCTTCCTTTGTGATTTTATGGACCAAATCTAGCCAAAAGAAGGCACCTTGTACCCTACTCAATACTATCCTAATAAATTCTTTAGGAAATTCCAGAATGCTAAGGATCTCAGTGAATCCTAGGGTTCCAACAATTTTATGTTCAGGTTTTACATTTTCAGAGTCATCACAGATAACGGTTTTATACATGTCCTTGATTTCTTCATCTCCTAGTTCTTCTATGTGACAGTGAATATAAATTCTAGGGTCTTCTGCATAAACAACTCCTTTGGGAATTTGAGAGAATGCACCAATGTTATCATCCTTTTTAGCTATCTCGGGAACTAGCTGAAACAAAAGCCTAGGGCATTTGATAACCTCAACTATAGTAGGGTTAGCTATAAATTCAGGTGCAGAGGAGGATGCCATGATAATAAATACCTTTTTCTGCCTTTGGAAGGATGAATGCTGAAATCTTGTGCTTCTTCGCTTAGCTCTAGAGATTTTGTGCTCTTCGAGTGTTTGAATTCACAATGAAGTGAAATGGAGCCAAAACCACTGATTTATAATGCCAATTTTGCCAACTACCACAATTAATGCATGCCGGTTAAGTAATCACTTAACTTCTTTTGCCGATATAGAAGTAATTTCTACTTTTTACCATCAACTGAGGGAATAATAGCATATGCCTTGTTTTATTGCCAAACCCTCAAGGAAACTTTCTTCAATTTGATGAAGAACTTCCTATCGGTGGAGCACTATTTTGTCTTGCCGATAGAGTACTACTCTGTCCTGCCGGTGGAGTGTTGATTGGTTCTACCAGTGGAGGAGTATTCCCAACATTATTTAGGTCTGACTTTCTAATCCATTGTTTTGAGAATTCTTTCTTAACCTCTTCAACCTTTTCTTTTCGTTTCAAACTAGAACTTTTGTTGTCTGTCAGTGATCCTTTGCTTCTACAGAATTTTGCAATATGCCCAATCTTGTTACATGCATAGCAAGTCACATTATTCTTCTGAATAGCTTTCCCATAACCTACGCCAATTTGTGTTCTACATTGATTAGATAGGTGTCCAAATCTTCCACAAACATAACATCTCACATTCATTCTGCAATTTTCAGAGTTATGACCAACTTTGTTGTATTTTGAAGATTTACCGGTGGGTACATTGGTGTTCTGATAACTTCTAGATCTACATTGGTTTTCTCTATGGCCATACTTATTACAGTTAAAGCATTTTCCATTGAACTTATAAGCAGAAGGTTGTCTTACTAGTTTACTATGATCCTGTGTGTTTGTAGTACCAGAGCTTTCTCCAACTTCAAAGCCAATTCCACAAGTGTAACCTTTAGGTTTCTATTTCTTTAGTAAGTCACCAAGTTCCTCTGAGCTTTTATTGAATTTTTCTTTGTGCTGATTTGCAATATCCAGTTCTCTTTCTAAGATCTCTTTCTGTCTCACTAGTTCATTGGAGTCATTCTGTGTGTGCATTAGATCTGTTTTCAACAAATCATTTTCATAGCTAAGTCTGGTGTTCTGATTTGCTACATCACTTAGTCTTTTGGTTAACTCTTCTTCATTCTTCTTTCTATCTTCAATTTCTTTGCAAAATCTCATAGTCATATCCTGCATCTCATTCTTCATTGTCATGTTCTCTTATTTTAGCATGCTTATCTGATCATTAAGTGATTCTTTTTCATCATTATCATTTTGCATCTTTTCACATAGTTCTCTTCTCTTGTTTCTTGCTATGGTAAAATTTTCTTGAAGTGCCTGGATAATATCCTGAGCTACCTTTAGATCATCTTCAAGTTTGATGTTTTTCAATTTTTCAGTATCATAGTCTAAGACAGCTGCTTCTAGTTGCTTCATTAAATTTTCCATCTCTACCAATGTCAAGATCTTCCTCAAGCTATTAGGCTTCTGAAAATAGAGGACCAAGCTTTGATACCAATTGTTAGGATTCCCATAGATACTAAGAGGGGGGAGTGAATCAGTATCTAATCGATATATCAAATTTATTAACTTAAAACATGTGGAACATATTAAAACTGTGTACTGGTAAGCAAAAAGTAATGTAATAAAAAGAGATATAAACAACCACATGAAAGAAACACCATAACACAATGTTTTAACGAGGAAACCCGGTGTGGGAAAAACCTTGGTGGGATTTGTGACCCATAATATTCACTTACTAGCCAATAAGAGAATATTACTACTACAAGAGGGGTCTGCACATGCAGGAAGGCCAAGTGCCTAGAGCACACTACTCAAAATAGAAGTCTCACTAACTTACAAAATGGATTGTTTAAATCCAGTGTCTTGTACTACTTCAAAATAGCATCTATAATGCTAGATCCAGTACCGATTTCTGCTCTGCTTCTTACATAAACCCTTAACCTATAATTCACATAATAGGTCTACCTAATTACATTCCATATCTTGCTTATATCTTCTTAAATGTTCTATAATGATCTCTCTTTATATAGGAGTCAGTTTACATCATGCCAAGTCAGCTTACAATGATTTTACAATAATAAATAAAATATATTATAACAAAAATCCTATCAGCTTCCTGTGCCAGTATGCTTCCTTTTACTGCCGGTGTCAGTGGTTTGAGTGCTAGTGTAGAGTTTGATCTTGCTGGTGCTGGTGAATTTCCTTGCCGGTGTCATAGGATTGTAAGGTTGCCATCAATGACAAAACATTCAATCACCTACAATGTCTCATTGGAGTGTGCAAATGCCAACATGAACTACCACTATCAATAATAACTTTATAATACTTACCAGATACCTTACATCTGGTCTTGAACAAATTCTTCCTCTGCAAGGGCTCTTCATCTCCTCCAGTATGACACAAAGCTCTCCTCATCATTGACAGTTCTCCATCTTCTATTTTATTGTCTAATCTAGTGGGGTTTTCTTCCACTACTGCTTCTCTTCTAGTAATTTCTTTCTTCTTACACTTGAATGCACATTGTCCTTCTCCTCCACACTTAAAGAAGGTTCCTCTAAATGTTCTCTTATCTTGTCTTGTCTTCCAAAGTTCTCATTCTGATAACCATTCGATTCTCTCCTATGGTAGAAAATTCTTTTATCCTTCTAGTATGAATTACCTTCTTTGCTGACTTCCTTGTCCTTTCTCTGATCTATACTGGTTCCTCTTCCTCTAGTATATCCTCTTGCTCCTTGAAATATTCTTCCGGTAGATCTTCCACCCCTACCTCTCTGTCCTTGTTCATGTCTTCTATTTAACTTCTCTTCTACCTTTAGGGCATACTGGTAAGCCTCTTCAACACTATCCAATTTGATCATGCTCAATTCATCTTATATAGACATCTGCAATCCATTCAAATATCTTGCAACTTGTTCAACTTCATTAGCACCATGTCTAGATTTGATATTCAACTTGTAAAATGCTTTGATATACTCCTTCACACTAGATTCCTTTTGTCTCAAATTTTGCAACTTCCAGAACAGATCCACTTGATAATTCATGAACACAAATTTTGATTTCAACTTAGCACTCATCTGATCCCATGTTTTAATCTTCTCTTTACCTCTTCTATGTCTACCAGCTTGCAAATACTCTCACCAAAGAGATACATGACCTTTCAACTGGGTATCGGCATATTTCACCTTCCTCTCTTCTGTAGTGTTTTCAAAAGTGAAATACTTCTCCATCTCCGAGATCCAATCCATCAATTCATCTAAATCTAGCTTCCCATCATATTCTAGTGGGGTAAAATGAGGTTTAGTATTCACCCTACTTAAAACCCTCAAAAACCTTTCCTCATTCGGATCGATCACCGGTAGGTTTGCTTGTTCTATTGGGGCTTCTTTTCCTTCATCTTCACTTATATCTTCAATATGTCAACCTCTTCTCTGGGTTGTCTCCATGACTTCTTACTAGGCTACTATTCCTCGCAACATCTCCATAATAGTAGGGTCTGCATTACCATGTTCTCCACCATTCCAAGCTCCTCTTCGTGCCATCGTTTATGCTAGTCCTCTGCAGCTATAGGTTGGATCCACAATCTGCCACCCTACAACAAAATTTTAGGACATGCAACCTTTGGAATGAAACTTTTCTCTAATACCACTTGAAGCAATCACCAGTGAGAAGGGACCTTAAAGAGATCAATCTGGATTGGTCGACAAGAGTAAACACAATGAAAACACAAAGATATGATGGAGGCAACACATAACTGATTGTTTATTACATAAAATTTGATTACATCCAACTAGTAACAACTGGGTTACAACATACCAACTCACGGGCCTAGTAGAATAGGTCACAACCGTGACCTTAAATCTTACGATCTATCTTCTATGCAGAGTCTAGCTACTTGATTCTCTGATTTATTCCAATTGAATTTTATTCTAATGTGTAATTACAAATATATATATATATATCGATCCAAAGGATCCAGTCGGCCCAAAAAGGGATAAAAAATTGAAAAACAAGACATAACGTGCAAAATAAACAAGGTCAGCCTACACCAAGATATTCCTCTGAACAATCCAAAGAATGAAACATAGATCATGGGAAAAGGTCGGCCACACACCAAGGAACATTGGAATCAACTCCCAAGCCTCTGCAAGCTTCAGAATAGGTTTCGATAGATCACCAAAATAGGTCTCAGGTAGTTGGTAACAAAGGAACAATCGGTAACAGGAAACTATCATGGAAACCAGTAGCGATATCTTGTCGGAAAATGATCCAAATGTGATGCGGTCTAGAAGCAAGAAGGATGATCAAGTCTTCAAGTCAAAACCAAATCTACAAGAGCCGGTGAGACAAAACCAGGACCAATAAAAAGGAAAACTATAATTGCAAACTAAAAATAAAATAGAAAGAAATATATTTTTGGTTGATGCAAGATTGAAATGAACCGGGGATGTTCCTGTATCACTCTAGTTCTAAAGAGAAGAACAAATACTAGAAATATGGAAAAGATAATAATAGAAATGGTGTATATTATAGATTAGTTGATGTTGTTAAACCAAAACTAAAACCAATAGTATTTAATCTGACTAGTGGCACACAAGCCCTCAAAGCCATTGAAAGTGCTACTAAAAATCCTCCTAAGAAATCGAAAGAGTGATTTAAAGATAAGCCTTGTATGTCAAATCCTAAACATGATTTCACTCATTTGGGAGAATCCTAGGAAATAACTCTTAAGACTCCATTGGCAAATGATCTGCTCGCATTGCCTGACAACTCGAAAGCATACGATCCGGAAGTCAAACCCAAATGGTGGAGGGAAAATGATTAACTGTGAATATCACCGAAACAAGGGTCACACAACTAATAACTGCACGAAACTCAAATAAGATTCAAGACCTTATCGATAATGGCAAAATTGTTGTTCGGAACTATTCAACCAACTCTGATCACAAATCTTTTAAAGATCCCTTGCCCACTTAGGAGCAGGGAGATTCCTCTAAATCCAAGGGAGGTGCCAAGATAAATTAGACCTATGCCAATGATAATAATGTCATCCTTCTCAATCAGAGCATTGTAATGTAATCATAGTTAAAGACAAGCAAGACAAATTGAGATTTGCAAACGTTGTGACCGGTGCTCAAGGAAAAGTTACTCTCAAAGGATTTGGATCCTCATCTTTCGATCAAATGTCATCATCAAATCCATCAACATCATCAAAACTACCAACATCTTCAAACAAACAACCAACTACAAACACTACTAAGCCTTCCCCATCTAAATAGATGGATTCATCATCTTCCTCTGGTTACAACAATGTTGAACAATTAAAACAAACTACTGCTCAAATCTCTATTCTCAAACTGCTTAAGATCTCTCCCGCTCATAGAGAGATCGTGGACAAATCTTTACTCACTACCAACATCTCTAAAGACTTAGATCTAGATTGGTTTCAATCTATGGTCGGTCATCTAACCTTGCCTCACTACCTATCCTTCTCTGAAGAAAATGATAATTCCTTGAACCATCCACATAATCTACCTGTATATGGTGAAAATGGATAACAAATAACAACAATATTGAAAGACTAAAATGGATTCAACCACTAAACCCTAGCCTAACAATGAACAAAGATCCACCATAACATATGAAGATAACCTAAGACAATGCAAAATAACTCAAAATCACAAAGATTATACCATCACATGTCCAATAGGGTTTTGATCTCCATTCTTCCTATCTCCATTGATCTTGTTTGATATGCTTGCTCTCAGATTTTTTGTATGCACAAGAGCTCAATAAAGAACGGAATGTGGTTGTAAGTGGAATTGTAATGTAGCCAAGTACTCCAAAATCAGTCATTAGCATGTGTCATTAGGATATGTCATTAGGGTTTGTCATTGAAGAAAGCATCTCCTTAAATAGAAGACACAATATGAAATGGAGGGTTAAGATTGAGAGGTGTAAAAAGAGAGGTCGGCTAGGATTAGAGGGTAGGTAAAAGAAATAATAAAATAATGAAAGAGGTAGGTAGTGTAGGAATTAAGAGATGAATGACATGTGTCATGTGTGGAAAAGGATAATGAATTAATTAAATAAATAAAGATCTATTTAATTAATAGAAGAAGTAGGACAATTAAATAAATAAAATATTTATTTAATTTAGGAAAGGGATAATTTAAATAAATAAATGCATTTATTTAAATGAGAAATAAGGCTAGAAGAGGATAAACGAATTAATTAAATAAATAAAAATTTATTTAATTAATAGAAGAATTAGGCCTAGATAATTAAATAAATAAAATATTTATTTAATTAGACATGACAATTTTGAGTGTCTACATTTTGCCCCTCTTTGAGACAATGCGGCTTGTCGCGTTGTTTCAAAGAAGATAAGATGAACTGATACAGAGTTGCCCCAAGATGGGAATTATATGCCCCCTCGAGAGATTGGATGAAAATGTCTGAAAAGATTGCAGACAATCTCTCGATAAGAAAGACAGGATAGAATGGACTGATCAGATAAAGTGACAAAGTCACGGGATAAGGAAGACTGACTCGGGAAACGAAGGCTAGGGGTAGTCTATAAGATAGACCACGGGGGAACATACATCCTCATTGTCATCTACACCATCACAAGAGCTTAGTGCAAAGCGAAAATAAAGCAGCAACAGTCAGCAACGATGGCTTTTGTTCACAAATTCGATCGTGTTCGCCGATTCTAGAGGCCAACGGAGGTAGGAGAGCCAGTGAGTACCACAAAACCTCCTCATACTTTGATGCATTTATTATTGTCATTAATTCATACTAGGTAATGCAATAAATGCACGTTTATGTCAGGAAAGCGCGTTTGCATTTGAAAAGTATGAATTTGCATCTTCTAGGTCAAATCGGCAGTTCTGTGATGAACATATGCTGTCGATTGGATAAGCTACTGAGAGGATACACTCAAGCAGGTCCTCTAGGGATGACTAAGATAGATCAAGGCACTTTGTGATGAATAGTGAGTACCAAGATAAAGTACTTTGTGATGAACAGGGAGTACTAGAATATGAGCAGCACTTTGTGATGAACAGGGAGTGCAAATGTGAGTAACACTTTGTGATGAACAGTGAGTGTCACTAGGATAAATAGCTATGTGCATTTAGATAGCGAGTAGCATTTTGTGATAAACAGTGAATGCCACGATAACTGACATGATTGAGTTGCTTGACTGCAGGAGTACTTGCCGATGCTGGAGTCACGGGAGAGATTCCCATCGACTCAAAGGTTGCGACCTGAGTTGACAGCCGAGGACTGAGCTGCGATTGAGGTTATGGGATTGAGATACATTCTGTATGTGCCTGAGTTTCGGGTGAACATGGGATTGTTGACTGCACTGGCTGAGAGATGGCACTCAGAGACTTGTAGTTTGCATTTGCCGATGGGTGAGATGACAGTCACCTTGGAGGATGTATATAGGATTCTACGGATACCGATCGATGGGGAGTTAGTACCCTATGATCGAGATGGAGATAGGGATGCACTGAGACGAGTGTTCTAGGATCCAGGACTAGGGATGAGGGTGGGACATGTGGCATGGGATACCATGACATGGACAGGATTAGCACTACCAATAGTGTTGGTAGGAGTTATCAGTGGGTTCCTCTGTCTGGATAGGACGACACGAGGGGTGACTGTAGGGGACACAGGGGCCAGGAGAGTTGATCTTGGGGTGGGTCCTTCTAGGGCTCAAATTCTGTCGAGGCCAGGTGGCTCCGAGGGAGGGAGTTCATCATAGCCTTAGAGGGCTCCCTATGTATCAGTATTGTACCATTTTGGTATTGTAGACTACCCCTAGCCTTCGTTTCCCGAGTCAGTCTTCCTTATCCCGTGACTTTGTCACTTTATCTGATCAGTCCATTCTATCCTGTCTTTCTTATCGAGAGATTGTCTGCAATCTTTTCAGAAATTTTCATCCAATCTCTCGAGGGGGCATATAATTCCCATCTTGCGGCAACTCTGTATCAGTTCATCTTATCTTCTTTGAAACAACACGACAAGCCGCATTGTCTCAAAGAGGGGCAAAATGTAGACACTCAAAATTGTCATGTCTAATTAAATAAATATTTTATTTATTTAATTATCTAAGCCTAATTCTTCTATTAATTAAATAAATTCTTATTTATTTAATTAATTCGTTTATCCTCTTCTAGAAGTTATGCCAAGTGCTCCATATATGTCGCAACAATATAGACCTCCATATGGACATGTCTACGATCAGTATCATCCATATATGCAACAAGTTCCTCCTCAAATGGGTGTTTCAAACATGGGATATGCTACAAGAAATCCATCTCCTCCCAAAAATAATTTGGAGCAACAAATTAGAGATCTACAAAAGAAAGTGGAAGACATGGGCACATCAAAACCCACATATACTATGAGAGATATATGCCTCTATCCCTTCGATAAGAGCATTCCAATGCCTCCGTTTCCTCTGCACTTTGTAACACCAAAATTTGACAAATATAGAGGGAGAGGAGACCCCAAGGCACATATAAGACAATTCTTCACAGCTTGCATTGAGGTAGCTGCAGAAGAAACATACTTAATGAGGTTGTTCCCACAGAGCTTAGGAGATCAAGCGATGGAATGGTTTTCTCAATTACCTCCCGGTATTAAGTCATGGGGCGACTTGGCAGAGGCATTCATTCAACATTTCTCTTACAACATTGAAACAGATGTCTCAGTTACTACCTTTTGCAATACGAAACAAAAGGAAGGAGAATCTTTTGCAACATTTTTACAGAGATGGAGAAACTTAGCTAGCAGATGCTCTTGTGAGATCCCGCAAAAACAAATGGTGGAGATGTTCACACAAAACGTTAATAAAGCTATTGGCTATGATCTCAGAAAAGCTTGTTTGTCTACATTCAAGGATGTCATTGAAAAGGGCCTAGCAACAGAAAAGGTCTTAATTGAACAAGGAGTTATCAAGCTATTCAAAGAAAACAAAGAGGACTTCAAAGGAAAGGACAAACCAAAATTTTGGAACAAGAACAAGAACACGGTTAATGATGGTGTTGTTGATGCCAACACAGTAAGACCAAAGTTCGTCTTTTCTGGATCAAGTTCTACCAACAATCAAGTGAACAATCAAATGACTGCTAAACCACGAAGGAAGTATACTCCATTGGGAGAACCACTTGAATCAGTATTCAAAAAGCTTGTAGCAAACAAAGTGATCACAGTTCCAGATTTTCCTCCATATGAACCAAAGGTCAAACCGAATTGGTGGAATGATGATGAATATTGTGAGTTTCATAAGAGAAAGGGTCACAAGACAAGTAATTGCCATCGATTGAAAAACATTATACAAGATCTCATTGACAGAGGAGATATTGAGATTGAGGGACATTCATCTAACCAAGAGCATGAGGTGTTTAAGGAACCATTCCCAAAACATGACAAGGGAAAAGGCAAAGTCACAGATGATCAAGCCAATTACACTAGAGCATCTTACAATTATGATTCCACTATCAATCACATCTCAATGGACAATCATATTTCTACCATTACTATCAAAAAAAAAAATCCTGAGAATCCTTCTCAAAGACCCAAAATTGTCCTAAAAGGTGTGGGATCTTCGTCCGCATCTACCTCTGAATGTCATGCTACAACCCGTCGAGGTAAGATCACATTGCCAGGTGCCTCTACTAAGAATACCAATCTTTCATCAACCAAACCTGAGTACGACCTTGTAGAACAACTAGGGAAGACACCTGCGCTCATCTCTATTCTTGAGCTCTTACGTATATCTCCTGCACATAAAGCTATCCTTGATAAAACCTTGAGAGATACTGCCATCCCTACTGATCTGAACGTGGACCAGTTTCAAGCCATGGTGGGATATTTATCCATTCCACACTCCCTCACATTCACAGAAGCCGATGATGCCTCCATAAGTCAGCCTCATAATGCACCTCTACACATTGAAGCCTTCATACATAAACACCGAATAAAACGAGTCCTGATAGATGGAGGAGAAGGTCTTAATATTTGTACATTGAGCACCATCAGACAATTGGGATATTCTGACAAAGCTGTGAATTCTACAAACCAAATCACTATTAAGGCTTATGATGATGAAGAGCGTTCGTCCAAGGGCACGGTCATCTTACCACTAAGAATAGGGCTAGTCACAAAGGACGTGGTTTGTCAAGTCCTGGATCTAGACCTCACGTATAACATATTGCTAGGACGTCCGTGGATTCATGAAATGAGGGCAGTCCCATCAACATACCACCAATGCATTAAGTTTCCTCATAATGGAGTCGAGGTAACGGTCAATGGTGATCCAAATCCATTCATATATTGCAATAACTTGAGATCACATACTGAGACTATCATTCCCAGCAATCGTGAGGCTACTCCTTCTGCAGCATATATTGATCCTGAGTCATTAAAGCCCTCGACATCCAAACAAGGTGAACTTAGAGCCAAGTTTCAAGACAAAGGCATGGGAGAATACACTCTGAATCAAACAATGTTCTTACGACAAGTCATGAACTCCCCCAAGGAATATGGGAGGCCACATCCTAATAAGCAAATCTCCATCATGCTACTCAAATGGGATCCTACCGTCTTTCAAAAATGGGGCGAACTAGAGGAAGAAAATTTATATAAAATGCTATGTAAGGACGCTGAAGAGGATACACATGATCAAATTATAATACCCTGTGAGAACTATGGCAAAGGTTTCAAAATTCTGCAAAGATTCGGGTATGATGGAAAAAGTCCTCTTGGACTACGCAAAGAAGGTGTCATGGAGCCTTTACAACCTGAGCTAACTACAAGAAGGGAACGCTCCAAGGGGCTTGGTTTTCTAAATCCCAAGATTCAAAATAAAATAACAAAATAGATATGGCGAGTCAAAGTGGCTGAAGTTCAACAAGAAGATGACTATTCTACAGATTCCAACGAATGGGAATGGGGTTCAGACAAATCCTCCAGTGACTATGAGCTCAACGAGACATTTAGAGAGCCAGAGGAACCTACAGAGGAGGAGGAATTTTACAATAAATTCAGAGTTGGCCAAGAACCGACCCATAAGGATCCCGCACAGTCGTCGTTTCAAGGCCCTAGGTCAAGATCACATAGGATGAGGACACCTGTCCCTGAGGGTGCTACTAGTGATGATAATTTGGACTCACTCATGATCGAAACTGATGAGGAGAGTGCCATTGACGGCCTCGATGACTATCTGGACATACCTGAATATAACCACATCTTCACTATTAGCCTTGCGGACTCTAAAAACACTAAAGACCTTCCCCTCGTTCACCCCCAACTCATTGACTGGGATCAGGATGGACCAGCATAGCTTGATACATTTCAAAATGACGAGGCTATTGTCGATTATCTTGGCATTCGTGATGATCTTCCTCTTGGAGACCATAAAGCAGGATACGCCATAGAGCTTAATAACATGGCATACTTTGGTGAGGGTGTCGGGCCTTCTAGTCGCAAAAATGTGAAAATAAAAACAAAACAAGGGTCTTATGGCGAAAACCACACTGTGGCGCTATCTGACTCTAAAAAAGTAAAAAGAAAGGATGTATCTGAGGGTGAAAACCTCTCTGAGGCGCCCGAAGATGGAAGGCTTGACATTCTCCCAGCATCATACGAGGAAAAATCATCCATGTTGGTAGAGGAGACTATAAAGACAAACATTGGTACAGCAGAGGTTCCACACAACATATTTTTGGCTCAATCATTGACAGAGGACGAGAAAGCAAGATTCATAAGCTTCTTTAAGGAACGACAAGTCAACTTCGCATGGTCTTATGCTGATATGCCTGGACTAGACCCCGATTTAGTAATGCATCATTTAACAGTCAAACAGGGGGCAAAACCAGTAAAGCAGAAATTGAGGAAAATGCATCCACAAGTGGCATTATTAGTCAAGGCAGAGCTGGAGAAATTACTGGATGTTGGATTCATACGCCCAATTGATTATCCCGAATGGATTTCCAACTTAGTACCTGTTAGCAAACCAGATCGCAGCATCTGAATATGTACAAACTTCAGGGATATCAACAAGGCTTGTCCAAAGGACGATTTCCCATTGCCAAACATTGATTTAATTGTTGATCTCACAGCAGGCCATGAGATGTTATCCTTAATGGACAGATTTTCTGGATATAATCAAATCAGGATAGCACCTGAAGATCAACATAAAACATCATTTACTTGTCCATGGGGAACCTTCTGCTGGAATGTCATGCCCTTTGGGCTGAAAAATGCAGGTGCCACGTATCAACGAGCTATGACTACTATCTTCCATGATCTCATGCACATAACCGTGGAAGATTATGTTGACGATCTTTTGGTTAAATCAATAGACAGAAATACACACTTGGACATACTTTCAGTCGCTTTTGATCGGTTGGAAAAGTACAAGGTAAGACTAAATCCTAAGAAATGTGTCTTTGGAGTAACCTCCGGGAAGCTCCTAGGATTCATTGTGTCTAAAAGAGGAATAGAGGCTGATCCAGCAAAGGTCAAGGCTATTTTGGACATGCCGCCACCCAAGAATATCAGTCAACTTCGGTCTTTACAAGGGAGACTCCAATCCATACGAAGATTCATAGCACAACTTGCGGATAAGTGTAACCCTTTCCAGCACCTGCTACACAAAAACATCAAGTTCAAATGGGATGAGAACTGTCAACAGGCTTTTCAGGCGCTCAAAGACTATCTTTTGAACCCGCCAGTTTTGATGCCACCAATTCCAGATCAACCATTGCTACTTTACATATCAGCTACTCCAACAACACTGGGGGCACTCCTAGCACAACAAATACCTGACGGCAAGGAAAAAGCGGTCTACTATATCAGTCGCACATTGGTGGGATATGAGCTGAACTACACACCAATTGAGCGTGCATGTCTCGTTGTGGTCTTTGCTTCACAAAAATTACGACATTATATGCTCACTCACAAGACTAGGTTGATTGCCAGAATTGATCCACTAAAATATCTTCTCAACAAAGCTACACTTACTGGGCGGCTAGCCAAGTGGGTAATGATCTTGAGTGAATTTGACATTGAATACGTGGATAGAAAAGCTATAAAAGGACAAGCAATTGCAGATCAATTGGCAGATGCTCCCATGATAGATGATGTTCCTCTACAGTCAGAATTTCCAGATGAGTCCATTCTAACGATATCACCTGCAAAGCCATGGCAACTATACTTTGACGGCTCATACAAACAGCATGGGGCAGGAGCGGGTATACTCTTTATAACTCCCCAAGGTGATTCTATACCAAAGTCATACCGCTTATCATTTCCTTGCACCAACAATATAGCGGAATACGAGGCATTAACAACTGGGCTAGGAATTGCAGTTCAGTGGAAGATCCAAGAGCTTCATGTTTTTGGCGATTCTCAACTTGTCATCCGTCAAGTAACTGATGATTATCAAACAAAAGATGAAAAGCTAATGCCTTATAAACAACTGGTAGATGATCTGAAACAGCACTTTGCAAAGATAGAGTTTGAGCAGATACCAAGAGAACAGAATCGCGCTGCTGATGCCATGGCTACAATTGCTTCGCTCATTGATCTACCGCAAAATGAGACTCGCTATGAGTTCCTGGTTGACAACCTGCTGATTCCATCATATGAGATCACTCCTACTGAAATGATATGTGTTGTTGGTCCTGAATCCTAGTTATATGGTTCCATATTCACATACCTTCGCGACAATATCTTACCTCCCGATCTATCGAACATCCAACGCCGCACTTTCATTCGCCAATCCTCCCGATACGTTATCCTAGCTGATATCCTATACCGATGAGGTCTAGATGGCACCCTTCTTAGATGTTTAGAGAGTGACAAAGCTCAAATTGCGTTACGAGAAGTGCACGAAGGGATATGTGGCCCGCATACTAGTGGTCCTACCTTGGCCAAGAAACTCATCAGGACTGGATACTACTGGCCTACTATGGAAAAATATGCATATCAGTTTGTCAAGAAGTGTAAGCAGTGTCAAATTCATGGAGACCTCATACATGCACCAGCACAGGAACTACAACCACTTGCATCTCCTTGGCCCTTTTGTCAGTGGGGACTCGATCTCATAGGCAAGATTCACCCTCCTTCTTCCAATGGACATAAATTCATTATCACAGCCATAGAGTATTTCACAAAGTGGATTGAAGCCATGCCTCTCACACAAGTTACTGGGAAACAAATTGCTACTTTCATTCTGAACTACATCATTTGCCGATACGGGATCCCTACTTCCATTATTACCGATAACGGGCATCCTTTCAAGAATCAGGATGTTCGTGAACTCTGTGAGCGCTTCCATATCTCTCATCGTTTCTCCACACCATATTACCCCCAAGGTAATGGCCAAGCTGAGGCGTCTAACAAAACAATTCTCAAAATCCTTAAAAAGACAGTTGACGACGCTGGCCGTAACTGGCATGTCCAACTCAATCCTGCACTTTGGGCCTACCGCACAAGTGTCCGCACACCTACAGGAGCTACACCCTACTCACTTGTTTACGGCTCTGAAGCCATCTTGCCTATTGAGGTCGAGTTACCTTCTTTACGGGTCTCCTTGAGAAACGTAATCAACGATGAAGACTATAGGGTCTCTCGCTTACAAAAACTAGAACTACTGGAGGAACGACAACACACTGCTTTTAATCATCTCAAGGCTTACCAACAATGAATGAGTCGCAGTTACAATCACAAGGTCAAGCCTCGCACATTTGAGGTAGGTGACTTAGTCCTCAGAGAGAACCCCAAGAATCAGCAAGACAGAGATAAGAAGGGCAAGTTCGAACCAAACTGGCTTGGTCCTTACATCATCACAGCGGTATATGGATCTGGGGCATATCAGCTCTCAACTACAGAAGGTGAACCCTTAGAGGATCCTATCAACAGCATGCACCTTTGCAGGTTCTACACATAATTTTCAGAATATCCTAATTCAAAAATACAAAAAAATCAAAAATTTTCAAAAATACAAAAAATTATAAAACAAAAAAATCGTTACTTGGTGAAAACCTGGCAAACAGGCGCCTTGTGACACAAAAAAAAATTGAAAAATCGAGAAAAGTAAAGAGAAATAATTTCATCCAATGATGAAAACCACTTCGGTGGCGCCCTGGGCAAGTACCATGGTGAAAACTGGGTCACCAGCGCCATGCGTAGAGAGACATTGCTCCTCCCTCCTTCAGGATTCACTTTCATCCTTTCACTTTGCACACACTCACGACCAATTCATCCATAATAAACTTACCCATTCCCATCATGGCTTGTTATTGATCTACCCAAGATTGGTTAGCCATCCATAACCCCCCCTTTTCACTCCCTTTCCATCCATAATAAATCAGATCTTATCTGTGACTACGGCCAATTCCTACGTCTAGTGATGGGTGTGGAACTGAGAACATCACATGTTTCGAG
The DNA here is from genome assembly GCF_030272615.1 of Cryptomeria japonica. NCBI lineage: Eukaryota > Viridiplantae > Streptophyta > Pinopsida > Cupressales > Cupressaceae > Cryptomeria > Cryptomeria japonica. The sequence goes on along the minus strand of NC_081412.1, from coordinate 734,674,623 downwards.
GAGTACAGTTTCTTCCAGTTTCCTTCTAGTCTATCCGCGCACAATCCGCAATAAAGCAACATCTGCATCGCCAGTCCACAATGAAGTTCCATCTTCTCCACAATAAAGTATCAGTTTCATGGATTCAGTCAGTTTCAAATGAGACACAGTAGCAACAATGAGCTTCAACAAAATCAAATCTTTCAACAGACTCAGACAACATTATGGTTCAGTGCTATCTATCCTTTTTTGTGAAAGTGAACATTGTGACCACAATCAAAATAAGACTTAAACAAGTGACAAGAGACACTAAACTTGAGGACTACAGTGGATGTTGGTGTCGAGTCTTGGTTTTCTTTTGATTTTATCTTTTTGGTGACATGTCTTTTAGCTTTTCCAGGATGTCTTTGACTAGAGATTCTATCTCCAGGATGTCTTTGACTAGAAAGGCGAGGATGGGGTATCGTCACCTATTTGCATTTGCTGTCTGTGGATTGTCTTTTAGTAATGCTATGACTTGTCCAAGGATATGAGGACACTGTGAGTCTAGTATGAACTGGGGCATTCCTTGTTTGTGACTGTCTTATCTCCATGCAAACAGGTACAATGACTTTCTGGGCCGAACAAATGCCTCGATTGTCATAACCTATTCTGCCATAATAAAGCTCAATGATGATAACGCACAAGAAGCTCTTTCACGTTCATATCTTCTGTCTTCCATCCCCCTTTCTTGATTGACTTCCATTGTCCTTCTCGAGTCCACGTAGCCCACTATCACATGACTGAGTATAATGACACACCAAAAACATTTGCATTTCATATAGTTACACCTACATCACCACATATAAGCATTTCATACATACATATAGATATCACAATTGCATCACATCCTGCATACAACACATGTTAGCACATCTCACATTTTCATTATGTAAATAATCATTTGCATTATCATATTCATTTGCATTACATACATTCACATTTGCATCATGCATCACATATACAACATAAAAGAACAAAAAAATATTGCATTGCATCATATAAGCATCCATATCATAAAACATGTATCACATAAGAACATTTCATCACATAGGTATGCATGCATATAGCTGCCACAAAAATGGATCATCTCTCATATATAATCAAAAGTGTCATGATACAATGATGTTAAAAGAATCATATGGCTACAATCACCCGCAGGTGTCTACAATACAAAAATGGTACAATACTGATACATAGGGAGCCCTCTAAGGCTATGATGAACTCCCTCCCTCGGAGCCACCTGGCCTCGACGAAATTTGAGCCCTAGAAGGACCCACCCCAAGATCAACTCTCCTGGCCCCTGTGTCCCCTACAGTCACCCCTCGTGTCGTCCTATCCAGACAGAGGAACCCACTAATAACTCCTGCCAACACTATTGGTAGTGCTAATCCTGTCCATGTCATGGTATCCCATGCCGCATGTCCCACCCTCATCCCTAGTCCTGGATCCTAGAACACTCGTCTCAGTGCATCCCTATCTCCATCTCGATCATAGGGTACTAACTCCCCATCGATCGGTATCCGTAGAATCCTATATACATCCTCCAAGGTGACTGTCATCTCACCCATCGGCAAATGCAAACTACAAGTCTCTGAGTGCCATCTCTCAGCCAGTGCAGTCAACAATCCCATGTTCACCCGAAACTCAGGCACATACAGAATGTATCTCAATCCCATAACCTCAATCGCAGCTCAGTCCTCGGCTGTCAACTCAGGTCGCAACCTCTGAGTCGATGGGAATCTCTCCCATGACTCCAGCATCGGCAAGTACTCCTGCAGTCAAGCAACTCAATCATGTCAGTTATCGTGGCATTCACTGTTTATCACAAAATGCTACTCGCTATCTAAATGCACATAGCTATTTATCCTAGTGACACTCACTGTTCATCACAAAATGTTGCTATCTATCCTAGTAGTACTCCCTGTTCATCACAAAGTACTACATGTGTGACACTCACTGTTCATCACAAAGTGTTACTCACATTTGCACTCCCTGTTCATCACAAAGTGCTGCTCATATTCTAGTACTCCCTGTTCATCACAAAGTACTTTATCTTGGTACTCACTATTCATCACAAAGTGCCTTGATCTATCTTAGTCTTCCCTAGAGGACCTGCTTGAGTGTATCCTCTCAGCAGCTTATCCAATCGACAGCGTATGTTCATCACAGAACTGCCGATTTGACCTAGAAGATGCAAATTCATACTTTTCAAATGCAAACGTGCTTTCCTGACATAAACGTGCATTTATTGCATTACCTAGTATGAATTAATGACAATAATAAATGCATCAAAGTACGAGGAGGTTTTGTGGTACTCACTGGATCTCCTGCCTCCGTTGGCCTCTAGAATCGGCGAACACGATCGAATCTGTGAACAAAAGCCATCGTTGCTGACTGTTGCTGCTTTATTTTTGCTTTGCACTAAGCTCTTGTGATGGTGTAGATGACAATGAGGATGTATTTTCCCCCGTTGTCTATCTTATAGACTACCCCTAGCCTTCGTTTCCCGAGTCAGTCTTCCTTATCCCGTGACTTTGTCACTTTATCTGATCAGTCCATTCTATCCTGTCTTTCTTATCGAGAGATTGTTTGCAATCTTTTCAGACATTTTCATCCAATCTCTCGAGGGGGCATATAATTCCCATCTTGGGGCAACTCTATATTAGTTCATCTTATCTTCTTTGAAACAACGCGACAAGCCGCATTGTCTCAAAGAGGGGCAAAATGTAGACACTCAAAATTGTCATGTCTAATTAAATAAATATTTTATTTATTTAATTATCTAAGCCTAATTCTTCTATTAATTAAATAAATTTTTATTTATTTAATTAATTCGTTTATCCTCTTCTAGCGTTATTTCTCATTTAAATAAATACATTTATTTATTTAAATTATCCCTTTCCTAAATTTAATAAATATTTTATTTATTTAATTGTCCTACTTCTTCTATTAATTAAATAGATCTTTATTTATTTAATTAATTCATTATCCTTTTCCACACATGACACATGTCATTCATCTCTTAATTCCTACACTACCTACCTCTTTCATTATTTTATTATTTCTTTTACCTACCCTCTAATCCTAGCCGACCTCTATTTTTACACCTCTCAATCTTAACCCTCCATTTCATATTGTGTCTTCTATTTAAGGAGATGCTTTCTTCAATGACAAACCCTAATGACATATCCTAATGACACATGCTAATGACTGATTTTGGAGTACTTGGCTACATTACAATTCCACTTACAACCACATTCCGTTCTTTATTGAGCTCTTGTGCATACAAAAAATCTGAGAGCAAGCATATCAAACAAGATCAATGGAGATCAAAACCCTATTGGACATGTGATGGTATAATCTTTGTGATTTTGAGTTATTTTGCATTGTCTTAGGTTATCTTCATATGTTATGGTGGATCTTTGTTCATTGTTAGGCTAGGGTTTAGTGGTTGAATCCATTTTAGTCTTTCAATATTGTTGTTATTTGTTATCCATTTTCACCATATACATTTTGGCATGCCCGGTGGGACTCTTGTCCCTTTGCATTTAACATTTTTGTTGCAGATTTTGCATTTTTGAAGTTGCAGATCGGACGATTTCGACGACATTTTAGTTTTTTTCCGCGTCTGCGAGTGTTCGGATTGCGTTTTTGTGTTTCAGAAGCGTCTGTGATATCGTGAATCGCGCCTGTGTTTTTGCCAGATTTTATTTTTGCAGGTTTCTGGAATGGTTCCTTAAACACCTCATGCTCTTGGTTGGATGAATGTCCCTCAATCTCAATATCTCCTCTGTCAATGAGATCTTGTATAATGTTTTTCAATCGATGGCAATTACTTGTCTTGTGACCCTTGCTCTTATGAATATCACAATATTCATCATCATTCCACCAATTCGGTTTGACCGTTGGTTCATATGGAGGAAAATCTGGAACTGTGATCACTTTGTTTGCTACAAGATTTTTGAATACTGATTCAAGTGGTTCTCCCAATGGAGTATACTTCCTTCGTGGTTTAGCAGCCGTTTGATTGTTCACTTGATTGTTGGTAGAACTTGATCCAGAAAAGACGAACTTTGGTCTTACTGTATTGGCATCAACAACACCATCATTAACTGTGTTCTTGTTCTTGTTCCAAAATTTTGGTTTGTCCTTTCCTTTGAAGTCCTCTTTGTTTTCTTTGAATAGCTTGATAACTCCTTGTTCAATTAAGACCTTTTCTGTTGCTAGGCCCTTTTCAATGACATCCTTGAATGTAGACAAACAAGCTTTTCTGAGATCATAGCCAATAGCTTTATTAACGTTTTGTGTGAACATCTCCACCATTTGTTTTTGCGGGATCTCACAAGAGCATCTGCTAGCTAAGTTTCTCCATCTCTATAAAAATGTTGCGAAAGATTCTCCTTCCTTTTGTTTCGTATTGCACAAGGTAGTAACTGAGACATCTGTTTCAATGTTGTAAGAGAAATGTTGAATGAATGCCTCTGCCAAGTTGCCCCATGACTTAATACCAGGAGGTAATTGAGAAAACCATTCCATCGCTTGATCTCCTAAGCTCTATGGGAACAACCTCATTAAGTATGTTTCTTCTGCGGCTACCTCAATGCAAGTTGTGAAGAATTGTCTTATATGTGCCTTGGGGTCTCCTCTCCCTCTATATTTGTCAAATTTTGGTGTTACAAAGTGCGGAGGAAACGGAGGCATTGGAATGCTCTTATCGAAGGGATAGGGGCATATATCTCTCATAGTATATGTGGGTTTTGATGTGCCCATGTCTTCCACTTTCTTTTGTAGATCTCTAATTTGTTGCTCCAAATTATTTTTGGGAGGAGATGGATTTCTTGTAGCATATCCCATGTTTGAAACACCCATTTGAGGAGGAACTTGTTGCATATATGGATGATACTGATCGTAGACATGTCCATATGGAGGTCTATATTGTTGCGACATATATGGAGCACTTGGCATAACTTCTTGTTGAGGGACTCCATATCTGTTTTGTGTGTATAAACCATATTCAATAGGCCTTTCATTTTCCATTGTGTTGCCCCCAATTTTGACATGAGGTCTCCTTGTGTCAAAATTTTGAGGATGTCCTTGAGTATCCACTTGTCTTGATTGATCCATACCTTGAGCATGTGTTTGAGCATAAGGCCTCCATGATGGTCTTTGAATGTAAGTATCATATGTTTGAGCTTGTGTATGTGGGATTGCTGGTTTTTGAAGCAAAACTGATGGTGACTCAGGCATCATATTCAGTCCTCTATTTCCTCCACTATTTGGTCTCCTTTGATCCATGTTGGATTGAGTTTGTTGTGAGGGTCGACTTTCCATAAGTTGAGATAAGTCAAAATCATGTGGTATTTTAGCTCCACTTTGTGCCATCATGTTTAAAAAGTATTGACGATCTCTCCTCATTATCTCTTCAACCAATCTATTGAATTGAGGATCCATTATAGATTCTTGTATGTCTGCTGATAGTATTGAAGAATTGTCAACATTGTCATTGTGCGTAGCATTGTTGTTTATAGCGTTTGCGCTTTCCACATTTGGATTGTTTCTATAAACATTCATGTCTGGTAATGTAGTGTGCTCAGGATTGTAGAATAGATCATTGTCATACTCATAAGAACTCATGTTTGCAGATTCTTGAGCTTCTTTAGCTATTCTCCTAGATTTTTGAAGGCGGGTTTCAACCATGAACTAGGTGTTTGACCAAGATGTGAGAGACTAGATGAAAAATGAAAAGAGTATGGAAGACCAAGAGTTGTATGGAGTGTAAATGAATCTTGAGATGTACTTGCAATGTCCAAAGTGTAAGACCAAGTATGTAAGTAGTAGAGTAGGTGTGACTTCCAAAGAGAGGATAGTTTCTCTTGATGAGGTAAGCTGACCTTGACTCTAAGTAAGACCAAATGAGACCCAAAGGTAAGAAACCTTGATGAGGGACCACTTAGCAAAGTGTAGTAGTATGTAGTGTGTTGACAAAGTATGATGAGGACAAGCAAGTGACCTTTTGACTCAAGTTTAGACAATTGTGAATGTAAAATGAGATGTGAAGCAATGATGGACTGTGTGAAACCTTAGAACAGGCTGAATGCTAGATGAAACCTGAAGAGACAACCTAAGAAGCTCAAGTATGCCGAAACTGATTTTCTTTGTTTGCTTGACTGTTAAAGTTTTCAAATCCTGACACAGACGCCTCTGTATACTTCACAGACGCGGTTTTAAGACACAGCCGCTACTCTGTTTGACGCAGACGTGATTCTGAGATTTTCCTGTTGATGTTTGTTGGGACTGTAACAGTTTTTTTTTTTGTTTGCAATTGTGGACACAGACGCGCCTGTATACTTCACAGACGCGATTCCCAGACACAGACGTGTCTCTGTTCGACACAGACACTGATAAAAACACAGACGCTATTCTGTACTTCACAGACGCGTTTATCCGACATAGACGCGGTTTGAACAGACACAGACGCGTTTCTATAACCTTAATGCAATCTTTCCTATCTGTGAATTTGTTTTGCTGTGACCAAATCTGATTGTTCGACTGTTTTTCGTGACAAGAGGACACAATGTTGATGACTCAATGTTTGCAGACTGTTTAGACTCCAAAAGGTGTGTTGTTTAATGTAAAAAGTTTTTGCATACACTTGAAGACACAAAAGACACAATGTTTTGCTGTTTTATTTTTGAGTGTTTGAATGTTTAGCATAAGACAAGAACAAATCTTAGGGCTGGCCAAGACAATAGTTGTTGATCCCACATAGGGTTTTACCCCCGAGGCTACGCTATTCAGAGCGGATACTTAGATGCTTGACCTCACTGGCTCCACCCTCGGCACTCACTTCTCGGGTCAGCCAAGCATCAGTCCCCATGAAAACTCCCCATGGCGAACTTTGTATCTCTACTAAGAACCGTATGTGTGTGGGCCGCTACCAGAGGTCCGACCTCCTGCCTCAACAACTAGAAGGATTTGGGCATCTAAAACAAAGAGGTGCTAGTAAGGGCATCCGCTCGTGTAGCCATACATGCGGCACTTTCAACTCTGTAAATAAAGAAGGCTCCCAGCCGGTAGGGGTTACGCCCTACAAATGATCAAATAAATTTGATCAAACGGGTTTATGGGGAGACATAGTGTCGGTATGAACTAATCAGCACACGTTATTCATAGTTTTCACCATGAATACATTTGATTATAGTGGTTTGGATGAGGTGGGTTTTCCTCGCTACCACTTGGGTCGTTCTCTTCTCACTAGTAGTCCTAATGACCACACAGGAAGACAGACCCTCTAAAGAGTAAACAAAAAGAGCCTATTGCTCAAGACACAAAAGACAATGATTCAATTTTAGTGCACCAATTGAAGTGTTTGCTAAGCTATGAAAACAAGGCACACAATAAAAATTACAAAACCCTAGCTAAGGCCCTGCAACAAAATTGTTAGTAGTTTGGGTTGTTTCAAATGATAACCCCTTCCTACAAGCACACAAGTTAGGTAAATTTTAGAAAACCCAAAAAGACTTTGTGAAAAGGGGCCTTCAACAAAAATGTATTTGCCTCCAAAGCAAGCTGCACAAACCAGGTTAGCTAGATCTGCAAAGGTTAGCCGAAAATAAACCAGATCTGAAACCCTAAGTACAAAATCCGAAAACCCAAATCAAAGAAACTTGAAAAATTTGCAAAACAGAAAGCACAGACGCCTTTATACCAGACACAGACGCGTCTGAACTACACAGACGCGGTTCTGTAGTTCACAGACGCGATCAAAGATCACAGACGCGACTCCCGAACACAGACGCGATAAGAGCAGTCACAGACACAATTAAAATTCTCAGACGCGATTCTAGAAACCTGCAAAAATAAAAATCTGGCAAAAACACAGGCGCGATTCACGATATCACAGACGCTTCTGAAACACAAAAATGCGATCCGAACACTCACAGATGCGGAAAAAAACTAAAATGTCATCGAAATCGTCCGATCTGCAACTTCAAAAATGCAAAATCTGCAACAAAAATGTTAAATGCAAAGGGACAAGAGTCCCACCAGGCATGCCAAAATGTATATGGTGAAAATGGATAACAAATAACAACAATATTGAAAGACTAAAATGGATTCAACCACTAAACCCTAGCCTAACAATGAACAAAGATCCACCATAACATATGAAGATAACCTAAGACAATGCAAAATAACTCAAAATCACAAAGATTATACCATCACATGTCCAATAGGGTTTTGATCTCCATTCTTCCTATCTCCATTGATCTTGTTTGATATGCTTGCTCTCAGATTTTTTGTATGCACAAGAGCTCAATAAAGAACGGAATGTGGTTGTAAGTGGAATTGTAATGTAGCCAAGTACTCCAAAATCAGTCATTAGCATGTGTCATTAGGATATGTCATTAGGGTTTGTCATTGAAGAAAGCATCTCCTTAAATAGAAGACACAATATGAAATGGAGGGTTAAGATTGAGAGGTGTAAAAAGAGAGGTCGGCTAGGATTAGAGGGTAGGTAAAAGAAATAATAAAATAATGAAAGAGGTAGGTAGTGTAGGAATTAAGAGATGAATGACATGTGTCATGTGTGGAAAAGGATAATGAATTAATTAAATAAATAAAGATCTATTTAATTAATAGAAGAAGTAGGACAATTAAATAAATAAAATATTTATTTAATTTAGGAAAGGGATAATTTAAATAAATAAATGTATTTATTTAAATGAGAAATAAGGCTAGAAGAGGATAAACGAATTAATTAAATAAATAAAAATTTATTTAATTAATAGAAGAATTAGGCTTAGATAATTAAATAAATAAAATATTTATTTAATTAGACATGACAATTTTGAGTGTCTACACTACCATTACACATTGAAGCCATGATCTATAAACATCAAGTCAAATGTGTTTTGATAGATAGAGGCACTGGGCTGAACATTTGTACTTACAATCTACTCATATAATTGGGATTTTCTGAGAATGGTATAGACCCAAGAAAGAAGATAACAATAAAATATTATGATGAAGAAGAGAGAACCTCTAAGGGTCTCGTGCTATTGCCAATCAGGGTATGAGATGTGGAAAGAGAAGTTATCTGTCAAGTGCTTGACCTTCCTCTATCTTACAATATTTTGTTGAGAAGACCATGGATTCATGATATGCAAGCAGTACCATCTACATACCATGAGTGTTTGAAGTTTCCCTATAATGGAGTTGAGGTCAGTGTTCATGTTGATACCAGCTAAGCTTGCAATGCATTAAAACAATGTGTTGATACTATTGTTCCTCACAATAGAGCAACCTTTATAGCTGATAGTTTAAAAGAAATGATGAAGTACTTGAAGAGGGGAAAACAGATTTGAAGGTCAAATGATCAAAAGATAATGAAATAAACATGTAGAATGCTAAAATATCATTAAAAGACCATTTCACCTTGCTATTTTACCTTCTCCTTCGGATTGAGCTTTATGAAGTGAAGGCGCCCCTTGATAATGCTCCACTTGATGTGCTCCTTTGATTGCTAGATGTGGATGGCTCTCCAATGTTGTGCACAAATGGAATGGATTAGAAAAATGATAAGAATGAGAAGATCAAGTTGCCAAGATGATTTCTTGGGCTCAAAAGGGCAGCATAAACTTACTAGATTTCAAGATGTTTTGAATGAAGGGATGGAGCCTATTTTATAGAAAGAGGAGAGGAAAACAGATGGCTAGGATGAATTCAAGATGAAGGGCTAAGATTTACTTGTGAGCTCACACAAGGTCCAAGAGAGGGTGTGGAGACCAAGAAATATGCCTTAAAGGCATTTCGTATCTCCACACTCCACAAGATGCATTGGAGGAATTAAAAATTCTCCAAAAAAGGATATCATAGGGATTGGAGGAATACAAAGGAATTAAAAATTCCTTGGGAGAGGGGATGCCTAGAGGAATGTGTGATTTCGAAAATCTTACATTCACCTAGGAAAAGAGCATTTAAAGCTAGTGGCTGGATGAAAAGGACAAAGAGTTGACTTTGTGGCTAATCATGATGATTAACCATTAACGAATCATTAGGAGGGGGATTAGAGGAAATGTTAGGTGGGATTAATATTTGTAGGAGAATTTGACTAGGAGAGAGAATGGGTGGAGGGAATAAATAATTAGAAGAATAATGTTAAGTGAGTTTAGGGAGTTTCTAGAAGAATGAATTAAGAAGATGATTTGTAGGAATCATGTAGGTTAACTAATTAATTGAAATTAATTAGCTAAGAGGAATATTTGTGAGGATTTGATTTTTTTAGAAGAATAAAGAAAGGGATTGATTTATTAAATAAATCAATTATATGCTATAGTGACAATATTAATTATATTTAATTAATATTGAGAGGAATTTGAATTAACATAATTAATTAAATAATTATGCGAGGAATCAAAAATAATTAAAATAATTATGTTTAAGTGTCTACAGTACTTATAAAGGAAACTGAAAATCACAGAAGCTGGCATGAGCGGATACAAGATAGAACCTGTACTTTCACTGATGTCTCTTCTCCCATCACCTAGATAGTCTGGAAAACCATCTGAAGCTATGAAACCACAAAATTCACTTGCAAATGTTATCTATGATGGTATTTTTGTGGAATTCTCTACTTCCTTTGCAAATGAAATAGAAGAGATAATTGTTCTTGAATGACTTTATAGAGGGGAAAACGAAGATACAAAAGTGCGTTGTGAAATTTCCCGTGAACAATATGGTAAAGTCTATCAGATAATCTAATGCATGGGGTATCCAGGTACAGGTTCTCTAGAAAAATGTCAAGAAGGAATTACCGAACCCATCAAGCTGCAAACCAAGTCTACAAAGGACAAAATTGGACTTGGATACCATCTAGATAAACCATTAAGTCAAAAGCAACAATCTTATCAACCACATCAAACACCAGAGGAAGTAAACACATATCAAACTCAGGAAGAATATGAGAAAGAACAAGAAGAGTTGGCAATAAAAAGAGAAGAAAAAGCTTATAATCAAGTTTCAAAGGTGTCAGCAGGAAAAAGACTAGACGTAGAAATTCTAGAAGAAATGAGAAAATAGGTAGAAATAATCAAAGAAATGTTTGCACCATTAAACATACCTATCACATATAGGGGAATGATGCCAAAAGGAGATTCAGAAATATAATCAAATGAGTATGAATGGGGACCAAAACCTCTATCAGATGCATCTACTAAAGAAAATCATAAAGAATCTAATGATACTATAGATGAAGCACAAGAAATAGAACACATGAAGCTACAATAAGAACTAGAGGAAGTTAGACTAAAAAGACAATAAGCTTATGAGCAATAGCTAAGAAAAGAGAAACCACAGGAAAATCACTCACCTATTATATCTCTGTCTAATGAGCCAAAACAAATCAAGTATGTTAACACAACTGAAGAACTGGAGGCTAGTGAAGTATGACTGGTCATCAGTCCAGAAGAAGATGAATGGGAAAGAAGAAAAAAACTGACAAAGTCATCAAGGCTTTTTGAATAGGTATGTCAACTACAAGTTATCATTGAACTAGAACAAGAAGGAACTTGCAACATAAAAGATGTTCATATTGATACCATACATTCTTTTACTGAGTCACTTGAAGAGGAATCAAATGCTTCATCTTCTAACTTTCATCAACCTGAAATAAGCTCCATTTATGATATTACATATTCAACACCAAACTATGACTACTTTGACATGAATGTTGAAACTTTGTCTAAAGAAGCTATTGTTGTTGAACCACAATACGTAGTCCAGTATCAAGTAGGAGAAGGGTCTAGTGGTAGGTTTGTTGGGTTATATTCTCTAAACACTAACATAGGCTTCAATAATAATGTTATGACTGGTCCCGAACTCAAGACACTAATGTAAGGTAGTCTTCTAGAAGTCAAATTGACAATCCAAGGTTGTGATGACAATACTGTGAATTCCCTTGAACCCGTCAAATATTTATCCCTTGTACACCCTGAGCTTATTGACCATACTCTACAAGACCAACCCATGGATATCACTACTTTTTTGAATGACTATGCCTTAGTATGTTATCTTACTACAGTTGAACCCATGAGCTCTTCCATCAATGAATAGAGTATGAACATGATAGAAATGGATGTCAGGTATCTTAGCCTTAAATATCAAAAGAAGAAAAACAAGTGTTCTGAAGGTAAAAATGACACTATGATGGTATTAGAACCAAAAAAAGTAAAAATAAAAGACCCATCTAACGATGAAACCTCCCTAAGATACCTGAAGGTGAGATGCTTGATATTCTACCTAATCACTTCAAAGAGCGATCATCAGTACATATTGAACCTACATAACCAGTGAACATTTGAACAAAGAAAATTCAACATATAATAAATGTGACTTAATCCCTATTAGCAAAAGAATTGAAAGAGTTTATTGATTTCTTCATAGATAAAAAGATCAACTTCACATGAACATATTCTAATATGCCGGTTCTAGATCCTGACATTATAATGCATCATATTTTTATTGATCTTGCAGTCAAACCTATCAAACGAAAACTCCAAAAAATGCATCCTCGTGTTGTATTGCTTGTTAAAGCTGATCTAGAGAAATTACTCAAAGAAGGATTCATGCGAGCAATTGATATGTTGAATGGATATCCAACATTTTCCCTATTCCAAAACCTAATAAATCAATCTGCATCTGTACAAACTTCAGAGACTTAAACAAGGTATGTCCAAAAGATGATTTTCCACTTCCTAGATTGACATGATAGTAGACATGACTGCTAGTTATGAAATGTACTCTGTAATGGATGGATTTTCTGACTACAACCAAATCAAAATCGTACTTGAAGATCAAGAGAAAATAGCATTTACATGTGTCTAGGGAACTTTCTGCTGGAATGTCATGCCCTTTGGCTTAAAGAATGTAGGTGCTACCTATCAAAGAGATGTAACTACAATCTTTCATGACATGATGTACAAAAACATGGAAGACTATGTAGATGATACCCTGGTCAAATCTATGAAAAGATTGACACATCTCTCAGAATTGGGTCTAATCTTAGACAAAATAGAAAATTTTAAACTCAGACTAAATCCTAAGAAATGTGCATTTAAAATCACATCTGGCAAACTACTAGGATACATTGTTTCAGCAAAAGGGATTGAAGTTGATCTAGAAAGAGTTAAAGGTATAATGGAAATACCACCTCCAAATAATGTAAGTCAAATGAGAAATCTACAAGGGTGGCTCCAATAAATAAGACGCTTCATTTCTCAGCTAGTAGATAAGGATCAACCATTCACAAAAGAATTACGGAAAGGAGTTACATACAACTGGGATGAAAAATGTGAACAACACCTAAAACAGATGAAGGAATATCTTTCCAATCCACCCATTTTGATGCCACAAATTCAAGGCAAACCGTTGATTCTCTATATATCAGCTACCTACACATCACTAGGGGTACTTTTGGCTCAATAGGATGAGAACAACAAGGAACGAGCTATTTACTATATCAACAAGACATTGGTGTCCTATGAGATGAATTACAATATCATTGAGAAAGCTTGTTTGACAGTGGTCTTCACTTCACATAAAATATAGAGACATTAGATGCTAGCATATTCTATCAAACCGATTGCTAAGATTGATCCTCTAAAATATATTCTAAGCAAAGCAACACTCATAGGGAGATTGACTAAATGGGTTATGATACTCATAGAATTTGACATTGAGTATGTAGAATGCAAAGTTATAAAAGGACAAGTTAATGCGGATCAACTTGTGGGCACTCCACTTGAAGATAATCAACCTTTGAACATAGAATTTGTATATTAATCCATAATGCATCTTACTCAGTGATCCTGAAAAATGTTCTTTGATGGATCTTTTACTCAACAAGGTTCTAGTATTGGGATCCTTTTTATTACTCCTCAAAGATACTCAATTCCAAAGGCATATAAGATCGTCTTTCCTTGTACCAACAATGTTGTAGAATATGAGACCTTGGTGAATGGAATCAAACTAGCTATTGAATGTAAATTTTTTGAGCTATACATCTATGGTGTCTCTCAGCTGATAATCAACCAGATCAATGATGTGTATCAAACTTAGGATGAAAAATCGATGCCCTATAAAAGAATGGTTAATGAATTTAAGAAATACTTTGTTTTTCTTTCATTTCAACAAACTCCTAGATCAGAAAATAGAGTAGCAGATACTATGGCTACATTGGCATCTATACCACAGCTACAAGAAACATAGTTCTGCTATGAGTTCCTGGTAGAAGAGCTTTGCTATCCTGCTTATGATTCCCCTGATTCTCAGATGGTCTATTATATCATTGGGCATGACTCATCTCTCTATAACCATATCTACTCTTACTTACATGACCAAATCATCCTGATAATCTTACCCGCAATGAGAAAAGAAACCTGATCTATAATCCTTCATGATATGTCATCATCACTAATGATCTATATAGGTGAGGTTTATATGGTACTTTGCCTAGGTGTCTATAACTTGACGAGTCTCAATGTGCGTTATCTAAAGTCTATGAAGGTATTTGTGGATCTCACTCAAATGGTCTAACTCTAGCTTAGAAACTACTAAGGGTTAGCTAATATTGGCCAGATATGAAAAAAGACGCTGTAAAATTTGTTAAAACTTGTCAGAAATGGCAATTGAATAGAAATCTCATACATGCTTCAATGAGGGATCTCATACCTCTTATCACAAATTAGACTTTTCAACAATGGGCATTTGACCTCATTGGCCAAATCTTCATCATCCAATGGACATAAGTTTATCAGCCACTGAATACTTCACTAAGTGGGTTGAAGCAGTTCCGCTAATCAAAGCAACTAACAAACAAGTGACTATGTTCATTCTTAACTACATCATAGGTAGTTATGGAATCCCCTCCTCAATTGTAACTAATAATGAGGGGCAGTTCAAGAACAAGGATATAAATGAGCTTTGTGATAAGTTCAAAATCAAACAACATTGGTTGTCCATATACTACCCTCAAGGTAATGGACAAACTGAAGTGTCTAACAAAACTCTATTGACCATCTCGCATAGAACAAACAACAAATCTAGAAAGGATTGGCATCTGCAGCTCAATTCAGCACTATGGTCTTATAGAACAGGCATCAAAACACCTACTAGGGCTACACCTTTTGCTTTGGTATATGGGGCCGAAGCAGTCTTGCCTATTGAGGTTGAAATTCCTTCTTTAAGAGTTTCTTTGCAAGGTCTTATCACTGATGAAGATTGCAGAATATCTAGATTGCAAGAACTCAAATTGTCGGATGAACGTTGGTAGGTGGCATTCGATCATGTGAGAGCTTACCAGAAGATAATGCCTAGAGGCTATAACAAGAAGGGTCGACACAAAGAATTTCAAGTGGGTGACCTTGTTTTGAGAGAGAATCCTAAAAATTGACAACATCGGGAACAAAAATGGAAGTTTGAACCCAATTGGCTGAGTCCCTACATTGTTACTGTAGTTTTTAGCTCTAGTGCTTACCAAATTTGAACACTGAAAGGAGAATAACTCCATGAACCGATCAACACCATTCACTTGAAGATATTATAAACTTAATATTCTCTGCTTTAGCAATCTATACAGCTAAAATGTCTTGAAAAAAATCATAAAAATCATAAAATGTCTTGAAAAAAAGAATTAAATAAAATCTCTCCCACAAAGGTGAAAACCTAGTAAACAGGCGCCTCTTGTACTGAAATGCTCCATTTATCAATGCAAATCTATCATTTCTTTCTTTATTTCCCGCTTTTATTCATCTTTTCTTTAGCTTGTACATATCCTTTAGTCATTTTTGTGACACCTTGGTTCTTCTTGGAACCCTCATGGCTTGAAACCAACCAATGTCATAGTCTTAGGGTAATCGACTGATCAACGCAAATTTCCTAAGTAGTTTAACCAAGTCATCTTTATGTCGGTAGTATCGAGTCATCCAATCCAATTCAGTTACCTATCTCCTAAACACTGCAGGGTTTTTCCACTGACATCTCATCAAACACACAAAGAAAGAACAACGAAAACAATCACTAAAATTGTCTGAGCTATGATTGAAATTTTCTTTGTATTATGTCTTTTAAATTGGTTTTCGCTTATTATTCCCTCTAAGTAACTCAAGGAAGTCTATCTTGATTAAGAGGAGCAAGGACTAGGTGCATAATACTTTTCTTGTTTTCTTCTTGTAGGAATGATTCCAATGGTCTAGAAACATCTCATAAACTAGGTGTCTGTGATAATTACCTTCATATCAAGGTGAAATTTCCACACATACCTTGACTCCATTTACTTGTATGCTACAGGGAGGTTGGAGCTATTTCCTTGTCTATTTTGACTAACTTTTTTATTAATGAATTAGAATTCATGCTTAATCTGTCCTAGGATATGAATGACAAAAAGGTCATTACAGACAAGAAAATCACTATTGCATAGTAAAAAAAGGGAACTCTTCTTTGTCTGGAGTGTTTACACACATGCAACATTCGGGTCATCCTAGCTCTTTATGCCTTGGTGCTTATGTTTGCTTGCTAAAACAAAAGGGCATGACATTCAGGTGATCCTGGCTCTTTGTGGCTTGGTTCTTATGTCTATCTTCAACATTTTAAAATGCTCAGTGAAGATAAATAGAAAAAAAAATCCAGTGAATAAAATCTTAGGTTGCATTCATACTAAGCTTTGTGCATTTCAAGAAATTTTAGCATGATAACTTTACTTTCTCTTTCCTGACCATCGTGAGTCCACTTTTGGGATTGAAATTGAAATCTGACATCACTTTTCTATTCAAATTCTCATAATGTTGACCACTTGGCACATTCATCAACAGGTTAATATTTGCATGACTCTGCGCTCACATATTTTCCCATCAACTTATAATCTCTTTAGTTTATCTCAAATCAATTCTTAAATAATTCTTCATGCTTAAATTATCATCGCTAAATCTATTTATCACTCAAATTGCCAATAATCACTATGGTGTCTTTCCATCTTTTGATTTATCTCCCAAGCGAGCATACTTATTACATCATCAAAAGTCAAGAAATTTTTTCTCTTTTTTTTCAAATCTTTATCAAAACCCGAGCAACAAATCTTTTCAATCAAAGTCTAATCGAACATCAATCAAATCTTATCAAACAATACCTCATTTCTAGGGGAATCTCAACTTAATCGCATCATATCAATTTGGGGTTCTTCAAATAAAATTAATCTCTAGGAGCATATCAGTTTCATCACACCTAATCAAGCTGATATTGTCTTCATCTGAATCAGTCTCTTAATGGTAATTAATTTCATCATACTTCATCAAGCTGGTTATTCATTTAAGCCTAATCAAAGTTTTAAAGAGTCTTTTTTATAGTGAACATACACTTGATCCAGATAGGTGTTCAGTTTCATCGCATAAAATCAAGTTGGACATTTTGTTTTGCTAATCGGTTCTTGTTCAATCAAGTTCAGAATCAGTATTATCTCTTTTCTCAATTGATTCTAGTTCAATCAAGTTCTAGATCGGTACTCATTTCTTGATCCATCAAGTTCAAGATCGGTATCTTCGCTCTTCATCGGTCCTAGTTCAATCAAGTTTGGGATCGGTATCGCTTTAATCAAGTTGTCCAGTTTCATCGCTTCAAATCAAGCTGATTATCTTGCTCTTCATTCATTCATGATCCATCAAGTTTACAATAGATATCGCTTCAACATCAACTATTTTTTTGAATCAATGTGTTGCTCGCACATCAATTCAAAGAGGGGAAAATGCAATACCCTATAATGGTTATCTAAACCATGGGCCCCTAATCTCGACTACATCACCAAGGTCCTAACCAAAGGTGATTAAATCAATCTTGAGCACCTAACTAATTAATTCCTAAATAATCAATGTCACATGGTAAATTAATCACTTTAATTAGATATATCATCAAAATCTCTTTAATCAATTATCCTATTTATTTAATTAAATATCCTAGAATGTTTAATTATTAAATCAATTTGCCATTAAATCATAAAAAAGGAATTAATTTGAAAAAAAGGAATTAATTTGGAAAAAAAGAATTAATTTGAAAAAATAAATTAATCATAAAAAAGAAATTATTTTGAAAAAGAAATCAATTTGAGATAATTTGAAAAAAGGAGCAAAATTGAATAAAAGGGAAAAAATCAAAGAAAGCTTGCTTTAAGAAAGGAAAATGGAATAAATCAGTTTTTTTTTATTTTATCTTAATTTTAGTTCAATCTTATTTCCTTCTAATCTAAAGATAGCAGCCAAGCACATCAAATCACCTGGATTGTGCTTCCTCTTGTTGAATCTCGACCATCTTTTTCTCTCTGGATTTTCTATAAATTCAGGATCTCATCTCTCAATCAATTAATCTAGAGGTTGTATTGTTATCATGCTAGTTTTTCTCTAGAGTCATTGAGAATATTACAAATTGAGAAAATTGCATATTTGCTTAATCATCTAGCTTAATTTTCTTAATCTTGCATCCATCTAGCTTAGTCTGCTTAATCTTGCATTCATATAGATTAAATCCTTCATCTTGGTGTAGTCTAGTCACTGGTATTACTTAGATAAATCAGAGAGCAAGTCTATACTCACATCTTTTAGGAGGCAATAGGTCTATTTGTTGTGGTTTTACATTTATTGATTACGATCAACTAACCATGCATGAAATGACTTATTTTAGTGTTTTTGTTTCAGATATAGATTCCAAATTTCACACAAATAGCTACCAGGGCAAAGATCTCATCATAGTTGATCCCTTTCTCCTAAGAAAACCCCTTAGCCACAAATCTTGCTTTGAAATTTTCCAGACTACCATCTACAACATGCTTAATCCTATAAAACCATGTCGACCCTACCAGTGACTTGATTTTGCATCGTGGCACTACTTCCCACATGCTATTCTTCATGATGGAAGAATATTCTTCCACCATGACATCCCTCCGTACCTGATGCTTGGATGCCTCCTGAAAGCTGGAAGGCTCCACCTCAATTAGTCCACTCATATGTGTCATATAATCAGAAAAAATGTTTAGGAGCCTTTCTATGTCTAACTAGATCTTTAGGATCACCAACATACTCATAGGCCTCTCTTAGTGTCTGCTCGAGTGCCCTATTTCTCCTCCTCCTTGTTATAGGAGTTTGAGGCTGAGGAATCTTTTGCTCTTCCTCTTGTTCAACTTTCTCGACCTACTTTCTCTACTCTCCAAATTGTTTGACTGGAGTCTGAGGAGTTTGTGTAGCCTCAACCTTGGGTGCCTACTCCTCCTCCTGAACCTCCATCAAGTTTCCAAACTTTTGAAGAGCCCTTTCCTCCTCAAACTTCACATCTTTGCAAATAACTATTTTCCTGAGGGCGAGAATGTTAACACGATAGGCCTTAGAAGTCTCATTGTAGCCAACAAGGATACCCTTCTCTGCAGTTGCTTCCAACTTGGTTCTCTTCTCCATGGGAATATGACAATACACAAGGCATCCAAAAATGTGAATGTGCACCAAATTTGGTTTCTTCCCGATGAACACCTCTTCTGGAGTCAATTTGCCCAACACTTTATGTAGGCTTCTACTCTGCAGATACACAACTGTATTACAAGATTCTGCCCATAAAAACCTAGGCAGATCCTGATCATGAGGATGGCCTTGGCTGCTCCAACTATAGCCCTATTTTTTTTGTTTAGCAACCCCATTCTGCTGAGGGTTGTATGAAACTGTCAACTCTTTCTTGATACCTTGATGAGCGCAAAAATATTTGAAGGCATTTGAGGTATACTCGCTCTATTATCATACCTCAGTATCTTGATCTTCCTCCTTGTCTGGTTCTCCACAAGAGATTTAAATCTCTTTACCTACGAAAGACTTCATCTTTATTCTTTATTAAATATATCCACATCTTCCTGGAAAAATCATCAATGAAGGTAACTGTATACGGTGAAAATGGATGATGAAAATAATAATATTGCAAGACTAACAAATATCCAACCACAAAAACCCTCGCCTAATGATGAAAAGCATCCACCATACACAAATGAAGATACCTAAGATCGTGCAAATCGACAAAATAAAATAAAGTATACCATTCACATGTCAAGTAGGGTTTCAATCTCCATTTCTTCCTATCTCCATTGATCTTGTTTGATATAATTGCTCTCAGATTTTATGTGTTCACAAGATCTCAACAAAGAACGGAAATGTGGTTGATAGCTTGATCGCAAAAAGACTTGATTGCATAAGAGATTTAGAGGATTGGGTGATTAGGGTTGAAAAGGAAGAGGCATCCTCTTATATAGAGAACACTGTAACAAAAAGATAAATGATCAGCTAGGATTAAAGGGTAGGTAGAGGAAACAATTAAATGATAAAGGAGGTAGGTAAGAGAATAATTAAGAGATGAATGACATGTGTCATAGGTAGAAAAAGCTAATGAATTAATTAAATAAATAAAGATTTATTTAATTAATAGAGGAAGCGGGATCAATTAAATAAATAAAATATTTATTTAATTTAGGAAAAAGAGAATTTAAATAAATAAAAGTATTTATTTAAACGAAGAAATTCTTAGAAGAGGATAAATGAATTAATCAAATAAAAAAAGATTTATTTAATTAATAGAAGACTTAGGATAAAATAATAAAATAAAATCAAAATATTTATTTAATTAGATAGGACAATTTTAGGTGTCTACAGTAACATAATACTCACACCCCTTCAAGGATGCTGTTGACATGGGCCCACATACATCTGAGTGTATGAGATCCAAAATCCCTTTAGATCTAGTGTTGCTGCTTGGAAAATTAGTCTTGGCATATTTCCCTAGAGCATAGCCCTTGCACACCTCATGCTTTTCAACCTTCATCTCAGGCAGCCCCATAACTATTTCTTTGAGCATATTAAGTGCTCCATGGCAAAGATGAGCCATCCTCTTGTGCCACAATTCTCCTGGCCCTTTGCAACTGCTCACTAATGCATGTGTTGGCTAAAATTGTAACCAAAACAAGCTGCCATGCCTGACTCCAATCACTTTTGCTACCTCGGAGTTCTTTGGATGGATATAGACTTTTCCCTTTTCAAACGTCACGATGTAACCCTTGTCCTCCAAAGTAGAAATAATGATTAAATTCTTTGTCATGCTAGGAACATACAAAATGTCCTCCACCAATACAGGTTTGACAAACTCCCTGTTAAGCTTGATTGTGCCTACACCAGTTGCATGGTACTTGGTAGTGTCTCCAAGCTCAATACATAAATCCATCTTTTTTTCCTTCAATTTGGTGAAATATTCTTTGTTTCTCATCATGTGGTAAGAAGCCCCACTATCAATATACCATACTGGTGCAGGAGCACCCCATTGTAGACGCACAATCACGATGCTCAAAGTCACTATTTGATTATATTTGGGTCATTTATGACTTTTAAATAATATATGTATGTATTTGAGTTCACTTTTATCCAATGGAGTCATAATGTAAGGCTACTTGAGCCATTTGTGTAAAAGTTGCATAGTTGTTCATTTAGGACCTAGTGGGGTCAAAGAGTCAAAATGATGTAAACATGCCATGAAAGGGCATAAATTCTTGTAAAAGTTCATTTAAGGGTTATTTGATATGTTTATAATACTTTTGTCAAGTTTTGGGGTCATTTGTGAAAATGTCACAAAATGTTGTCAAAAAGATTAAAAGTGGCAAAATTGCATTAAAAGTTGTAAATGGGAAGTTGAAAGGTCTTGGAGGTAGTTATAAGTTCCAAACCGACCAAGAGGCTATAAAAGGTTTTATTTGGTTGAACCAAGTGGGAATGAGAAGGAGGATAACACTTTTGAACAATTTGTGTATTCATAAGCTTGCCATTTTGATAGTTTCCATTGTTACTTTGTTGTTTCCAGGCCTTGTACAGACCTGTACAGCCTGGAAACTATGTATAATTATAATGGTTAGATAGTATTTTGAATTATATTCCTTCTTGTTTTGGTTTGGAGCGATTTCATTGAGATTCAAAGAAGTTATGGATGTTTTATGGATTACAACTTTCAGATTTCCTGAAAAATAGTAATGTTGCAGCATATGGTACAGATGCATATTAAATATTTATGACCTCTAAATGGATTCATTGGAAATATGTGTGATACATATTTACTTATGTTTTGGTTTGGGTTGATTTCACTCAGTTTTCAGAAAGTTATGTAAGTTTTGTTGAAAACAAATTGAAAACCATAAATAATGGAGGTGTGTAGGATGGTTTGTTCATATCTCAAATTATAACCATGGAAAAAATCTAAATCTTAGTTATTCTGAGAGTAGATTAAAGGGGATTTCAGATGGATTTTATTTCATATCAAATGGATTTTTATTTTGGGAGATATTTGAAGCCCTAGACGAACTCGACATGCATATTTCTTGTTTTTTCTATGACAGTCAAAATGGTCTCGGTGCAGAGAGCACAAATATCTAACAAACCGTTAGATCTTTACAATTTTTGAATATATTTTAGAAAGACTAGATATCTACGTCTCCACTAGAGTGATATTTACACTCATATCAGGTTTGAAAGTTATGCATAACAGAAAACAGCGTATCAAAACTGTCGCAACTGGGATAGATTTGGAAGATGTTTACTAGCATGAATTGGATGGGCTCAGTGTTGATGGGTAAGAGTTTGTAAGCGGTTTAAAATGTGTTATGATTTTTTTATGCAGGCCTATTAAATGGAATATCCAATATAGAAGGATGAGGTATGGATACCTTAAGAACATGATGTGGTTCATGACTATGTTGAATGCTCTTGAATTTGTTTTTGGAACCAAGTCTATTATTTCAAGTTTAGATATTGGATCAAATGTGATAGATTGATATTGATCAAGAAGTTGTTTTTATGCCTTAAATGAATAGTTTAGAATGAACCTTGAAGGGTTCTTGAGTGAATGTGTTTGGAACAATGGTGCTCTACATCAAATTGGTATCAGAGCTTAGCAAAAGGTCTGGGCTGAGCAAGTGATTGGTATTTTTGTTTGCTAATGGTTGTGGTTGTAGATGTATATCCACTTGTTGCAAGTAGGCAGACATGAAGTTCTATCATGGGGCCATAGGAGATAGTCCAGGGGGCCTGAGAAGAAGGTCCAGTGAGTTGCCAAAAGACCTGGTGAGAGAGGCAAGGAAAGGACTCCTGGGTGAGGTAAAGTAGTTGGTGAGTTTGGTGCAGCATCTTGAGGGTGGATTTATGTTTGGAGCAACATCTTGAGGATTAGCCAGTATGAACTCCATTGATGGGAGTTTTGATTGAAGTAGAAGACAAAAAAAAGTAGCAAAGGGATCAAGAGAATCCAAAGAGACAAAGAGAAACAAAGTGGCAACATTGAAATAAAAAAAATGATGAAATTTTTTTGGTCTAATTCTTCTTGCAGGTTCTATCCCTCATTTCCAAGAGACTTGGAAACTTTTGAAGGCCGATAGTATGGTGCAGGAGCACCCCATTGTAGAAGCACAATCAGGATGTTCAAAGTCACTATCTGATTATATTTGGGTCATTTATGAATTGCAATGAATATATGTATGTATTTGAGTTCATTTTTATCCAGTGGAGTCATAATGTAAGGCTACTTGAGCCATTTGTGTAAAAGTTGCATAGTTGTCCATTTAGGACCTAGTGGGGTCAAAGAGACAAAATGATGTAAACATGCCATGAAAGGGCATAAATTCTTGTAAAAGGTCATTTAAGGGTTATTTGATATGTTTATAATGCTTTTGTCAAGTTTTGGGGTCATTTGTGAAAATGTCACAAAAAGTTGTCGAAAAGATGAAAAGTGGCAAAAATGCAATAATGCAAAATTGCATTAAAAGTTGTAAATGGGAAGTTGAAAGGTCTTGGAGGTATTTATAAGTTCCAAACTGACCAAGAGGCTATAAAAGGTTTATTTGGTCGAACCAAGTGGGAATGAGAACGAGGATAACAATTTTGAACAATTTGTGTATTCATAAGCTTGCCATTTTGATAGTTTCTATTGTTACTTTGTTGTTTCCAGGCCTTGTATAGACTTGTACAGCCTGGAAACTATGTATAATTATCGTGGTTAGATATTATTTTCAGTTATATTCCTTCTTGTTTTGGTTTGGAGTGATTTCATTGAGATTCAAAGAAGTTATGAATGTTTTATGGATTGCAACTTCCAGATTTCCTGAAAAGGGTCATGTTGCAGTGTATGGTACAAATGCATATTAAATATTTATGACCTCTAAATAGATTCATTGGAAATATGTGTGATAAATATTTACTTATCTTTTGTTTTGGGTCGATTTCATTCAGTTTTGAGATACTTATGTAAGCTTTGGTGAAAACAGATTGAAAACCATAAATAATGGAGGTGTGTATGAGGGTTTGTTCATATCTCAAATTATAACCATGGGAAAAATCTAAATCTTAGTTATTCTGAGAGTATATTAAAGGGGATTTCAGATGGATTTTATTTCATATCAAATGGATTTTTATTTTGGGAGATATTTGATGCCCTAGGCGGACTGGGCGTGCACATTTCTTGTTTTTTCTGTGATAGTCAAAATGGTCTGTGTGCAGAGGGCATAAATATCTAACAAACCGTTGGATCTTTACAATTTTTGAATATGTTTCAGAAAGACTAGATATCTATGCCTCCACTAGAGAGATGTTTACACTCTTATCAGGTGTGAAAGTTGTGCATAACAAAAAATAGGGTATCAAAACTATCACAACTAAGACAGATTTGGAAGATGTTTACTAACATGAATTTGATAGACTCAGTGTTGATGGATAAGAGTTTGTAAGGGGTTTAAAATGTGTTATGATTTTTTTATGCAGGCCTATTGAATGGAATATCCAATATAGAAGGATGAGGTATGGATACCTTAAGAACATGGTGTGGTTCATGACTATGTTCAATGCTCTAGAATTTGTTTTTGGAACCAAGTCTATTATTTCAAGTTTGGATATTGGATCAAATGTGATAGATTGATATTGATGGAGAAGTTGTTTTTATTCCTTAAATGAATAGTTTGGAGTGAACCTTGAAGGGTGCTTGAGTGAATGTGTTTGGAACAATGGTGCTCTGCATCAAATTGGTATTAGAGCTTAGCAAAAGGTTTGGGCTGAGCAAGTGATTGGTATTTTGGTTTGCTAGTGGTTGTGGTTGCAGATGTATATCCAATTGCTGCAAGTAGGCAGACATGAAGTTCTGTCATGGGGCCATAGGAGATGCTCCAAGGGGCCTTAGAAGAAGGTCTAGTGGGTTGCCAAAAGACCTGGGGAGAGAGGCAAGGAAAGGACTCCTGGGTGAGGTAAAGTAGTTGGTGAGTTCGGTGTAGCATTGAGGGTGGATTTATGTTTGGAGCAACATCTTAAGGAGCAACCAGTATGAACTCCATTGATGGGAGTTTTGATTGAAGTAGAAGACAAAAAAAAGTAGCAAAGGCATCAAGAGAATCCAAAGAGACAAAGAGAAACAAAGAGGCAACATTGAAATAAAAAAAATGATGAAAATTTTTTGGTCTAATTCTTCTTGCAGTTTCTATCCCTCATTTCCAGGAGACTTGGAAACTTTTGAAGGTCGATAGTATGGTGCAGGAGCACCTGATTGTAGAAGCACAATTAGGATGTTCAAAGTCACTATCTGATTATATTTGGGTCATTTATGACTTGTAAATAATATATGTATGTATTTTAGTTCATTTTAATCCAATGGAGTCATAATGTAAGGCTACTTGAGCCATTTGTGTAAAAGTTGCATAGTTGTCCATTTAGGACCTAGTGGGGTCAAAGAGTCAAAATGATGTAAACATGCCATGAAAGGGCATAAATTCTTATAAAAGGTCATTTAAGGGTTATTTTATATGCTTATAATGTTTTTGTCAAGTTTTGGGGTCATTTGTGAAAATGTCACAAAAAGTTGTCAAAAAGATGAAAAGTGGCAAAAATGAAATAACGCAAAATTGTATTAAAAGTTGTAAATGGGAAGTTGAAAGGTCTTGGAGGTATTTATAAGTTCCAAACTGACCAAGATGCTATTAAAGGTTGTATTTGGTTGAACCAAGTGGGAATGAGAAGGAGGATAACAATTTTGAACAATTTGTGTATTCATAAGTTTGCCATTTTGATAGTTTCCATTATTACTTTGTTGATTCCAGGCCTTGTACGGACCTGTACAACCTGGAAACTATGTATAATTATCTTGGTTAGATAGTATTTTGAATTATCTTCCTTCTTGTTTTTTTTTGGAGTGATTTCATTGATATTCAAAGAAGTTATGGATGTTTTATGGATTGCAACTTCTAAATTTCCTGAAAATAGTCATGTTGCAGCGTATGGTACAAATGCATATTAAATATTTATAACCTCTAAATGGATTCATTGGAAATATGTGTGATAGATATTTATTTCTCTTTTTGTTTGGGTCGATTTCATTTAGTTTTGAGAAAGTTATGTAAGTTTTGGTGAAAACAGATTGAAAACCATAAATAATGGAGGTATGTAGGAGGGTTTGTTCATATCTCAAATTATAACCATGGAAAAAATCTAAATCTTAGTTATTCTGAGAGTAGATTAAAGGGGATTTCAGATGGATTTTATGTCATATCAAATGGATTTTTATTTTGGGAGTTATTTGATGCCCTAGGCAGACTGGGCATGCACATTTCTTGTTTTTTCTATGACAGTCAAAATGGTCTCGATGTAGAGGGCATAAATATCTAACGAATCGTTGGATCGTTACTGGAGCGATATTTAAACTCTTATCAGGTTTGAAAGTTGTGCATAACATAAAACAGGGTATCAAAAATGTCACAACTAGGACAGATTTGGAAGATGTTTACTAGCATGAATTGGATGGACTCAGTGTTGATGTGTAAGAGTTTGTAAGGGGTTTAAAATGTGTTATGGTTTTTTTATGTAGGCCGATTGAATGGAATATCCAATATAGAAGGATGAGGTATAAAAGGTCATTTAAGGGTTATTTTATATGCTTATAATGTTTTTGTCAAGTTTTGGGGTCATTTGTGAAAATGTCACAAAAAGTTGTCAAAAAGATGAAAAGTGGCAAAAATGAAATAACGCAAAATTGTATTAAAAGTTGTAAATGGGAAGTTGAAAGGTCTTGGAGGTATTTATAAGTTCCAAACTGACCAAGATGCTATTAAAGGTTGTATTTGGTTGAACCAAGTGGGAATGAAAAGGAGGATAACAATTTTGAACAATTTGTGTATTCATAAGTTTGCCATTTTGATAGTTTCCACTATTACTTTGTTGATTCCAGGCCTTGTACGGACCTGTACAACCTGGAAACTATGTATAATTATCTTGGTTAGATAGTATTTTGAATTATCTTCCTTCTTGTTTTTTTTTGGAGTGATTTCATTGATATTCAAAGAAGTTATGGATGTTTTATGGATTGCAACTTCTAAATTTCCTGAAAATAGTCATGTTGCAGCGTATGGTACAGATGCATATTAAATATTTATAACCTCTAAATGGATTCATTGGAAATATGTGTGATAGATATTTATTTCTCTTTTTGTTTGAGTCGATTTCATTCAGTTTTGAGAAAGTTATGTAAGTTTTGGTGAAAACAGATTGAAAACAATAAATAATGGAGGTATGTAGGAGGGTTTGTTCATATCTCAAATTATAACCATGGAAAAAATATAAATCTTAGTTATTCTGAGAGTAGATTAAAGGGGATTTCAGATGGATTTTATTTCATATCAAATGGATTTTTATTTTGGGAGTTATTTGATGCCCTAGGCAGACTGGGCATGCACATTTCTTGTTTTTTCTATGACAGTCAAAATGGTCTCGGTGCAGAGGGCATAAATATCTAACGAATCGTTGGATCGTTACTGGAGTGATATTTAAACTCTTATCAGGTTTGAAAGTTGTGCATAACATAAAACAGGGTATCAAAACTGTCACAACTGGGACAGATTTGGAAGATGTTTACTAGCATGAATTGGATGGACTCAGTGTTGATGGGTAAGAGTTTGTAAGGGGTTTAAAATGTGTTATGGTTTTTTTATGCAGGCCTATTGAATGGAATATCCAATATAGAAGGATGAGGTATGGATACCTTAAGAACATGGTGTGGTTCATGACTATGTTGAATGCTCTTGCATTTGTTTTTGGAACCAAGTCTATTATTTCAAGTTTGGATATTGGATCAAATGTGATAGATTGATATTGATGGAGAAGTTGTTTTTATGCCTTAAGTGAATAGTTTGGAATGAACCTTGAAGGGCTCTTGAGTGAATGTGTTTGGAATAATGGTGCTTTGCATCACATACACTTTTGACAATTGAACTTGAGAGGCAAGCAATGAGAGAAATTTCAGTCTCAAACCATCTTGCAAACTCGTCCACCTCTATTCTAGTAGCAACTTGCTTCTTTAGTTTGCCTTTGTTTTTCTTATTCAGGCATTGACTAGTGTAGTGACCCATTTGATGATAGCAAAAACATTTTATCTTACTCAAATATTTCTTCTTTCCATCCTTGGAAGAAGATCCTTTAGTTTGGCCTTTATTGAATTTTTGCTTGCCCTTGCTTGCAAGAGCAATGTTTTCTTCATCTTCAACCTTCTTTGTCTGGCCTCCCCTATGAGCACTTTCACAAATCTCCTCCTGGAAAAAATCATCCCAAAGCCTCCCCCAGTTGGGTAGGTGATCTCTACCGACAACACACTCGACAAAAAGTTCCCTTTGCTTCAAGAAGCCATTCATGGCTATCCACACAAGCTCATCATCAACAATTGTCTCTCCAACAACAAGCAACTCATCCCTGACTTGTGTCAATTTGGACAAGTAAGAGGTTGCGCTCTCGCCCTTGGATATCTTGGTGTTATGCAACTTGTCCTTGAGCATTATCTTACGACTCTGAAAGTCACTATGATAGAGTTTTGTGAGTATATCCCACATTTCCTTGGCAATGTCTTTCCCTAATAGATGAGGAATCAAATGATCTTTTACCTCATCAAGGATAATCCTCTGAGCTTTGACCTCCTTGATTTCATGTGAATCTAGGGCAATAGGATCACTTACTGATGGAGTCACTTTTATACTAGCATAGGTCCACAACCTATTCTCCTTGAGAATGGATGTAATCTAAACCTTCCATTGTAGGAAGTTAGATGCACCCTCAGGTCTGTCTTCATATCGAACACTGGTTGGCATTGCGAAAGAAAACCCTCATAAAATTGAAAACTGAAATCTGAAATCTGAAAAAATCTGTGATACAAAAACTTAGACTTCATATTCAAAATTTATTGCTCTCATACCATCTTAATTTCTATAAGCTAGCTGTAGACACTCAAAATTGTCATGTCTAATTAAATAAATATTTTATTTATTTAATTATCTAAGCCTAATTCTTCTATTAATTAAATAAATTTTTATTTATTTAATTAATTCGTTTATCCTCTTCTAGCCTTATTTCTCATTTAAATAAATACATTTATTTATTTAAATTATCCCTTTCCTAAATTAAATAAATATTTTATTTATTTAATTGTTCTACTTCTTCTATTAATTAAATAAATCTTTATTTATTTAATTAATTCATTAGCTTTTTCTACACATGACACATGTCATTCATCTCTTAATTCATACACTACCTACCTCTTTCATTATTTTGGTATTTCTTATACCTACCCTCTAATCCTAGCCGACCTCCTTTTTAAACCTCTCAATTTTATCCCTCCATTTCATATTGTGTCTTCTATTTAAGGAGATGCTTTCTTCATTGTCGAACCCTAATCATTCTATGCATCCTAATGACACATGCTAATGATCTTTCATGCAACTTGGTTACACTAAGATCCTACTTGCAACCACATTCCATTCTTTGTTGAGCTCTTGTGCATATAAAAATCTGAGAGCAAATATATCAAGCAAGATCAATGGAGATAGGAAGAATGGAGATCAAAACCCTATTGGACATGTGATGGTATAATCTTTGTGATTTTGAGTTATTTGCATTGTCTTAGGTTATCTTCATATGTTATGGTGGATCTTTGTTCATTGTTAGGCTAGGGTTTAGTGGTTGGATTCATTTTAGCCTTTCAATATTGTTATTATTGTTATCCATTTTCACCATAAACATTTTGGCACGCCCGGTGGGACCCTTGTCCCTTTGCATTTAACATTTTTGTTGCAGATTTCGCATTTTTGAAGTTGCAGATCGGACAATTTCGATGATATTTTAGGTTTTTTTCGCGTCTGCGAGTGTTCGGATCGCGTTTTTGTGTTTCAGAAGCGTCTGCGATATCGGGAATCGCGTCTGTGTTTCTGCCAATTTTTATTTTTTTTGCAGGTTTCTGGAATCGCGTCTAAGAATTTTAACCGCGTCTGTGCTGGATCTTATCGCGTCTGCACTAGGAAGTCGCGTCTGTGACCTCTAATCGCGTCTGTGAACTACAGAACCACTTCTGTGTCGTACAGACGCGTCTGTGTCTGGTATAACTGCGTCTGTGTTTTCTGTTTTGCAAGTTTGTCAATTTTCTTTGATTCGGGTTTTCGGATTTTGTACTTAGGGTTTCAAATCTAGTTTGTTTTCAGCTAACTCTTGCAGATCTAGCTAACCTGGTTTGTGCAGCTTGCTTTGGAGGCAAATACGTTTTTGTTGAAGGCCCCTTTTCACAAAGTCTTTTGGGTTTTATAAAATTTACCTAACTTGTGTGCTTGCAGGAAGGGGTAATCATTTGAAACAACCCAAACTACTAACAATTTTGTTGCAGGGCCTTGGATAGGGTTTCATAATTTTGTTGTGTGCCTTGTTTTCATAGATTAGCAAACACTTCCATTGGTGCACTAAAATTGAATCATTGTCTTTTGTGTCTTGAGCAATAGGCTCTTTTTGTTTAATCTTTAGAGGGCCTGTCTTCCCGTGTGGTCATTAGGACTACTAGTGAGAAGAGAACGACCCAAGTGGTAGCGAGGAAAACCCACCTCTTCTGAACCACTATAATCAAATGTATTCATGGTGAAAACTATGGATAACGTGTGCTGATTAGTTCATACCGACACTATGTCTCCCCATAAACCCGTTTGATCAAATTTATTTGATCATTTGTAGGGCGTAACCCCTACCGGCTGGGAGCCTTCTATATTTACAGAGCTGAAAGTGCCGCATGTATGGCCACACGAGTGGATGCCCTTACTAGCACCTCTTTGTTTTAGATGCCCAAATCCTTCTAGTTGTTGAAGCAGGAGGTCGGACCTCTGGTAGCGGCCCACACACATACGGTTCTTAGTAGAGATACAAAGTTCGCCATGGGGAGTTTTCATGGGGACTGATGCTTGGCTGACCCGAGAAGTGAGTGCCGAGGGTGGAGCCAGTGAGGTCAAGCATCTAAGTATCCGCTCTGAATAGCGTAGCCTCGGGGGTAAAACCCTATGTGGGATCAACAACTATTGTCTTGGCCAGCCCTAAGATTTGTGCTTGTCTTATGCTAAACACTCAAACATTCAAGACAAAACAACAAAACATTGTGTCTTTTGTGTCTTCAAGTGTATGCAGAAAAAACTTTTTACATCAAACAACACACTTTTGGAGTCTAAACAGTTTGCAAACATTGAGTCATCAACATTGTGTCCTCTTGTCACGAAAAACAATCAAACAGTCAGATTTGGTCACAAGAAAACAATTTCACAGATCGAAAAAATTGCACTAAGGTTACAGAAACGCGTCTGTGTCTGTTTTAACCGCGTCTACGTCAGATAAGCGCGTCTGTGAAGTACAGAATAGCGTCTATGTTTTTATCAGCGTCTGTGTCAAACAAAGAGGCGTCTGTGTCTGGGAATCGCGTCTGTGAAGTATACAGAGGCGTCTGTGTCAGGATTTGAAAACTTTAACAGTCAAGCAAGCAAAGAAAATCAGTTTTGGCATACTTGAGCTTCTTAGGTTGTCTCTTCAGGTTTCATCTAGCATTCAGCCTGTTCTAAGGTTTCACACAGTCCATCATTGCTTCATACCTCATTTTACATTCATACTTGTCTAAACTTGAGTCAAAAGGTCACTTGCTTGTCCTCATCATACTTTGTCAACACACTACATACAACTACACTTTGCTAAGTGGTCCCTCATCAAGGTTTCTTACCTTTGGGTCTCATTTGGTCTTACTTAGAGTCAAGGTCAACTTACCTCATCAAGAGAAACTATCCTCTCTTTGGAAGTCACACCTACTCTACTACTTACATACTTGGTCTTACACTTGGGATATTGCAAGTACACCTCAAGATTCATTTACACTTCATACAACTCTTGGTCTTCCATACTCTTGTCATTTTTCATCTAGTCTCTCACATCTTGGTCAACACCTAGTTCATGGTTGAAACCCGCCTTCAAAAATCTAGGAGAATAGCTAAAGAAGCTCAAGAATCCGTAAACATGAGTTCTTATGAGTATGACAATGATCTATTCTACAATCCTAAGCACACTACATTACCAGACATGAATGTTTATAGACATAATCCAAATGTGGAAAGCACAAACACTATAAACAACAATGCTACGCACAATGACAATGTTGACAATTCTTCAATACTATCAACAGACATACAAGAATCCATAATGGACCCTCAATTCAATAGATTGGTTGAAGAGATAATGAGGAGAGATCGTCAATACTTTTTAAACATGATGGCACAAAGTGGAGCTAAAATACCGCATGATTTTGACTTATCTCAACTTATGGAAAGTCGACCCTCACAACAGACTCAACCTAACATGGATCAAAGGAGACCAAATAGTGGAGGAAATAGAGGACCGAATAATATGATACCGGAGTCACCATCAGCTTTGCTTCAAAAGCCAGCAATCCCACATACACAAGCTCAAACATGTGATACTTACACTCAAGGACCATCATGGAGGCCTTATGCTCAATCACATGCTCAAGGTATGAATCAATCAAAACAAGTGGATACTCAAGGACATCCTCAAAATTTTGACACAAGGAGACCTCATGTCAAAATTGGGGGCAACATAATGGAAAATGAAAGGCCTATTGAATATGGTTTATACACACAAAACAGATATGGGGTCCCTCAACAAGAAGTTATGCCAAGTGCTCCATATATGTCGCAACAATATAGACCTCCATATGGACATGTCTACGATCAGTATCATCCATATATGCAACAAGCTCCTCCTCAAATGGGTGTTTCAAACATGGGGTATGCTACAAGAAATCAATCTCCTCCCAAAAATAATTTGGAGCAACAAATAAGAGATTTACAAAAGAAAGTGGAGGACATGAGTACACCAAAACCAACATACACTATGAGAGATATATGTCCTTATCCCTTCGATAAGAGCATTCCAATGCCTCCATTTCCTCCACACTTTGTAACGCCAAAATTTGACAAATATAGAGGGAGAGGAGACCCCAAGGCACACATAAGACAATTCTTCACAGCTTGCATTGAGGTAGCGGCAGAAGAAACATACTTAATGAGGTTGTTTCCATAGAGCTTAGGCGATCAAGCTATGGAATGGTTTTCTCAATTACCTCCTGGTATTAAGTCATGGGGCGACTTAGCAGAGGCATTCATTCAGCATTTCTCCTACAACATTGAAACAGATGTCTCAGTTACTACCTTGTGCAATACGAAACAAAGAGAAGGAGAATCTTTCACAACATTTTTACAGAGATGGAGAAATTTAGCTAGTAGATGCTCTTGCGAAATCCCACAGAAACAAATGGTAGAAATGTTCACTCAAAACGTTAATAAGGTTATTGGGTATGATCTCAGAAAAGCTTGTTTGTCTACATTCAAGGATGTTATTGAAAAGGGCCTAGCAATAGAAAAGGTCTTAATTGAACAAGGAGTTATCAAACTATTCAAAGAAAACAAAGAGGACTTCAAAGGAAAGGACAAACCAAAATTTTGGAATAAGAACAAGAACACAGTTAATGATGGTGTGGTTGATGCCAACACAGCGAGACCCAAGTTCATCTTTTCTGGATCAAGTTCTACCAACAATCAGGTGAACACTCAAACAACTTCTAGACCACGAAGGAAGTACACTCCATTGGGAAACCACTTGAGTCAGTTTTCAAGAAGCTTGTGGCAAACAAAGTGATCACAGTTCCAGATTTTCCTCCTTATGAACCAAAGGTAAAACCAAATTGGTGGAATGATGATGAGTATTGTGAGTTTCATAAGAGCAAGGGTCACAAGACAGGTAATTGCCATCGATTGAAAAACATTGTGCAAGATCTCATTGACAGAGGAGATATAGAGATTGAGGGACATTCATCTAATCAAGAGCATGAGATGTTTAAGGAACCATTCCCAAAACATGACAAAGGAAAAGGCAAAGTCACAGATGATCAAGCCAATTATACTAGAGCACCTTACAATTATGATTCTACTATCAATCACATCTCAATGGACAATCATATCTCTACCATTACTATCAAAAACAAAAATCCTGAGAATCCTTCTCAGAGACCCAAAATTGTCCTAAAAGGTGTGGGATCTTCATCTGAATCTACCTCTGAATGTCATGTTACAACCCGTCGAGGTAAGATTACGTTGCCAGGTGCCTCCACTAAGAACACCAATCTTTCATCAATCAAGCCTGAGTACGACCTTGTAGAACAACTAGGGAAGACACCTGCACTCATCTCTATTCTTGAGCTCTTACGTATATCTCCTGCACGTAAAGCTATCCTTGACAAAATCTTGAGAGATACTGCCGTCCCTACTAATCTGAACGTGGACCAGTTTCAAGCCATGGTGGGATACCTATCCGTTCCACACTCCCTCACATTTACGGAAGCCGATGACGCCTCCATAAGTCAGCCACATAATGCACCTCTACATGTTGAAGCCTTCATACATAAACATAGAATAAAGCGAGTCCTGATAGATGGAGGAGCAGGTCTTAATATTTGTACCTTGAGTACCATTAAACAATTGGGATATTCTGATAAAGCTGTGAATTCTACAAATCAAATCACCATCAAGGCATATGACGATGAAGAGCGCTCATCCAAGGGCACGGTCACCTTACCTCTAAGAATTGGGCCAGTTACAAAGGATGTGGTTTGTCAGGTCCTGGATTTAGATCTCACTTATAATATATTGCTAGGACGTCCTTGGATTCATGAGATGAGGGCAGTCCCATCAACATATCATCAATGCATTAAGTTTCCTCATAATGGAGTCGAGGTAACAGTTAACGGTGACCCAAATCCATTCATATATTGCAACAATCTACAACCTAGATCAGAAATAACAATTCCAGCTAATCGAGAAACTATTCCTTCATCAGCATATGTGGATCCAGAATCATTGAAAGCTTCTACATCAAAACAAGCAGAGATCAAAGAAAAATTCAAGGTTAAAGACATGGGATGTGGTGAATATATCTTCCATGTTGATCAACTCCCACTATCTCCTAAGGTATTCAGTCTACAGGAACAATCTATAAACAATTTGCAAGGAATTGGGTGTGAACCACCTAGTGTTCTGGCTACTAAGTTTGAATGCAAATCTCCTCTAGTAGTGCAAGCATCTCTTGATATCAATAGTCCTAAGAGTGGTTTCAGTGAAGAATCTAATGAGCGTATCGCTAGCCCTCTTGAGAACTCACATAGCTTTACCATTTCATCCACTCATTCCATTTCCACTCCACTCCCAGACTTGGATCAACAAGAATCACAAAAGACCTTACTCATTGGGGATCACAAATCAAGCTTTGAAAAGAAAAATCTAAAAGTCAAAAATAAAGAAAAGTGCTTCAGTCCAAATCAAAATCAAAATCTATTGGACTCTACAAAAATCAAAGTCAAGGATAAAACTCCTATGAAGCAAAAAGAGAAAGAGATGATCTCCCTTAATATCAAAATAACTTGGGGCAAAAATTCTACAATTGCAAGTCAAAAAGATTACTTGTTGATCCTAAGTCTCCATCATGCTATCCTACTTTCACTTCTTTTCGCAATCATAAGCCTTCATCACTCATCTACTTGTTCCACACATCCTTTCCCTTCCGGTGATACATCATGGACCTTTAATGGAGCTTCCTCGAAGGACTTTGTTATCAGGGATGCCCAAACTTCTTCAGGTGACATGCATATGGGCAAACGTAGTCCACATGCTAGTAATTCTATCTCAGTTCCTTCATCAAGGAAGACAGTCACTCAAGCTACACATCATTCAATCAAGGAACAATGCAGCTACAATCACAAGGTCAAGCCTCGCACATTTGAGGTAGGTGACTTGGTTCTCAAAGAAAATCCCAAACATCAGCAAGACAAAGAGAAGAAGGGCAAGTTCGAACCAAATTGGCTTGGTCCTTACATCATTACAGCGGTATATGGATCTGGGGCATATCAGCTCTCAACTACAGAAGGTGAACCTTTGGAGGATCCTATCAACAGCATGCACCTTCGCAGGTTTTACACATAGCTCTTCAGAGTATCCTAATTCAAAAATAAAAAAAAAATCAAAAAAATTTCAAAAGTACAAAAAAATCAAAAAATTTCAAAAATACAAAAAAATCAAAAAAATTTCAAAAATACAAAAAAATCAAAAAATTTCAAAAATACAAAAAAATCAAAAAATTTCAAAAATACAAAAAAAATAAAATTATAAAACAAAAAAATCGTTACTTGGTGAAAACCTGGCAAACAGGCGCCTTGTGACAACAAAAAAAATTGAAAAATCAAAAAAGTAAAGAGAAATAATTTCGTCCAACGGTGAAAACCACTTCGGTGGCGCCCTGGGCAAGTACCATGGTGAAAACTGGGTCACCAGCGCCATGCGTCGAGACTTTGCTCCTCCCTCCTTCAGGATTCTCTTTCATCCTTTCACTTTGCACACACTCACAACCTATTCATCCATAATAAAATTACCGAGTCCCATCATGGCTTGTTATTGATCTACCTAAGATTGGTTAGCCATTCATAATAAACCCTCCCTTTTCACTCCCTTTCCATCCATAATAAATCAGATCCTATCTGTGACTACGGCCAATCCTACGTCTAGTGATGGGTGTGGAACTGAGAACATCACATGTTTTGAGGAGTACAGTTCCTTCTAGCTTTCTTCAGTTTATCCGCGCACAATCCGCAATAAAGCAACATCTGCATCGCCAGATCCGCAATAAAGTTTCATCTTCTCCACAATAAAGTATCAGTTTCATGGATTCAGTCAGTTTCAAATGAGACACAGCAGCAACAATGGGCCTCAACAAAATCAAATCTTTCAACAGACTCAGACAACATATGGTTCAGTGCTATCTATCCTTTTTGTGAAAGTGAACATTGTGACCACAATCGAATAAGACTTAAACAAGTGACAAGAGACACTAAACTTGAGGACTACAGTGGATGTTGGTGTCGAGTCTTGGTTTTCTTTTGATTTTATCTTTTGGTGACATGTCTTTTAGCTTTTCCAGGATGTCTTTGACTAGAGATTCTATCTCCAAGATGTCTTTGACTAGAAAGGCGAGGATGGGGTATCGTCACCTATTTGCATTTTCTGTCTGTGGATTGTCTTTTAGTAATGCTATGACTTGTCCAAGGATATGAGGACACTGTGAGTCTAGTATGAACTGGGGCATTCCTTGTTTGTGACTGTCTTATCTCCATGCAAACAGGTACAATGACTTTCTAGGTCGAACATATGCCTCGATTGTCATAACCTACTTGCCATAATAAAGCTCAATGATGATAACGCACAAGAAGCTCTTTCACTTTCATATCTTCTGTCTTTCATCCCCCTTTCTTGATTGATTCCCATCGTCCTTCTCGAGTCTGCGTAGCCCGCTATCATATGACTGAGTATAATGACTGTAGCGTCGTAAATTGTACACACTCGCTAGGGTGGTACAATTTCGCACCTAGTTTAGCACCCGCCTTAGTGCATTTTGCATTCTGCATTGCATTTCTCCTTAAGCACTTAATTAATCAAATTAATTAGGTCTAAGGCCCTATTTCATCATTTTCTACGTCATAAAGTTGGGCCCTTTCACTAAAGCGTGCCCTTCGCATTTTATTCTTCCAATACACCACTTAATCAAAAACCCTAATTAAGTCCTATTTCAAACTTGGGGGCTTGGTTTCGGGGTCTAAACATCTCAAAATCACCTGTAACTTCGGGATTCTCTCTAAAATCATCATATCCGACGGCCCTGAAAATTTGGTGAAAAGTTGTCGGGACCATGGCGCCCATGCAACATGGTCCCAGAGTTTTTTCCCGAAATTTTGGGAGCACGATCCAATCATAAAATAAAGCTTAACCCCAAGAAATTGGCGGGATATTCAATATCTAGGTCGGCCAAAATACGAATTTACGACCTAGGGTTTCATACATAAGAGCTCTCTTTCCTCATTTGAAGGGATCGGATTTTTGTTTTTAGGAACTTCATATGCAGCGAAAGAGTAGATCTTTGAGGACTTCAACAACACTCAACATCATTTTATCAAGCATCTATCAAATTCATTCATCCACTTAGGGCTTGGAAGACATTGAAGAACAATAAGAGATTACCGACTGAAGATTGGCTTGTACTCCTGCCTTGAGGGTTGGGTATGATTTCGTATTGTTTTCATGTCTTTGCATAAGCTTTGATACATCATTTATTCATGCTTTAGATCACATTGCATCTTGATTTAGAGCATTTACATTATCATTTACAAGCAATTAGGGTTTACTTTCTAGGTTGCTCTAGTTTGCTTTCTGGCATTTTGGACCTTGCATACACACTAGGTCTGCACACACAATACATTTTACAAAACAACTTGGCTATTCATGGAGGTGGAAATCACCGAAGCGGGGGTTTGACTAAGGCAAAACCCTATATAGCCGCCCCTCCCCCTTTTTAGATATTATTGCAAGTTTCGGGATTCGGACGACGCCGCGGGACACAGATCCGGAGAGAGAAGGCTGAGGCAGAACCCTGTGTGAAATTGCAGCTCAGAAGACCAGGACAGGGGCGTTGGGCACCCTGGTCCCTGGGACAGAGGCACTAGGCACCCTAGTCCTCCGGACAGACAGCTTTCCGACGACTTTCCGACAGTGTTTCAGGGTGCAGAACAGTGGTTTCCGGTGCAGTTTTCAGGACAGTGGCGCCCGCGTCCCCGTCCCGAACATTTTCAGTCCGATTTCGACTCCGGGTACATATCTGCATTCTTATTTTATCCTTACACTTACAGCTGTTCATTGTTTAATCTCAATTCTGCAATCTTGTTATTAGTTCATACTTGCATTTTGAGATTAGGGTTTGAACTTGCATTACTTGATCTTACAATTTCAACAAGGGAATAGAAATCCTAATAGATATCCCGTGGCTCTCTCTTTCACCAAAAAAAGTAGCCAATTGTGCGATATCTCTAGGCTCTTTCGTATTCCGTAATGTGTGTCAAAAGGTAGGATTAGGGCATGATTAACCTAGTCTCGCATTTTTTTCCCCTACACATTTTGGTGAACCCGACGTGAATCTATCATTGCTTCCTCTTGCATTGCATTTATTAGATCTAGATCTAGATTTAGTGTGTTTTCATTTCATTTCATTAAAAGAGAAAAAAAAAAGAGAGAAAACTTGTGTTTCTTTGCATTGTGTGTTTAAATTTTATGCAATCTTTTCAAAATGTCAGATTTCTATTTGCAAAATGTTCATGCATTTGATGATTATTATGAGTATAGCCAAGATGAATTAGATGAAGCTTTAGATGAGTTTTTAAACCCTAAGGATGCTAAACCTTCATTTTACCAAAAACTCATAAACCTTGTTACTATGCCATTTAGGTGTGATGAGAAAGATATGTCGAATGATTCCTCTCAAGGATACATTCCTATCCACTCTTCCCCTGAATCTAGTAACATGGTTGTTTTCAATAATCCCCTCTATGAGGAGATGTCTCCTTTTGAATCAAAAGACAAACCTTTTAATCGATATGATCATGCTTTGTTGGATGATGCTCTTGATGACTTTGTGGCTTTGTCGAAACCTTTAAACAAAAACAAGACTTCTAAATTGGTTAACATGATAAATTTGAATGAATATAACAAGCCTCTCTTTGAAGTCCAAGGTGCTTATCCTTCCCCCACCTTTCAAATTCCTAAAACTCCTCTCCTTACTGTCCAAGGAAGGTATGATCATGATTCCTTTTGTACTCCGAATAAACCAATCATCACCGTACAAGGAAGAAAACCTATAAGTCCTTACAATTATGCTAAGCAAATAACTAGAGAGAGTTATCATGCGGTTGCCCATACCTATCATACCAGAAATAATAGGCAACCTAATCCTCCTCCTGTTATTCCAGTCTCTCTTCCTAATCCTCAACCAATTCTTCCTCAAGCTCCCCGTATTTCGCAAGTTATGGGTAAGGAATATGATCTCATAGAACAACTCAAAGCTACCCCTGCTAAGATATCCCTTTGGGATTTGATTCAAACTTCTTCCGCTTATCATGGAATGTTACAAGATGCCTTGAAAGATTTGAATGTTCCTCCACCGAATACATCTAGTAATATAGCATCCTTTGTTAACTCTGTGATGAATCCTAAACCTCAAATTGTGTTTATGCAAGATGAGTTTCCTACTGGTGAAGTCCAACAAAAATATGATCCCTTGATGATTGTGGTTGTCATGAAAGACACTACTATAAGACGAACACTAGTAGATAATGGCTCTGGTCTTAATGTGTGTAGCATCAATCTTTTGCATAAGATGAATGTGGATACATCTCTTATGGAGCCTGACTCTCATTCCATTCGTGGCTTTGATAATGTGGCTAAGACTTCATTGGGTATCATCACCTTACCTCTCACAGTGGGACCTATTACTTTGCCTACTCCTATCCATGTTATGCCGGGAAATTTAACATATAACTTGTTATTAGGGAGGCCTTGGATTCACAGCATGCAAGCTGTCCCCTCTACATTACATAGACAAGTTAAATTCATTTATAACAATAAGACATATACCTTGATGGGTGATACTAATTTTCAAGCTTGTCTACAAACATCTAATTCCAAAGGAGATTCTTCTAAGCCATCCTCGTCTAGTGATGACTCTTTAAACAAGAAACCAATCGATGAGTCTTCGCTTTCCGATGATCAAAATCCTTTGGATGAATCGGGAACTCCTGAAGAAAATCCTTCTCGACTTGAAACTACACATAAAAAGGATTTTGATCCTGAGAAGGATCTCGCAGAAGATGATTGGGGATCTCTTGATTTTAACCCTACCTTTGTAGGTGAATATAAGGTTCCTTCTAGAGAAATTAAAGTTGGAAAGAAGGAAGAAGCTGAAAATCATAAAGTTGAAAAGAAAGAAGAAGCTAAAAGTCAATCAATCTTACCTGAAGCTATGAGTAATAATTTTGTGGCTGCTTCTCAAACTTCTTCTCCTCACATCTATAATTATGAAGAGTTTGATTCTTTGTCTTATGAAAAACCACCTTCTCTTCCTGAAATGGCTGATCGTTATGGTCGTGGTTTTCGCATTTTCGCTAAGCATGGGTATCATGGAAAAGGTTGTGGTGCTAATGAACAAGGGATAAGAGTTCCTCTAGAGACTAATTTTCAACATTATGCCTTTGGACTTGGTTATAATCCCTGCAGACGTACTAAAGCCTCTAAAAGACCATGCATTAGTGTTAATGCTATCTCTACATCTTTATCAATACAACACCCTGAGTATATTGATGAGGATTCTTCAGGTGATTGTGCTCTAGATATCTTCCCTACCGACGATGCTTTAGCTGAGTTCTTGGGAGCCTATGACACTCTTCCTCGTTATCATCACAATAGGGGACTCCCTTATTGTTTGAACACCGAAGCCTATTTTGGAAAAGAGGTTGATAATGACGAGATTGTGAAAGAATTCCCTCAATTAAAGGATACTCCTCAACAAAGTAATCTCCTCATAAGTGACACCACTGATATTAAGATGGATCCTTGCAATAAAGAGAAAGTCATTAAAATTGGAAAATGTTTGGATGAAGAGGAACAGAAACAATATGAAGAACTATTGCATGAATTCCCTGAGATCTTTGCTTGGGCATATTCTGACATGCCTGGTATAGATCCTAAGATCGTTACTCATAATATTGTCTTAGTTCCTGACGCTAAGCCCGTGAAACAAAAGATTCAAAAAATGAATCCTAAGATAGCTCTGCTTGTTAAAGCTAAGATTGAAAAATTATTGGAGGCTGGATTTATCCGCCCTATTGACTATTCCCCATGGATTTCAAACATTGTCGCTGTGGCTAAACCAGATAACAAAATAAGAATGTGTACCGACTTTCGGGATCTAAATAAGGCTTCTTTAAAAGATGATTTCCCTCTTCCAAACATTGACATGATAGTTGATTCTACGGCAGGACATGCCCTCTTATCCTTCATGGATGGTTTTTCAGGCTACAATCAAATTTTCATTAACCCTCAAGATCAATTCAAAACCGCTTTTACCACTCCTTGGGGTACGTTTTGTTGGATAATGATGCCTTTTGGACTTAAAAACGCCGGTGCAACTTATCAGCGAGCGATGACCCTTATCTTTCATGATTATATGCATAAGATTTTAGAGGATTATGTTGATGATATTCTGGCCAAATCTTTTCTTCGCATGGATCATGTTAAAATTCTTCGATAAATTTTTGAAAGAATTCGTAAATATCACATGCGCTTGAATCCCCGAAAATGTGTTTTTGGTGTGGATAGTGGAAAACTATTAGGATTTATAGTTTCGCATCGTGGGATTGAGGTGGATACTAAGAAAATAGATGCTATTGTTAACATGCCACCTCCTCGAAATGTATCTCAACTTAAAAGCTTACAAGGAAAGATTCAAGCTATTCGTAGATTTGTGTCTCAGCTTGCGGATCGTACCTTTCCTTTTACTCAACTTCTTAAAAAGGATATCACTTTTCAGTGGAATGAGGATTGTCAGCAAGCATTTGAAGATTTAAAAGTGTATTTGGCTAGTCCTCCTATTCTTCAACCTGCTGAACCTTCTAAACCCTTTATCCTGTATACAGCTGCTTCTTCTCATGCTCTCGCAGCATTGTTAGCAC
The DNA here is from genome assembly GCF_030272615.1 of Cryptomeria japonica. Taxonomy (NCBI): domain Eukaryota; kingdom Viridiplantae; phylum Streptophyta; class Pinopsida; order Cupressales; family Cupressaceae; genus Cryptomeria; species Cryptomeria japonica. Next base: position 734,631,525 of record NC_081412.1, on the reverse strand, counting down.
AACATGATAAAGATGGTAAGGAATGTCCGGTGTATTACATAAGTCGTACTTTACTCGATTATGAGACCCGATATTCTGCGATAGAAAGACAATGCTTGGCCGTGGTGTTTGCGACTCAGAAATTGAGACATTATCTTTTAAATTCAGAAGTCCACGTCATGGTTAAGTTTGATCCGTTGAAGCATCTTTTCTCTAAAACTGATTTATCAGGACGTCTCGCTAAGTGGGTTATGATGTTAACTGAATTTGACCTTAAATTTGTTTCACAAAGAGCAATTAAAGGACAAGCATTGACCGATCACTTAGTTGAGGCCCCTTCACCTTTTTCATTCCCTAACCCTAAATCCTTTCCTGATGACTTCATTCTTTCTATAGAGAAAGATGAAACTTGGGAGTTATACTTTGATGGCTCTAAGTGTCGTACGGGATTGGAGGCAGGTGTTGTTCTGGTTTCTCCTACAAAGAAACCTATTCCCTTGTCATATCGTCTAAATTTCCTATGTACCAATAACATTGCTGAGTATGAGGCTCTTATAGCAGGAATAAAAGCAGCCTTAGCTCTGAATATAAAACACATACATATCTATGGAGATTCACAATTGATTATAAGACAAGTAACAGGAATATATCAAGCAAAACAGGACAAATTATCACAATATAAAGACCTAGCTATCTCTTTATTACAAAATTTTGATTCTTATACCATGGAACCTGTTCCTCAAAAAGATAATCGATATGCGGATGCAATGGCATGTGTGGCTTCTCTAGTATCTTTAGAGGACCCTATGGTCGATCTTAATTTCGTTATTCACAACCTTATTTCTCCAGCTATTGTAGACGATTCTAGCTTGGTAACATGTTGTGACTTTGTAGACTCAGATGAATGGTTCTCGCATATCATAAGATATTTGACCGATGGTACCTTTCCTGATGCCTCTAATAGGAACACTAGGGCTAGAATCCGCAAGCTGTCTGCTAGATATATCATCCTTTCTAATGTCCTTTATCGAAGGGGTTATGATGGTCTTCTCCTTCGTTGTCTTAACAAGTCGGAAATCCCCGTTGCTCTGGAAGAGGCACATTCAGGTGCCTGTGGAGGGCATTTTGGGGGCAAATCCCTAGTTCATAGGCTGCTTCGTATGGGATACTATTGGCAAACTATGCAGAAGGATTCCTTTTCATTTGTTAAAAAATGTCATCAATGTCAACAACACAATAACCTGATTCATGCTCCTGCCCAAGAACTTTGTTCTCAAGTAGCTTCTTGGCCTTTCTCCGCATGGGGTTTGGATCTTATTGGAAAAATTTCTCCTCCTTCATCTCAAGGACACACCTTCATTATAACTGCAACAGATTACTTTACGAAGTGGGTAGAAGCTATTCCTCTTCGCTCTACTACTGCTGAAGTGATTTGTCAATTTCTTCTAGAAAACATCATTTCTCGATTTGGGATACCTTCCACTATTATCTCAGATAATGGGACATTGTTTAAAAACAAGGATGTGAAGAAATTCCTTGAGAAGTATCATATCAAACATCGATTTTCTACACCATATTATCCTCAATCAAATGGCCAAGCTGAATCATCCAATAAGATAATTGAACAAATTCTTCGTAAAACCGTGAATAAGCATGGTAAGGATTGGAGTAACCAGCTAATCTACGCTCTTTGGGCCTACCGAACGAGTGTACGAATTGCTACGGGAACTACTCCTTGTAATCTTGTTTATGGTGCTGACGCTATTATGCCCTTAGAGTTAGAAATTCCATCACTTAGGGTTTCTCTTAAAGGTATAATAGATGATGACTCTTATAGAGAACAACGACTTCAATAGCTTGAGATGCTTGATGAACAGCGTATAAACGCTCTTGAGCATATCCAAGCCTATCACAAAACTCTACAGCGAAGCTATAATGATAAGGTTATTCAACATTCCTTCTCAGTAGGTGATTTAGTCCTTTATGAGAATCAGCGCAATGTGAATGCCTTGCCGGCCGAAAAGGGAAAATTTAGTCCTAATTGGCTTGGACCATATATCGTTATTGAGGATTATGGATCAGGTGCTTACAAAATAGCGGATGTAGACGGTACGCCTCTTAAAGAACCTATCAATGCTATGCACTTGCGTAGATATTATGCTTAAATTCTTCATTTCTTATCTATCTTCAACATTGGATAATATGTTAGTGTTTCTTAATTAAAGCAAAATAGAATTAAATGTTATATTGTTTAATCTATATTGCTTCGTTCCTGACAAGCGTGCTTTCTTACTTTATAGTTTGTCTTGAATTCATTTATGTAAATTGTGAAAGATTTACATTTCCATTATGCTAGCATATTATACAGTGTCTTTATGTGTGTTAAGTAGAATCGTATCATGTTGTGTTTAAGTTCAAAATTAAATCACATTAGTTATATGATTCTTAGACTTAATGCATATTTCTTCCTTATCATCAATGTTGTACTTGATTAAATATTTTAATTAAGTCACACATGTATCAATTTAATCATGGAGCATTGAGAAATCAATCACATAGAAATTAAATTCTGAACATACATGTACATTTACCAAATGTATTAGATTTAATCAAAACAAAACATACATTGTTTTAAGCATTAGAGATAACACATTTGAGACAAAAGAGAAGCATGTATATATACATATATATATGTGTGAATCGTATACAAACATAGGTCACTGTATATCCAAAATGTGACCTCTTCTACATCATACAATCATCTCCTATCTCTAGGGCTAGTGGCTGGAGAGTGTCGACTGGATGCTCCCTCCTGATCTGGCCGTGGAGGTGGACCCATGGGTGTATAGCGCGATACAGATCATGAGTGACTCCGAGAGGAACTCCTACGATCCCTATCCATAAGGATCGCACGATAGGTGGTAGCTTCGGTCTGAGCCGCTACTAGGTCCTGCCGCACCTGCTGGAGGTCCTCTGATAGGACTCCCTCTCTCTGTCGCGCCTGCTGGAGGTCCTCTGATAGGACTCTCTCTCTCTGCCGCGCCTGCTGGAGGTCCTCTGATAGGACTCTCTCTCTCTCCCTCCATATATCTACCTGTACTCAGAATGGGAAAAACAAATTCTCATGACGACCTGCGTTCCCCTGAGGCCTATAGGCAATCTGTGAGGAACTGGGGATCTGTGCTATCATGGAAATGTCTGTCATTGCCTGCTGAATCAAGGAACGCCATTCCTGCACATTAGCTGTGGCAGTAGAATAGATCTTTGTTAGTGCCATTCTTTATCATCAAAACATTAATCAATCAATATAAACCTACTATACCTGGATCTCCCTCGCGCCAGTAGGGATCATGATATGGTAGTATCTGTGACTGAGAACCGCTAGGCTCCCCTCGCTCATATACTCTATCCACGATGGGTGTAGGCTGGACGGTACTGGTGACGGGTCTCCGTATCGCCTCCTGTTCCCCCTGTTGGGGAATAAGAGGTGGATCCAGAGCTATGGTATCGTCTCCTAAATGGTGGGGAGCTGCATCCGACTCCTCATCATCTCTATCCTCCTCCTCATCGTCCTCATCATCCTCGTCCTCATCCGCGTCATCACCTGCATCCTCCTCGTCCTCCTCTCTATCTGCATCCTCGTCCTCCTCCTCCTCGTCACTGGGCTGATCGCCTGTAGGTGGATCAGGATCTTCCGCCTCCTCATGATCCTCTCCCTCCTCTGACTCCTCTGACCTGGATCCCTCATCCTCGTCTCGGTCTCCATGTCTCCATGGGCCTGGATAGCCTGTCGGATGATCTGGTGGAAAGATAGGACCTGGATATGATCTCATGAACCATGAAACATATTTGCGCTGTGCTCCAGGCTCTGCAGAATAGTCAGTGACTACATCCTGATCTGATCCCTCTAAGTCTGTTGTCTTGATATCATCTACCATCGGTCTCGCTACTGCTCTAGGTCTGGGAAGGACCCGTGAGTGTCGAGTATAGATGGGCACATCGGCTGGAACACACTGCTCTAGTCCGAACTGCCTCCGTACTCGATCAAAGTAGAAAGGGACTATGATGTGTGCATATCGTCCTCGCAGTAGGCGGTTCCTCTGTAGACATGCTAACTGTCTCTCCATCCCATCCCATCTGTGTATCAGTAGGTAAGGTCTCCACACTATCACCTCGGATGTCAGTCTGTCAATAATCACTCTCCAATATAACAAATCTCCAAATCTCCACTCGCTGGTCAGTGGATAAGCAAACACCCTAGGTCGCTCGCTTGCTATACTCAGTGGAAAGCCGACGGGCCTGGTGCATGTGACATGCTCTAAGATCCACACCTGCAGAAGTGTGCATGTCATCAAACTACAACCCTGTCCGAATACATACTCCTCCAGGTCGTGATAGAGATGCGCAAGCATACTTCGACCCCAGGCATACACTCTCCTGTGTCTCTCCATCGCTCTGATACACCATGTGAGGCCCCCGTGCATGTGTGTCCCTCGCCCATTAGGGCAGACAGCTAGTGCTATGATGGCTATCATGAGGCGTCTCAGAAGTGGTATCTCCCCTGTAGGATGTAAGAGCTAGCTGACCATGATACGGCCTCTCGTCTCGCTCAGCATGACTCTCCCTATGCAATACATCTGCTCCCTCTGATGATCCTCCGCTACCCGATCAGTCGTGTATGTGACTGTCGCTCCTCTGATAGGAAGACACAGTATACGGTACACATCCTCGAGTGTGACCGTCAGCTCTCCTACTGGAAGGTGAAAGGTAGAGGTGTCAGGATCCCATCTCTCCATCAGTGCCATCAGCATCGCAGGATGAAATCGAATGGCCGGCATAAGAATCACATACCACAATCTTACTATCGATAGGGTGTCTCTCTCTGACTGAGTCACCCGTGGAATCTGATCTCGCAAAGTGCGAAGAATGTGTCCCGCTGTATGCTCTCTCATGTACAGGAGACCCTGCAAAATGAAAACATGACCATAATCAGTACTCAATCATCGAAATCGCAAATGCAAACTGTCGTACATTGTATGCTCGCCTTGTAACCCCTCGCCAGGCCCTGATTGGGGACCATGGCGCCCTGATGGGGACCATGGCGCCCTGTCAGGGACCATGGCGCCCTGAGGGGACCATGGCTCCCTGCAGGGACCATGGCGCCCCTGTCAAGGACCATGGCGCCCTGGGGGGACCAGGGCGCCCCTCAGGGACCATGGCGCCCTAGGTGGGCCCCAGTCGGCATTCAAGGTCCGCATTCGATCACGGAAAAGTCAAACATGCGAAAAATCAAAAGTCAAACGTTCAGTCAACTCACCTCATCCAGTGGCTCGTTGTCGATCATGGCCTGGCGCAGGATCTCGATCCTCGTGGGATGCTCCGGTCATCGTGAAGGCATGTTGATGGCTAGGTGGGCTCCGCTGCACTGAATAGTATCTTGAAATCGACAAAGTGACGAATACAAGTGTCACTTTCGAAGTATATACTCTCGTTTGTTTATTCTTACTTCTTGAAACCCTAATTTTTCTTCTATCATTCATTTTATCATAACTTGAGTTTGGGAGATGCGATTTTTGAGCTGTTTGTTGTGTTGGAATCGTACTTTCCTTCTACTCTCGGGATGTTCCAAAAAGTGCTCTGATGAAGCCTATTTAGTGAACACTCCTCATCAACGCTCTCTTACACAATTTGTCGCAAGTAAACATGCTACCCTGTTTCACCTCCCTAAATAAGCAAGTCGAAACAGGGGGGGGCATATGGCTACTCACAGATTTCATCACTTTCCCTAGTAAGCATTAGGTGATTTTGTGATCTAACGTTTGTTTTGTAGGGTGCGGTTCCTAACTGTGTACTGCAGATACCGCTGGGGGCTTCGTCCAACGACTTATGGATATATCCTTTTTCAAATAATGTTTACTTTTCTGTACTTTAGCTTGCATATGCACGTAGTACTCATATGACCGCTAAAGTGGGGGCTAAATGTAGCGTCGTAAATTGTATGCACTCGCTAGGGTGGTACAATTTCGCACCTAGTTTAGCACCCGCCTTAGTGCATTTTGCATTCTGCATTGCATTTCTCCTTAAGCACTTAATTAATCAAATTAATTAGGTCTAAGGCCCTATTTCATCATTTTCTACGTCATAAAGTTGGGCCCTTTCACTAAAGCGTGCCCTTCGCATTTTATTCTTCCAATACACCACTTAATCAAAAACCCTAATTAAGTCCTATTTTGAACTTGGGGGCTTGGTTTCGGGGTCTAAACATCTCGAAATCACCTGTAACTTCGGGATTCTCTCTAAAATCATCATATCCGACGGCCCTGAAAATTTGGTGAAAAGTTGTCGAGACCATGGCACCCATGCAACATGGTCCCGGACATTTTTCTCGAAATTTTGGGAGCACGATCCAATCATAAAATAAAGCTTAACCCCAAGAAATTGGCGGGATATTCAATCTCTAGGTCTGCCAAAATACGAATTTACGACCTAGGGTTTCATACATAAGAGCTCTCTTTCCTCATTTGAAGGGATCGGATTTTTGTTTTCAGGAACTTCATATGCAGCGAAAGAGCAGATCTTTGAGGACTTCAACAACACTCAACATCATTTTATCAAGCATCTATCAAATTCATTCATCCACTTAGGGCTTGGAAGACATTGAAGAACAATAAGAGATTACCGACTGAAGATTGACTTGTACTCCTCCCTTGAGGGTTGGGTATGATTTCGTATTGTTTTCATGTCTTTGCATAAGCTTTGATACATCATTTATTCATGCTTTAGATCACATTGCATCTTGATTTAGAGCATTTACATTATCATTTACAAGCAATTAGGGTTTACTTTCTAGGTTGCTCTAGTTTGCTTTCTTGCATTTTGGACCTTGCATACACACTAGGTCTGCACACACAATACATTTTACAAAACAACTTGGCTATTCGTGGAGGTGGAAATCACCGAAGTGGGGGTTTGACTAAGGCAAAACCCTATATAGCCGCCCCTCCCCCTTTTCAGATATTATTGCAGGTTTCGGGATTCGGACGACGCCACGGGACACAGATCCAGAGAGAGAAGGCTGAGGCAGAACTCTGTGTGAAATTGCAGCTCAGAAGACCAGGACAGGGGCGCTGGGTGCCCTGGTCCTGCCAGGACAGGGGCGCTGGGCGCCCTGGTCCCTGGGACAGAGGCGCTGGGCGCCCTGGTCCTCCGGACAGACAGCTTTCCGATGACTTTCTGACAGTGTTTCAGGGTGCAGAACAGTGGTTTCCGGTGCAGTTTTCAGGACAGTGGCGCCCGCGCCCCCGTCCCGAACATTTTCAGTCCGATTTCGACTCCGGGTACATATCTGCATTCTTATTTTATCCTTACACTTACAGCTGTTCATTGTTTAATCTCAATTCTGCAATCTTGTTATTAATTCATACTTGCATTTTGAGATTAGGGTTTGAACTTGCATTACTTGATCTTACAATTTCAACAAGGGAATAGAAATCCTAATAGATATCCCGTGGCTCTCTCTTTCACCAAAAGAAGTAGCCAATTGTGCGATATCTCTAGGCTCTTTCGTATTCCGTAATGTGTGTCAAAAGGTAGGATTAGGGCATGATTAACCTAGTCTCGCTTTTTTTTCCCCTACATAATGACACACCAAAAACATTTGCATTTCATATAGTTTGCACCTACATCACCACATATAAGCATTTCATACATACATATAGATATCACAATTGCATCACATCCTGCACACAACACCTGTTAGCACAATTTACATCTGCATTATCATATTCATTTGCATTACATTCATTCACATTTGCATCATGCATCACATATACAACATAAAAGAACAAAAATATATTGCATTGCATCATATAAGCATCCATATCATAAAACATGCATCACATAAGAACATCTCATCACATAAGGTACACATGCATATAGCTGTCGCAGAAATGGATCATCTCTCATATATAATCAAAATGTGTCATGATATAATGATGTCAAAAGAATCATATGGCTACAAAATCACCCGCAGGTGTCTACAATACAAAAAATGGTACATATACTGATACAAAGGGGAGCCCTCTATGGCTATGATGAACTCCCTCCCTCAGAGCCGCCTGGCCTCGACTGAGTCTAAGCTCTAGATGGTCCCGCTCCAAGATCCCCCTGCCTATCTGGTGGTGGTGGTGGAGGACCCATGACCCCACCACTGGATGCCTGCCTCCTACGACTCCCTCCCGTAGCCGTCGCTGTGCGCGATGATCTATGGAAGCTCCTCGCCCGCTGATCCGCTGGCACGACACCATAGTACAGATCCCTCCAATAGGCGATCTCCTCTCCGGCTCGCAGCACATATGCGTAGCCTGCCCCTGCATCCTCTACTGCCCGCCTCCCTGCCCTCAGAGCTGTCTTGGCCTCAGTATATCTCTAGATGACCTGGTCTCTCTCCCGCTTTGTGTCCCTGAGCCTGATCCTGAGGCGATCCCTCTCCCGCTCCAAATCCGCAATCTCGTCTGCCTGGCCCTGGCAGATCTCTCTCAGCCCTAGCAGCTCATCCTACTCAGGATCATCACCCTCAGCCTCTGCCTGTGGCTCCTCCTCTGCAGGTGCCTGTACCTGTGCCTCCGCCTGTACCTGTCTAGGTGCCTGAATAGGTACCTGTCTCTGCACCTGTCCCTGTCCTTGCACCTGTCTCGGTCCCTGTGCTCTAGGACCCTGTGCTGCTGGTACATGTAGGGGCAATCCACCTCGACCCCTCACCACCTGAGCTGCTCTCTCCTGTCCTCCCTCCCTCCGAGGTGCTACCCGCCTCTCCCCCACTACTCCCCTCCGCCTCCGTCGGCCCCTACCTCCATCTCCTCCACCATCATCATCATCATCCCCTCCCACCTCTCCCTCCAACAGCTCTCCCAGATCTGTCAATCTCGGAAATGGATGCTCTGCCCAATACGCAGAGTACTCTGCGTGCATCCCTGCATCCTCTACCTCCGGCCACATGTCCCATGGTAATGGCATCATCTCTGCCAGCTGTGTCACGGCCTGATCATATGATAACAGCGGCCCGAACTGTACCTGATCTCTGACTGTACGGGCATACATGCCCGAGCCTCGTGGCATCCGCTGAATCCTGCCGAACTGTCTGCATACCCTGTCAACAAGCTGCCTCTCCAGAATATAGGGCGTCCGCCCAATCAGATACCTGCTCCTGAATGCATAGGGTAGCTCCACTACGTCGTCATCCCACTCCTCGCACCCCAAGTACGACCTCCAGATAACCATATCAATGTCATCTATGACGCGTCTCCAATGCTCCAATCGACTAATCCGAGGCTGTGATGTAATCATATCGTACAAATGCACGAAACTCCGTCCCTGCCCTCTGCCTCTGAAGTGGATAGGCCGTGTGATAGGAAGGTGCTCATATGCCCACACCTGTAGGAGAGTCACTTCGCAACCCAAGCCCACTGATCCGTGGTACACAAACTGATGCAGCTCATAGTATAAATGTGCCAAGACACATGGCCCCCATGCATATCTGGTGTGCTCTATCATCAGCGTCTCCAATGCCCCTCCCCAGCCAACTGCCAATCCCCGTGTGGCTCTGTCCAAACACAAATAACCACTGATGACTCCTCCGATAACAGCTGGTAAAGCTAAACCTGTAGCGGTCATGGTATCCCATGCCACGTGACCTGCTCGCATCTCCAACCTGGGATCCTGGAATACCCATCTCAGTGCCTCCCTGTCACCATCTCGATCATATGGAATCAACTCTCCATCAATCAGAATATGCAGAATCCTGTAAACATCCTCCAGTGTCACTGTCATCTCACCCATCGGAAGATGAAACGTGCACGTCTCAGAGTGCCATCTCTCAGCCAACGTAGTCAGCAAACCCATGTTTGCCCAAAACTCGGGCACATATAGCACATGTGTGAGACCCATCTCCTCAATAGCAATCATGTCCTGAACCGACAACTCTGGTCGCAACCTCTGAGTCGATGGGAATCTCTCCCGTGACTCCAACATAGGCAAATACTCCTGCAGTCAACCAATCAATCATGTCAGTTATCGTGGCATTCACTGTTTATCACAAAATGCTACTTGCTACCTAAATGCATACGCTTACCTATCCTAGTGACACTCACTGTTCATCACAAAGTGTTGCTATCTATCCTAGTAGTGCTCCCTGTTCATCACAAAGTACTACGTGTGTGACATTCCCTGTTCATCACAAAGTGTTACTCACATTCGCACTCCCTGTTCATCACAAAGTGCTGCCTATCTTGGTGCTCCCTGTTCATCACAAAGTGCCTTGATCTATCCTAGTCTTCCTAGAGGACCTGCTTGAGTGTATCCTCTCAGCAGCTTATCCAATCGACAGCGTATGTTCATCACAGAACTGCCGATTTGACCTAAAAGACTCAACTTATGCATTTTGACACACACACGCGCTTTAAACTCACAAACGCGCTTCTAGACTGCACAAACGCGCTTCTGCAACACAGACGCGTTTTCTGAACACAAACGTGCCTATACCATGCACAAACGCGACCAGGGAACACAGATGTCCCTGCATGACATAAACGCCCCTATAGGTCACAGACGCTTCTACATTTCACAAACGCGTTCGTATTCAGCACAAACGCAGTTCCAGGCATAGACGCGCCTGGACCCGACACAGACGCGCCTGACTCGACACAGACGCGCCTGGCACTGACACAGACGCGGTTGCGCGTTTTTGCACTTTTTAACTACCCTATTCCTAGCGCATTTATTGCTACTTAGCATGCATTAATGACAAAACTTGAAATGCGTGAAAGTACGAGGAGGTTTTCGGGTACTTACCGGCTCTCCTGCATCTGCTGGTCGCTGGAATTGGCAAACGCGATCGAATCTATGAATGAAAGCCATCGCTGCTGACTGCTGCTGCTTTTTTCTCGCTCTACACTATGATCTCGTAAGGGTGTGGATGACAATGAGGATGTCTTTTGCCCGTGGTCTATCTTATAGCCTAGCCTAGCCCTCGTCTTCCTTTCCCGAGTCAGTCTTTCTCATCCCGTGACTTTGTCACTTTATCCGATCAGTCCATTCTATCCCGTCTTTCTTATCGAGAGATTGTCTGCAATCTTTTCAGACATTTTCATCCAATCTCTCAAAGGGGCAACTCTGTATCAGTTTATCTTATCTTCTTTGAAACAACACGACAAACCGCATTGTCTCAAAGAGGGGCAAAATGTAGACACTCAAAATTGTCATGTCTAATTAAATAAATATTTTATTTATTTAATTATCTAAGCCTAATTCTTCTATTAATTAAATAAATCTTTATTTATTTAATTAATTCATTTATCCTCTTCTAGCCTTATTTCTCATTTAAATAAATACATTTATTTATTTAAATTATCCCTTTCCTAAATTAAATAAATATTTTATTTATTTAATTGTTCTACTTCTTCTATTAATTAAATAAATCTTTATTTATTTAATTAATTCATTAACTTTTTCTACACATGACACATGTCATTCATCTCTTAATTCATACACTACCTACCTCTTTCATTATTTTGGTATTTCTTATACCTACCCTCTAATCCTAGCCGACCTCCTTTTTACACCTCTCAATCTTATCCCTCCATTTCATATTGTGTCTTCTATTTAAGGAGATGCTTTCTTCATTGTCGAACCCTAATCATTCTATGCATCCTAATGACACATGCTAATGATCTTTCATGCAACTTGGCTACACTAAGATCCTACTTGCAACCACATTCCATTCTTTGTTGAGCTCTTGTGCATATAAAAATCTGAGAGCAAATATATCAAGTAAGATCAATGGAGATAGGAAGAATGGAGATCAAAACCCTATTGGACATGTGATGGTATAATCTTTGTGATTTTGAGTTATTTGCATTGTCTTAGGTTATCTTCATATGTTATGGTGGATCTTTGTTCATTGTTAGGCTAGGATTTAGTGATTGGATTCATTTTAGCCTTTCAATATTGTTATTATTGTTATCCATTTTCACCATAAACACTAGCAACTGAATTTATTGTGCAATTAATCAGTTGTTGGGTCATAGAAATTAACACTCTTGTTCATCGTGAATGTCTACCTGAAGCACGCTGGACATGTCGGCCGGGGCCTGCTTGGCGTTTCCTTCAACGAGAGCCGTGTAGCGAGCTGTCTCTGGCATTTTCATAAGCGTGGTTATGACAAACAGGTCATAACCATTCCCGCGGTGTTGACCTACTACTGGCGTGGTTATGACAAACAGGTCATAAGCGTCTGTGAAGAAGCCCATTCCTGCGATAACAATGGCGGTGAAGTGGTACCATTGCGTTCTTGCAACGTCCAACGCCTTGAGCACTTGGAGATTGTTCCTCGTCATTCTTTCTCAAACTCTCCTGAGACAAGCACAAGTTCAGGATTATACATCGAAACTTGTATTCTTCATTTAAAAGACCACTACGTATCGTTTAAGGTCAGAATGCACACAGCTCAATACGAAAGTAATATGTTAATCAGATACTTAGTATTTATAGTTTCCCACATATCAGGTTACACTATTAACCCATCATCACGACAATGAACAAGGCTAATATTTGTAAATAAAAAATCAAAATTATTATCAGAAAATAATAAAATGAAACTCTTCTGAGACAAGCACAAGTTGAGAAAGAATCGTTTGAGGTTAGAGTGTACACAGCTTAATAAGTAACTAATATGTGAGACAATTGCCTTCTTATTAAAGTTTCCTGCACAATAATCCATCATGACGGGAGGATACCGTTATAATTGTGTGTAAAGACTCTCTAGTTTCCGATTTAAATTGTATATATTTTATTTCAAAGTTTTGGATCATGACTTTCTACTTTCCTCTTTATGATAATGGATTCTTAAGTATGATTGATGAAAGGCTCTTTTTCTTACGCACCAAACATATATTCTGATTTTCAACACTCTGCAAACAAAACAATTGATATTAGCATAAAATTTATCAAAAGGAAATAGATGATTTTCTTTTACATTAATAAAATAGATTATAATATTCAAAAAAACTTATAAATTATAATCACATGGGCTTTCTTATTAGAAAAAATATCTGCAAGCTTAAATTACAATTTTAAACTATATAATGAAGAGTTATTTGTCTCAACTTTGAATCGTGAAACTCCAATTTATAGCAATTTTATGGGAGGGTAACCACTACGGTAATCCAAAACTAGGGGCTAAAACCACTTAAAAAATCAACGTGCCCATTTAATGGACAACACATGGCCACCTAGAAAGGCAAACACATGGCCAATAGAGGACACTTCAACTTCCAAAAGTGGACGCCTAAGAAAGAGACTCAACTTCCCAATGTGGATGCCTAAGAATTGAGACTAAACTTTCCAAAGTGGATGCTTAATAAAGAGACTCTTCCATTACTCTTTATAACCACCATAAACTTGTAAACATGATTCTTCAACTTGTCAAAGTATACACTTAGGTGGAAAATTCCTCCATTATGCCTTATAATTATCACTGGCCCTTGAGAATTACATTTATCATTTGACATAGGTAAAAAATAATAAGTTATTTTATCCTGTATGTCCCTTAAACACTTTCCATGGACTATGGAGACAAATAATAGCCAGCTTTGAAATTTATTTAAAATTATTCACCTAAAAAATAAATAAACATTATTGTGTGATTTGAAACTTCCAAGTAAAAAATATACATAGTTGAAATCAAAAGCATGCAATATCTATTTAAAGTAGGGGAAGTGTACAAGTAGTCATTATAGTTACCTTGCACCTAGAGATCCTAAACGGTACATCTGATTTTGACAATTTCTTTTTGACTTAACTACTTATATAACTATTGTTCTAGCTTCTAGGTAGTCACAATGCACACTATGGAATCCGTATGCAAGGGTCAAAAAGTACATATTTCAAAGTGTCGCCCAATACCTACTTAAAGATGCCCCAATAACCATGCACTTAAAATTACCATGACTTATGCACAAAATGACCCATAGTTGTGTACAAATGCCCCAAAAGTCATGCATAAATGGGTCAATTATGTAGCAAAAAAATTAAAAAGTAAGCAGCTATTGATACATTTGAAATTTATTAATAGAATTTTAGTTATCATTTTTTCAGTTTCTTTAATAATTAATAACTAGAAGATTGGGTGCACAAAAAGTACACAGTTATTAGAACATGAACGATAACTGATGTTCTTCCCCAACTGTTAAAAACTCATACCAAAAGTTTTCCACAATCTAAAAATTCCATCCAAGAAACCCAACAGAATTTTGAGGGATAGAGAGCTTAGAAAATCAAGGCTAGCTAGAGCAAACACCTTTTCACTGGAACATGTACTTGCCACGCCCGAACAGGTCTTCCTCGGCTTGCCAATTTCTTTATACAGAGATATATATTTAATGCATGCTTAAGAAAAACGAATATTGATCCTACGATTTTTCTAAATATTCCTTCTGCGATCCCTCGATGCAGAAGAGGCGAAGCTGAGATTAATATAATTTTTTTAAGTCAACCCTCCGGCAAACGAGGTTATGAAGACAAATCCATCTCGCTATCAGCCACGCAATAGCTAATTGAATAGAATATAATCGACAATCATCTCCCCTCGTTGACTAGTAAAAAAAAAAATATACTGAGGATTCTTCTGTGACCATACAAATGCTTCCCGGAGCTTTCGTCGGACCATTCAGTCTACGCAAGTTAACGTGTAGAAGCATGCGGATTTGGCATAGATTATAATTTCAACATTGGTTTTTAAGTAATTTTACTGTCAATAACTAAAATACAAAGGATAACAGTTACATCAAAAAATAGCAGAAACAGTCATAGATTTCCTGTAATTTGCCTGGTAGGAGAGTATGTCGTAAGATACAAAGCAAGAGTTTGGTTCTTGTGAAATGATACGAGAATTGATTTTTCATTTCTCTTTTAGTATTAGTGTAATGAAAAAACAGACACTTAGGTTGGGAGCTTGGCTAAGTAAATGCAATTTATTTAATTATTGAAAAAAGTATCTTGCATGTAAGAGTTTCGATAAATAATAGAGCTCATAATAAATGTGATAGGTGAATAGAAGGCTATGTGGACGTAGCTTTAAGATGAATGCTGAATAAATAATGTTGATATTGATGTTGATTTAAGATGAATGCTGAATAAATAATGTTGATATTGATGTTGATTTGTTTGGATAAGTAATGTTGACATTGATGTTGCTTTTATTTGGATAAATAATGTTGATACTGATGTTGATTTTGTTTATGATGATTCATCATTGTGACAAAAATAGTTGTTTCAATTTGGTGAGTGTCTTTGAATTGGTGTAAAAAAATATTATGGATAAATATTATGTCTTCCACGATTAGTCATGACCATCACAAAACTAATATGATATGTGAAACTAATCATAGACAACAATGATCTAAAACAAATGTTCCAATGAGAATTTATTTGTCTTCACCTTATACATATCGAATTCTCTTAAGGTGGTGTCTAGAGAGACTATTGGGCAGTTTGTCGATTTGATAGGTGAATGGGTTCTCTTAGGTAAAACACCTTAACATATCAGATTAACAATAGACAAGCATATTGTTAGCAAGAAATTTGGCCTCTTTGAGTTCAAATTTGGGGGATATAGATTGGAGTTCTGAACTCAATGACTTTCTAGTGTTCTAGTCTTATACCCTAGACTTAGTCCTTCTAAGAGAAATATAAAATAAGATACAAATAAGATTACATATTTAACAGAGTATAAAGAACACATAAATAACATAACATACATAAAGGGAGACAAGTTTTAATTTAATTAAAGAAAGATAGGTCTAAACCTTTACATATTTGCTAGACAACGACACATAGAGCGGATGAGGAATGCACACCTAGCCAAAAAATACAAGACACCAAAACACACTAGAAACCATTAGACATCCAGACAAAGACCAGAGACATAACCAAAAAGAAAAAACCAACCAGCCACCTGCTAAAGACACAAAAGAATGGTCTACTTGATAGGGGCATTACATAAACCATTTACAGGAGAGAGACTAGTAGTTTTATAGGCTAACTTTGTCAATATGTAGCCATTACATAGAATATCATAACACCTACATTTTTGCTAACATAAAATAGACACTTATCTGACTACAACTAATGTTTGGAGGTGTGACTCATCATCCAACTTGTCAAAATAGCATGTCTAGTTTAAAATGTCATTACAATGACCTTTTAAATATTCAACCAAGAGTTAATTTTTCAATTCCCTAGGAGTTGAACAATAGATCATTTTTTTTTAGTAGAATAGCAAAAATTTATTCAAAATATAACTTATATGCAACCTATTATTTTAGTGTTCTTGTTCTTTTTTGGTCTTCATTTGATTATGGTTTTTTTGTTGTGTTTGCTAGTTCTAATGTTGGGTGCTCTCACTCCTTGTTAGACCCGTGACTTCTGCCATGTGGTTGTTACGAGCCCTCTCCCACTTCATATAATTGAAACTTATATGCTACCTAAATGAACCAAATACCTATTAGTAATCATAAATAATTGTTATTTCAAATTTTATATCCAACACAAATGAACCAATATTCTTATACAAAAATATATTTGTTGTTATAAAAACAACATACTATTATATTAAATACAACTTATATCCAACACAAATGGATCAATAGTTGAACAATAAAACGTTTCAACAATCCTTCACATTTCATGGAGAAATACAATAAATACCTTATATTATTCTATACTTAATAGATAAATATTAATACCTTGTATTTTTCCAATATTAATACCCTGTATAAATATTAAGTATAGAATCAACTTAACCAATATTTAATTATTATTTTTTATTACACATAAATTATTTATTTCCAATACAAAATAATACTGGAAAACTGAATACATAATATAAATATACAACAAAAATGAACAGTACAAATAAAAATGAACAGTACAAATGACTGTACAACAACTAAACCCTATAACGGTAGCCCTTCTCTATACCCAAAAAATTAAGCTTTACCTACCTACAATGATGGAGAGAACAATAGCGAGAGAAACCGCCCATTAAACCTCCTCCAGAAAAGAACATGAGAATGACGGTCGGGACTAGAGCACATAGCAAATAAAATTCAAGAAAAGACTATACGGTTTGTATTTTCTGTCGGAAACACAAACTAAACTATCTGGTTTTCTCCATACTCTGTCAGATACCAGACTGGGGATATGATCGTTCATTTTGGGCTCCATCTACTTCATCATTCTCGCCAGTAATGTCTTCTAGAGATCTTCCTTTCGTCTCAGGGATCAGAAGCGTGAGAAAGAAGCCCATCGCATTCGTAACTCCCAAAAGAATGAGTGAAGCCTTGATTCCTATCCCCTTGTGATACCCCTGCGTGACTTCTTTACTATGGGTGCTCTGAGAAGCGTACAGAAACCCGAAGGCTCCGACTATGGCTCCTGCTTTCCCCGCCGCAGCCGATATGCCGTGGCACGTCGAACGAACCCGGGCAGGGAAAAGCTCAGCCGGGATAATAAAAGTGGTGGCGTTGGGGCCGAAATTGGAGAAGAAAAAAGTGAAGCAGTAAAGAGCAACGAAAGCCGCATGATTGCCATTACAGAATTTGTCGCCGCAGGCGGTTCCACGCCAGTGGTAGTATGGAATTGCGAGCGCCAACATGAAGACAGTCATGAAGAAAAATCCCAAGAGTTGAATTGTAACTCGGCCGATGCGATCGACGAGAGCGACCGTGAACCAGTACCCCGGAATCGTAGAGCACAGAGCAATGATGCACTGCGCTCTTCCCACACGATAAACTTCTTCAATGGCGTTCATTTCCGTGCTGGCGGGGAGCCACCCGACGGCCGTCAAGACGTCCTTCTGAAATAGGTTTTGACTGTAGTAGGCGATGTCGAGTAAAAACCAGGTCGTCGTAGTCCCCAGAAGATGCAGCCCGTGCCGTTTCATGAATTCTGCTGAAAATAAGCCGTAAAGAGGCTCTCTTTCAGCATTCCTTGTGATGTTTTCTTGTTCTTCAATAATGTCTACCTGAAGCACTCTGGACATGTCGGCCGCCGCCTGCTTGGCGTTTCTTTCAACGAGAGCCGTGTAGCGAGCAGTCTCTGGCATTTTCATGCGCCAGTAGTAGGTCATCCCCGCAGGAATGGCTCCGAACATTAGAACAATTCTCCACACGAAGTCCGCCTGAGAGACAGTGGAACCTTTGTGGTCCAGTTTAAAGGGCTGGGCTTTATACTTGGCGTTGAAAGCTGCAGACACTATGATGGACACAATGCCTCCTGCTAGAATTCCAAAGCCCTGCATGGCGAACACGGCCGCTATGAACGCCCCTCGGGTTTTCTTGTTGGCGTACTCGGACATAATCGTAGCCGACAAAGGGTAATCTCCGCCAATACCTGTTAAGAGAAGGTAAACCCACAGAAGCACAAATTAATTGACAAATAAAATAAACACAATCCAACAATATCAAAATGAGGAGAAATAAAATAAATACGATCGGAATTCAAAATTGTGTAATTTTTGAGTCAAATTCATTGATCCATCTTATAAGAGTAGTGGCTCACAAAAAATCATCTGTTATAAGATTGAATGACATATTTAGCACTCATTGCATCTCACATAGTCTTGAAGTTTGACCTCTGTGAACATCACAAACTCATCGAGCCATATTGCATGAGTAGTGGTTTACAAGAACCCATCTCTCATGAGAAAGAATGGTGGAATTAGCACTCGTTGAATTTAGGTGATGCTCACAGATTCTGAGAAGCTTGACCTTTGTTAGGCTCACAAACTCATTTATCCATGTTGCATGAGTAGTAATTCACAAGAACCCATCTCTGATAAGAATAAATGGTACACTTAACGGTCATTGCATCTAGGTGATGCTCACAGAGTTGAGAAGCTTGACCTTTGTTAAGTATCGCAAACTCATTCATCCATGTTGCATGAGTAGTTGTTCACAAGAACCTATTTCTCATGAGAATGAATGGTACACTTAGCACTCACTGCATCTAAGTGATGCTCACAAGAATCTGGAAAACTTAACCTTTGCGAGCATCATCTAGATCCAATGAATAATAAGTGTACTATTCACTCTCCAAAACAATAGATTATTGTGAACCACTATTCATGAAACATGGATCTATAAATTTGATTCAAAATGAAACAGTTGAATCTTAATAACAATATCATAATTTAACTTTGATAAAAAAATATCTCCCACTTAAAAATTAAAAAATTACCGAATCCCAGCCAGAATCTGAAGAAACAGAGGCTTGTCATCACGGATTTGGCCGTGCTGCCAAACGAGAGCCCCGACGCGATGGACGCCACCACCATCAGGACCAGCGTCATTCCGTACACACTTTTTCTACCCATTTTGTCACCAAGAAAACCGAAGAAGAGCTGCCCAGCTAAGGCTCCGCACAAGGCCACTCCGTTTACAGCAGACAGGACGTTTGCAGGCAGAGTACCGGGCTTTGAGGCACCATCTTCGTAGTAATAGATCCTTCCCAGAAGCTTGGTGACCGTGGTTATGACAAACAGGTCATAAGCGTCTGTAAAGAAACCCATTCCTGCTATAACAATGGCGGTGAAGTGGTACAATTGCGTTTTCGCAACATCCAACGCAGTCAGCACTTGGAGATTGTTCCTCGCCATTCTTAATGAAAACTCTTCTGAGACAAAGCACAAGTTCAGGATTATACATCAAAACATTCATTGAAAAGATTTTCTAGTACCTCAGAGGTTAGAATGCACATAGCTCAGTAAGAAACTAATATGTGAATCAATTGCCTACTTGTTGAAGTTTCCCGCACAATAACCCACCACCACGACAATGAGAAAAACAAGTAAATAAGTCTTCTAAGATAGGTTCAAGTTTCTGGTTTTTATAGTAGGGTTTCTTTACCTGTTTTGTATAAGATAGGTGATTTTACAGTTATAATTGTAAATCCTAAGATATGTTTAAGTTTCTGATTTAGGTTGTGTATGCTTTATTTGAATGTTTTGATCAATGATTTAAAGTATAAATAGCGCATGTGATTTGAAATATGAAATAAAAAATAAACACAGTTTTAACTAGAAACTTGATGATCAGGATTAAATTGGGAAAATATTGAAATCTAATTTTTTTCAAAATTTTATATGTTTTAGTAAATTGCAATTTTGAGGGTCTTCGGTGCATTTTTGGACAAATATGCTGCCCGTAATGAGACATCTTCAATGTTTCCGAAATTTGGTTCTAGATTATTTGAATACCTTTCCAACGCATCAAACGGTTTGTAATTCGGAGCTAGGATGAGAAAGTTATGCCTTCTCAAAGTGGACTGAAATTTTATATTTAGTTTTTTGATAATTTTGATAGTTTTAGTAGTTTAATTGTAATAAACATTATGGTGACTCTTCGTTTCAATTCCAAGGGATTTGTGTGACCCTTGGGATACATTCGACTTGTATAAACTCCAATTTTGAATAGAATGGAGACAGTTTTTGGTTTGCAATCCTCTTGTTGTCAATTTCTTTTTGTTGAAATCTACAATACCGCAAGTATCACACTAGGTATTGTAATCTGGTTTTCATATATCAGATCACTTGACCTAAAAAACTTCAAAAAATTTGTACCAAAAGTTTTTCTAAGATTCAAGAATAAAAATTGAAACTGAATAAAATTGGTACTAACAGTTCCATCCAGAAAACCCAACAGAATTTTGAGGTAAAGAGAGCTTAGAAAGTCAAGATTAGATAGAGCAAGCACCTTTTCACTGGAACATGAACTTGCAACTCCCGAGCTTGTCAACTCTTCCTCTGCTTTCCAATTTCTTTAGTGCCAACATGAAGCTATTTATTTAATGAATGCTTAAGAAAAACAAATATTGATACTAAGATTCTGCCGAATATCCTTCTGCGATCCTTCAAGGCAGAAGAGGCGAAGCTGAGATTAATTTGACATTTTAGTCAATGCCAATCCGAATTTGAATTCCGGTTTGCAGACAAATCTATCTCGCTGTCGGCCACGCAATAGCTAATTGAATAGAACAATATACAATCATAATCTAATTGAATAGAATATAATCTAAAATCATCTCCCCAAGTACACCCTCCTCACAAGATTTGACTAGTAAGAAAATATACTATTTAAACCAGGATTCTTCTCTGTCCAAGCAATTGCTTGCTGGAACTTTCGGCAAACCATTCACTACAACAAATTGACGAGTAGCAGCACGCGTATTACGTGTAGTTTACTATTTCAAGATTGATTACTGTTGTTTCTAATGTTGGAATAAGTAGAATACAAAGAATAGCAATTACATTGTAAAGCAGCGAAAAAATCCATAGATTACTCGTATTTTGCCTGGTACCGAAGTATATAATAAGATAGAAAGCCGCAGTTTGATTCTTGTGATAATGATATGAGAATTGATTTTTTCTTTTAGGATTAGTGCAAAGAAGAAACACGCTTGGATAGTTAAGTAAATACAATTTATTTAATTATTAAACAAATAATTTTATATGACTTTGGATAATAATAGAATTAAAATAAATATGACAGATGAATAGAAGGGTAGGTGTATTGATATTGACTTTTTTGGATCAATAATGTCCATATTGGTGTTGAATTTCTTTATGATGATTCATCATTGTGGAAAAAATAGTTTGATGATTATCTTTGAATTCGTACAAAATAATATAGTTGATAAATATCGTGCCTTCTACAATTAGTCTTGATTATGACAAAACTATTTTGGTATGCAAAACTAATTGTAGACATGCAAGAATGATCTTGAAAAAATGTGTCAATGAGAATTTGTTCCCCTTCACCTTCTACATATCCAGTTCTCTCAAGGTTGTGTCTAGAGATACTATTGGGAAGAGCTTATTAATTTAATAGGTAAATAGGCTCTCTTCGGTCAAGCAACTTAGTAGATCAAACCAGGACAATGATAAGAAATAATGAAAATAACATTTGAGAGATTCTTTTGCTTTATTACCCTTAACAATTGAACTGTGCTCTACTTATTCTCTTCTTTGACCCATTCTCTTCCTTATTACCCTTTACAATTGAATTGTGCTCTACTTATTCTCTTCTTTGACTCATTCTCCTTATGAAATGTACATTGAAGGTTTTTAGATACCCTAACATAGAAATATGTCACATCAAACATGTGCTAGGTCATCTCATAATGATTAGTGAAAAGGAATGAGACATTTTGACTTTGGATTTGAAGTATTATATATAGAGGATCATTTTCATACTATGAAAGGTCAACCTTGATCAAACATGTTCTACTCATAAATGATATAAAGGGGTAAGTTGCTCATTTCAAAGTAGATAATGGATATAAATAAAGTTTCATGTAAATGTGCATAAAATAGATATGAATATTTATTGGATTGTGAGCCAAGTCAAAAGAAGAGTACATCACTTGTTGTCATAATATACATTTCTCTATATTTCTTTTAATTTTATGATTATGAAATAATGTTATTTATAAAAGATTTAAAAATAGATACGATTGATTGAATTTAATATGACCCATATTTATACCAATAAATATATACATAGATATATCAATAAAAATACTTTTATATTTGAAACATATTATATATAGTATATCAAACCATAATTGAATTATATTCATTTATAGACCCTTATTTTCTCATTGATTGTTTAAGAGTTTAGTTGTATTTT
The DNA here is from genome assembly GCF_030272615.1 of Cryptomeria japonica. Lineage (NCBI taxonomy): Eukaryota > Viridiplantae > Streptophyta > Pinopsida > Cupressales > Cupressaceae > Cryptomeria > Cryptomeria japonica. The sequence continues at coordinate 734,608,804 of NC_081412.1, read as the reverse complement.
TATTTATGAATTGTGTATATAAATGAAATAATATTTATTTTATAATCATTTATACTATATTTATAAAGAAATTGCAATTAATGGAATTCGATTTGTAACTATAAGAGTAAAATAAAGAGGCCATTATAACACATGTCAGAAGGAAGGCTAAAGATATAGCCATTTGTAGCATAAGATAGGATAGCATTTGTAGCAAGGGCACTTAGCAATTTTTGTTGAGTTTGTTTCCAGGATGTTGGAATCATGTTTTAGTTTTGTAATAAGGCATAAGTTTGTTTCGAAGATGTTGGAATCATTTTTCAGTTTTAAAATATGGCCAAGAGGCCATTAAGAGTGTGCTCAAATGACTGACCTAAGAGTCTTTTTTTACCAATGTTGTCTTGTGAGCTCTTAAGGGTGCCAGGTAGAGCACTTAATAGGATAAGTTATTTTTGGGATAATGTAGGTTGGTTGATGTTGTTTTGATATTGTTAAGGTCATATGAGTCATTTGAAAGTGACCAAGTTTGGGTTTGAGAAAATTTTCTCACCTTTGCAACAAATTACAAAAGTTGCAAAAGTTGCTCATAGCAACTTTGCAACATTTTCATACTCCAACGGTTAGTTGGTTGAGACAATCAGTTGTGAGAGTTTGTAACTAATCCAAGGCCAGTATAAGGCTTGGAAAGACTGATGATAATCAGTTGTTGAAGGTTGTGTAAGACCTGAAGAAAATAAGCAATTTTGGTTTCCCATTTGTGTGTTTTCTTCCAAGTTTTGTTGTTCTTTGCAAGTTTGTATGACTTGTACGGATTGAGAATCACAAAATAGGGTCATCGATTATTAGTCTATCATCTTAGCATCATTTTTTTTTTTTGAGTCTTTAAGTGTTGTAGTTTGTGAATAAAGTCTATTTTGTTGCAGGCAGGTTCAAGAGCCCTAAAAACTAGGGTTTTGAGAGTAAAATGGCTCCAATCTAACGTTCCATGGTGCATTTCCTCTCTGAAACCTTATGGAATGTTAGGTTGCAATTTATTTTATGTTTTCTTTTTTGTTTTGAGTCACAGGAAGCCAAATCAGAGATTTCTCACCATACCCTAAGCTTGGCACATTGAGTTGGCAAGTGTTAGGAATCATGGATAACAGGCTCTAATTGGGTGAGTCTGGTGGGTGAAGGAGAAGTATGATAGGTTTGGAATTCTATATGGAAGTATAGACACCAAACTATTATCAATTCACTCAGGCAATCAAACTGGTGAAGGAGTTTTAACCAGTCCCTATTTTTTTAAGGCCTAGAAAGGGGCAATTAGGCCTAGTTAACAGGTAAGGGTTAGATATGTTAGTGACAAAACCTACCTCTAGTTTTGAGATATTGTATGTAAACTCAAAAAAGGGTGTCTATAATGAAAAATAGTTCATAGGGTTGTTTAGGAAGTTTAACCGGTAAATTCAAGATACCTCACTGATAGGGCTACTAGAACCAGCTAGGCCTAAAAGTGCAGTCTATTTGTAAAACACCAAACCAGTAAGTGTCAAAACCTCCTAAGTAGGGAATAGGGTTGAAAATCCATCCAAAGTCATCCATCCTAATGTGTGTAGTGTGGGGAATGAAGATCATTTGGTAGAGGGGTTGAACTCTCAAGTTGAGTGTGAAAGAGAGTGGGAAAACAAGGTCTCTGAAGTAAGAAAATGGAACTCATAAAACAACAAGAGCTTATCCTAACCTAAGGACCTTGGGAACGTCAAAAAGGGTAAGTCTTGTAGACCCTTAGAGGGTGTGAGGTGTATAATAATTGGATGGTTCTTTTATATCTTAGAGGAGATTCCTAGACAAGGTAGTTGATAGAGAGGTCTTGTTCCTAGCTCTCCAATTCACCCTTACTCACCCCAACTCCTCTACTCACCCTTCTACTCAAGCTCCTCCAAGGTAACTTGTTAGGGTACACTCCTTAGACCTCCAAGGCATAAAATATACTATAATTCCTCCTAGGTATAGCCTCTTGAGGTTTATTGTTGGTTTTGACCCAAATCTCTGATTTTGAGATGGTCTCCTACTAGGCTCCCAAAGCTCAAACTAGGCTCCAAAGACCTCCACCAAGGATCTTCACTCTAAAAGCATGTTAAAAGGTTATGGTATCATTGTGAAGGTATTTAAAAGGTCATTTTATGCATTGAAAAGGTCTTCACCTTCCTCCCAAGCCCTAGGCTTTCAACTTGCTTCTATCGGCTGCTATTAGGCCTAATTGACTAGCCCTTCTTGGAATGTTTTTTGGTCTTTTTCCCCAAAAATTCCTAACAACCCCAAGATATTTTTACATATTCAGATACCCATTTTTCTATTAAACAAGATCACAAATTTTCCCATCTGGGTTTGTTGTAAAACTAGGGTAACTGAAAAGAGCTATTTTTAAGGGGTTTAGGGCTTCCAGGCAGTTTCGGAAGATGTGATCCAAACTCCTCACCAGTCAAAATCACCAACCCAAAAAATATTGGATTATTTTATTAAACCCATATAAATTTCCAAAAAACTATGGTTTGTTGGGGTATCACTTCTCCATGGCTCTAAAAATGAGCAATCTCTGCTACCCTCACACACTAGCTACAAGCTGGTGTGTTATTCATCTCACCCATTCTCCTCCATGTGGCCTGAAAAAACACAAAAATCCTACTCTAAAAATATCTAAAGAGCCTACCCAATCCATCCAATGTATTTCAACTTGTTCCATTCATGGATGCTCAGGTAAAATGCATTTTTACAATCAAAACCCCAAATTTCAAGGGTTTGTGAGCAACTTTTACAAAAACAATGATAACTTTTGATCCAAAGCACTTAAGACCTTCATATTATACTTGTTGTAAAGGTTAAAAAAATTCCTAACTTTCTATGCTACTATGAGAACCGTATCAGACCATACAAGTTGTACAAAAGCATAAATTCAAAGCAAAAATAGTTCAAACGTGAGAAAAAACATAGGAAACCCTTGGCAAATAAATTGAATGCAAACAAAAAGTTGATTAACCTGTTATTGGAGATTATTATAAGGTTTTATACACAATTTTAAGTTGGTTCCAACCAACTTCCAAAGTTGTTTCCTTCATGGATAACTTTTGCCTAAAAATGCAAAAGTTGTCATGACCAATTTTTGACAACTTTTACCTATGAGTGCAAAAACACACTCCAAGGATCTTGAGGCCTGAAAAATCACTCAAATGGAATCCCACAATGGATTTAAACCATTTCAAAACATTCAAGAAATTTTGCAGCCATCCACTTGGTACAAACCAAAAATTGACATTTTGACAACTTTTCAAGATAATGACAATTTTGGATCCTGAGCACAACAAAAGTGTGGACAACCAAAATATGGCTTAAAAAAGAATCATAGGATTTATTCCACCTTATTACAACATAAAATAGCTTGAAATCACACAAAAACTCTAAAATGCAAAAAAAGACAACTTTGAGCTAGGTGCACTGCACCATACTCCCCTGGGGCAAGGAACTCAAGTCCCTTGAGTTATTAGGTCTGCTAGTTGCACTCCATGATGAATTATGTCAGTTTATAACATCCACGTAGCCTCTAAATCAAGTAGACCTGCCCACTTCACAAGATAATGTTTTTAGATGCCCTTTCTTTTCTTCTTGATCACCTTGGTATCCAAGATGCTTTCTAACTGAACCAGTTGACTAATTGGTAAATCCTTCACCCAATCCTCTTCAGATTGCAATATGATATCCATTTGAGAAGTCTAAGATTTTTCTTTATAGGGATACAAGTCACAAATACTGAAAATAGGAGATATGGCCAAAGAAAGAGGTAGTTCAACCTCATAGGCATTTTGGCCAAACTTATGCACAATCTTGAGTGGCCCAATATTGTTCATCATCAACTTGGTTGGCTATCCTTTTGGAAGTCTTTCCTTTCTAAGATAATCCAAAACTAAGTCTCCAACCTTCAATTTCAAGTTCCTCCTTGATTGATCAACTTGTTCAGGTTATATTTTTCTAATTTTTGTTGCAAGGAATGTCGTACTTTGTCATGAATTTCTTTAATACCTTAAGCAAAAATCTCTCCTTGAGCACTCTTGTGGGTCATTGTGTTCATATCACTAAGTTCTAAGACACCTCTAGGATGCCTTCCATAAAAAATTTCAAACGGACGTTTGCTTGTGCTCTGGTTGATTGAATCATTGTATGCACACTCTACTTGGCTGATCACCAAGTCCCAAGTCTAACCATGCTTCTTAGTGAGACACCTTAGGAGATTACCTAAGGACCTATTGACCACCTCAATCTGACCATCTGATTGTGGATGGTAGGTAGATGAAAATGAGAGTATAGTACCCAACTTCTTCCATAAGGTTCTCCAGAAGTGACTCAAAAACTTAACATCCCTATCACTCACAATGCTAACTGGAAGTCCATAGATTCTTAATATTTCTTTTAAGAAAAGACCTGCAATGTAGGTGGCATCATGGTACTCTTAAAAGGGATGAAGTGAGCCATTTTCTGAGCCTATCTACCACCACATAAACACTATCACATCCTCTTGGTGTTCTTGGTAAACCCAACACAAAGTCCATGCTCAAACATTCCCAAGGCCTTTGGGGTATGACTAAGGGCTAATATAAAGCTGCATTACTTGTTGATCCTTTTTCTCTTTGACATATGGCACATTGTTCAATAAATATGCTTACTTCTGATTGCAACTTGGGCCAATAGTAGCACCAACTAACCTGCTCCATTGTTTTATCATTGCCAAAATGACCTCCTAGACACCCTCGATGTTTCGCTTGAATGATGTTTTGTGTCATAGAGCATTGGGGTATACAAAGGAGATGTCCTTTAAACAACAAACCTTCCTATATTATATACTCTAAGTAGGAAACATGAGAAGCATTAGAAAAATCAGAACATGTAGCATATATATTAGCAAAATCTTTGTCTTCTTTGTAGAGGTCTCTCAACTCCTCCAACCCCACACTATACAATTTAACCTCTTATATGGTCATGACTCTCCTACTGAGTGCATCAATAGCTTTATTTTAGGTGCACTTCTTATTCTTTATAGTGAAGGTATAGGATTGTAGGTATTCTACCCACTTGAGGTGCTTCTGATTCAACTTCTCTTGTCCATTGAGAAAACTAAGGCCATGGTTGTCAATATAGACCACAAACTCTTTGGGAAGAAATTAATGACACCACTTCTTCAAGGCTTACACCATGGCATACAAATCCAAGTCATACACAGAGTACTTTTGTTTTGCTTCATTCAAATTTTCAGAGAAAAAGGCTATGGGAAGACCCTCTTGACTCAAAACAACCCCTATTGCTCTTTGAATAGCATCACACTCAACTGTAAATAACTGATTGAAATTAGGTAACCTAAGGGTAGGTAACTCAACTATCTTCTTTTTCAACAACTCAAATCCCTTTTGGGCATCCTTTGTCCACCTAAACTAACACTTGACTCCCCCTTTGATAGTATTGAGCACAGGAGCACACACATGACTAAAGTTTCTTACAAACTTCCTCTAAAAGGATGCTAACCCATAAAAGATCCTAACATCACTGATATTATTAGGTGTAGGCCAACTAAGGATTTCTTCAACTTTACTAGGATCCATTTTTAGACAACCTTGTGAAATGATAAAACCAAGATATACAAGTTCAGTTTTGAGAAACTCACACTTTTCAAGGTTGATTTTGAGTTGTGCCTTTTTCAGATTCTTCAAGACCATCTCCACATCCTTGAGATTTTCTTCTTTGGACCTGCTAAAGATTAGAATGTCATCAAGATATACAATAACAAATTTACCTATGAACTCAACCAAGACTTCATTCATGAGCCTTTGAAAAGTGCTAGGTGCATTGGTAAGGCCAAATGGCATGACCAACCACTCATAGAGGCCAACAATGGTCCTAAAAGGTTGTCTTCCATTCATCCCTTGGTATGATTCTTATTTGATGATAACCTGATTTTAAATCCACCTTTGTGAAGTAGCTTACACCCCCAAGATTGTCCAACAGATCTTCTATCCTTAGCATAGGGAACTAGTACCTTATAGTGATCTTATTGATTGCTCTGGAATCTATACACATTCTCCATTTTCCCCCTTTCTTGGGTGCTAAGATAGTAGGTACAGCACATGGACTCAAACTCTTTTTGATGAATCCTTTGTCCAAGAGCTCCTACACTTGTTTGGCAATTTCTTCATTTTGACTAGGTGTCATTTTGTAGGCAGCCTTGTTAGGCAAAATTGCCCCTGGAATCAGGTCTATTTGGTGATTTACATCCCTCATTGGTGGAAAATAATAAGGTAGATCTTCTCCTATTAATTTTTCATATTATTTGAGTAGACCCTTCACCACTTGTGGCACTTCTTCCATTGGATCGTCCTTACCTTCTTCACTAGGTTTGAGCACAATAGCATACCTTTGGTCTCCTTCTTGTTTCATCACCTTAAGAAACTCTTTCCCACTCATCATCATCACACTTGATCCCACTTGTTTTTCCTCTTTTGGATTAGGTAATGGATCCATTTGATACATCTTACCATTCTTGATAATGATATAGCTATTCTTTTCTCCATCATGCTAAGCCTTTACATCAAATTGCCATGGGAGTACCAATAGCAAATGACAAGCATCCATAGGCAATATATCACATAAAATCTTGTCCTTATACTAACCAATCTCATAGTCTACCCATGATTTCTCATCAACTAAGATATGTTGGCCCCGATTAAGCCATGACACCTTGTAGGGAGTGAGATGTGGCAACCTCTTTAACTTGAGTTTATCCACCATTTCAGTTGAAACTATATTCTTAGTTGAACCTAAGTCTACAATCACTTTGCAAATCTTGCCTTGAGACTTACAATTTGTTCTAAACAAACTCTTCCTTTGTGGTGGCTCTTGAGCTTGAGAAATCTTCAACAAAGACCTTCTTAGCATTAGACTTTCACCATCTGTCACTGGGCTTGCCTTGCTGAGAGGGGAAGACACACTTTGATTATCTTCTTTCTACACTAATTGTGTTCTTCTCTCACCCATGTACGAGTGTGAAGAGCTGGTTTCTTTCTTTGGACTCTTTCCCATTGTGTGGCCAACTTGATTACAATTGTAACATCTACCAGTGAAAAATGAATTTCCTCTTCTTGAGCTTCCAAATCTTCCCCTAGAATTGTTTCTTCCTCTCAAGGATCCTCTAAATCGCCCCCTTGAAGAGTCTCCACCACCTTCTTGCCTTAAGTTTTCTTCATTCCTTGATGTTTGCTGTCCTCTACTAAAATTGCCCCTTCCTCTAAGGGATCTGCCACCTCTAAACTTTTGATTTTGTTCACTCCTCCTCTTTATTTTGTCTTCTACCCTTAATGCTAACTGAAAACACTTATGAACACTATTAGGAGTAAGGATACTAATTTCATCTTCTATATTTTATCTCAATCCATTCATGTATCTAGCCAATTTCTCTACCTCATTCTCATGCTTTTGAGCTTTGAGGCTTAGCTTGTGGAATTCCTTCGTGTAAGCATTGACATCTAGCTCCCTTTGTTTCAGAATTTGTAGTCTCTTATGAATTTGAACTTCATAATCTCCTAGAAGGAATTGTGCCTTAAGTTTGATATTCATACACTCCCATGAAGTTATCTTCTTTTTGCCTTCTTGTATCCTTTCTTCTTGCATCATATTCCACCAAACCAATGCTGATCATCTCAATCTTGATTTGGCCACATTAACTCTTTTCTCTTCTGCTACCTCTTTCTAATCAAAATGATTATTGAGAGCTTCTATCCAATCTAGCAACTCTTCTCCATTGAGGTTTCCTTCATATGTGGGTAGTCCATCCAGATTGTCCTTAGAAATGGATTTGATTGCATCTAGGAATAAATGTTGGTCTTGAGGCATAGCTACTACTATTGGTTCCTCTCCATCTTCCACTTCTTCATCAATCTCATCACCCCATTTTTTCTTAACCTTTCCCTTCTCCTTCTTTGCCTCTCTAGTTCCTTTGCTTCCTTTTGTATCCTTCAAACCTTCTATCATATCTGTCACCATCTGCCGAATGGATCTGGAGTCATTGCCTTTGGAGGCATTGAACTTGCTTCTACTTCTTCACAATCTGAAATACACCAAATCTTTCAAAGAATGGCTCTGATACCACTCTGATGTAGAGGTTTGTGCCTACCTCTCCAATTCACCCTTACTCACCCCAAGTCCTCTACTCACCCTTCTACTCAAGCTCCTCCAAGGTAACTTGTTAGGGTACACTCCTTAGACCTCCAAGGCCTAAAACCTATTGGATTGCCTCCTAGGTATAGCCTCTTGAAGTTTCTTATTGTTTTTGACCCAAATCTCTAATTTTGAGATGGTCTCCTACTCGGCTCCCAAAGCTCCAACTAGGCTCCAAAGACCTCCACCAAGGATCTTCACTCTAAAAGCATGTTAAAAGGTTATGGTAATGTTGTGTAGGTATTTACTAGGTCATTTTATGCATTTACAAGGTCTACTCCTTCCTTCCAAGCCCTAGGCTTTCAACTTTCTTCTACCGACTGCTATCAAGCCTAATTGACTAGCCCTTCTTGGACTGTGTTTTGGTCTTTTCCCCCAAAATTTACTAACAACCCCTAGATATTTTTACATATTCAGATACCCATTTGGAAGGTAAACAAGATCACAAATTTTCCCATTTGTGTTTGTCGTACAACTAGGGTAACTAAAAAGAGCTAATTTTTAAGGGGTTTAGGGCTTCCAGGAAGCTTCGAAAGATGTGCTCCAAACTCTTCACCAGTCAAAATCACCAACCCAAAAAATCTTGAATTCTTTTATTAAACCCATATAAATTTCCGAAACACCATGGGTTTTTGGGGTATCACTTCTCCATGGCTCTAAAAATGAGCAATCTCTGCTTCCCTCACACACTAGCTACAAGCTTGTGTGTTATTCATCTCACCCATTCTCCTTCTTGTGTCTTACAAAAATTAAAAAATCCTACTCTAAAATAATTTATAGAGCCTACCACTAGGCTCCAAAGACCTCCACCAAGGATCTTCACTCTAAAAGCATGTTAAAAGGTTATGGTAATGTTGTGAAGGTATTTAAAAGGTCATTTTATGCATTTACAAGGTCTTCACCTTCCTCCCAAGCCCTAGGCTTTCAACTTGCTTCTATCGGCTACTATTAGGCCTAATTGACTAGCCCTTCTTGGAATGTTTTTTGGTCTTTTTCCCCAAAATTTCCTAACAACCCCAAGATATTTTTACATATTTCGATACCCATTTTTCTGTTAAACAAGATCACAAATTTTCCCATCTAGGTTTGTTGTACAACTAGGGTAACTGAAAAGAGCTATTTTTAAGGGGTTTAGGGCTTCCAAGCAGTTTCGGAAGATGTGATCCAAACTCTTCAAACCTTAATATTATACTTGTTGGAAAGGTGAAAAAAATCCTAACTTAATATTCTACTATGAGAAACGTACCAGACTATACAGGTTGTACAAAAGCATAAATTCTAAGCAAAAACAGTCCAAACGTGAGAAAAGGCATAGGAAACCCTTGGCAAATGAATTGAACGAAAACCAAAAATTGATTAACCTATTATTGGAGATTCTTAGAAGGTTTTATAAACCATTTTAAGTTGGTTCCAACCAAATTCAAATGCCATTTCCTTCATGGATAACTTTTGCCTAAAAATGCAAAAGTTGTCATGACCAATTTCTGACAACTTTTACCTATGAGTGCAAAAACACACTCCAAGGCTCTAAACGCCTAAAAAATCACTCAAATGTATTTCCAAACATTCTCGCAAGTTTATAGACATCCACCTAGTACAAACCAAAAACTGACATTTTGACAACTTTTCAGGATAATGACAATTTTGGATCCTGAGCACAACAAAAGTGTGGACAACCAAACTATGGATTAAAAAAGAATAATAGTATTTCTTCCACCTTATTAAAACATAAAATAACTTTAAATCACACAAAAACTCTAAAATAAAAGAAAAGACAACTTTGAGCTAGGTGCTATGCACCAGTAGCACAAACCGGTGAGAGATAATCCACTCTACATCAGATTGTTATCATAGCCAATTGATTGAACAAAGTGGTGTATGCCAGACCCAAAGGTAGAGTCAGAAGCAAGCAGCATGCTATCAAAGGCAATGAACAAAGAGGCCATTAGGAAGTTGCTCCAAGATATTCTTAGTGAAGCCTGAGAGCAAGAAACCAAGAAAGGTAAGGGCAAGGTCATTGAATGGGATGATGAAAATGATGATGAAGATGCAGATGTGATAGGGGTCATAAGAAAAAAGATGGAGTTGGATAAAGATCAGCATATCTTCTTGGATGTCCTCATGTCACTCAATAAAGACAACATACAAGGTTTACCTATCTATAGTGGAAGCCTAAATGGTGAATAGTTATTGGATTAGATAGAAGCCTTGAACAATAATTTTGAATACAAGGAAGATGCAGAAGAAGAGAGGGTCAATTTGGCCAAGTCAAGATAGAAGGGATCAACCCTAGTGTGGTGGAACATGATGCAAGAAGAAAGAGAACAAACTAGGAGGAAGAAGATCATCTCTTGGGAGAGAATGAAGATCAAAATTAAAACTCAATTCTTACCAGTAGATTATGAGGTGCAGATGCACAAGAACTTGAAAAATCTAAAACAAAGAGAAATGGATGTGAGTGCTTATAGAGAGGAGTTCAACAAACTTACCCTAAGAGATAGGAAGAAAGAGGAAGAAGTGGAGAAGGTTGCAAGGTAATTAAATGGTTGTAGATAAAACATTCAAGATGAGATAAACATGATAGCACCTGACACAGTCCATAAATGCTTTTAGTTAGCCTTGAGAGAAGAAGATAAGATCAAAAGAAAAGGTGAACATAATCAAAGGGGCAGAGGTGGCAGAGGTTGTAGAGGAAGAGGAACCTTTGGAAGGGGCTATAATCCCAACAAGAATGATGAAGGAAATTAATTAGAGAATAGTGGTGATAATCCTAACAAAGGAGGACAATTTAGAGGTAATTTAAGAGGGAGAAATAACTATAAAGGCAGATTTGGCAATTCAGGAAGAGGAACCATAGTCTTCACTGGAAAATGCTATCATTGTCATCAAGTGGGGCATATCATGAGCCGGTGTCTTGAAAAGACTTCAAGCGCTCACATGGGCGATAGGAGAACTCAGTTAGTGCAAGAAGAGGATTATCAAAGTGTTACCTCACCAATCAGCAAAGGAGGATCTGTTCTAGATGGAGAGAACCTGATGCTAAGAAGGACCTTATTGAAGGTACCATAGTCCAAAGAACCTACACAAAGAAAGATACTTTTCAAAACCACCTGGAGATCTCATGGTAAGATTTGTAAAGTTATAGTAGATTCAGGGTCTACTAAGAACATTGTAGTAGTAGAGATGGTAGACAAACTAAAATTGAAAAGGATGCCACATACCACCCCCTATATGGTATCTTGGTTGGGTAAGGTTCAACATGTGCTTGTAGATCAACAAGCTTGGGTAGATTTTTAAATTGGAGATTACATGGATATTGTACTATGTGACATATTATCCATGAATGCATGTCACTTACTGTTAGGACACCCTTGGTAGTATGATGTCAAAGCTATACATGATGGGGAGAAGAATTCATATGGTATCACCAAGGAGGGTAGAAAGTTTCAAATGGATCCCTTGGTTGATCAAGGAGAACAAAGACATGTTGGATCAACTATTATGTTGCTTAGTGGGAAATAATTCTTGAAATTGTTGAAGCATGAAGGAAACCAAGGATGTGTTCTTATAGTAAAACCCAAAGAAGAGACAAAGACTGAAACTAAACCGGTGATACCGCAAGAGGTGCAAACCTTTCTAGACTGATACAAAGACATAGTTGTCAATGAAATGTCGGATTCCTTACCCCCTATGAGAGATGTTAACCATTAGATAGACCTCATACCTAGTTCAACTTTGCCAAACAAAGTTGCTTACAAAATGACACCTACTCAAAATGAGGAAATAGCAAAGCAAGTGTAGGAATTGCTAGATAAGGGGTTGATAAAGAAGAGTTTAAGTCCATGTGCAGTTCCTATTGTTTTGGCACCTAAGAAAGATGGTAATTGGAGGATGTGCACCGATTCAAGTTCCATAAAAAAAATCACAATTAGATACTAGTTTTTGTTGGCAGTGGTCCAACATCCCTTGCAGGGATTCATGACATGGTTGAACAACCTCCTATGGATTATATAAGTCTAGTGGTTGTATCAGGCATTGACAGGTCAATATTTTGGTGCAACGAAAACCTTAGCTTGTAACAAGTGGTATTAGAGCTTGGTCATAGGTTCGAATCACCTAGGTCGCGGTGAGTGAAGTTGGGAGAGGGATTGTTGGTAGTGGGCCAGTGTCCCTCGTGGGAATTCATGACATGGTTTAACATCCTCCTATGGATTCTATAAGTCTAGTGGTTGTATCAGGCATTGACAAGTTGATCTTTTGGTGCAACAAAAACCCTATCTTGTAACAGTTTCCAATGCTGAGGTTTGTGGATCTAATGGAATTTTCTAAGATGGATTTGAAATCAAGCTATCATCAAATTAGGATCAGACCTGGTGATGAATGGAAGATAACCTTTAAAATAAATGAGGGGCTATATGAATGGTTGGTGATTCCCTTTGGGCTCACAAATGCACCTAGCACCTTCATGAGACTCATGAATGAGGTTCTTGTTGAGTTCATTAGTAAGTTTGTCATTGTTTATCTTGATGACATTCTAATTTTTAGAAGGTCAAAGGAGGAGCATATCAAACATTTGAATCAAGTTTGGAGAAAGAGACATAAAAAAGAGTTGATGATCAACTTGGATAAATGTGGGTTTTTCAAAAATAAATTGGTGTATCTTGGTTTTATAGTTTCTCAAGGTTGTTTAAAAATGGGTCCATCAAAAGTGGAAGCAATAGTGAATTGGCCTACTCCTAAGTTAGTACGAGATGTAAGAAGTTTCCATGGTTTAGATTCATTTTATAGGAAATTCATTAGAAGATTTAGCCATGTGTGTGCACCTATCTTGAACACCATCAGAGGCGGGATAAATTGCCTGTTTAAGTGGAATAGTGTAGCAAACAAAGGGTTTGAGTTGTTAAAACAAAAGGTAGCAGAACTTCCTTACCTTAGGCTCCCTTATTTCAATAATCTCTTTACTATGGAGTGTGATGATGGCAAGTTGGCTATAGGGGCCATTTTGAGCCAAGAAGGTCACTTGGTTGCATTTTTATTTGAGAAGCTCAATTGAGAAAAACAAAAGTATTCTACTTATGATCTAGAGTTATATGATATGGTGCAAGAACTCAAGAAGTGGCAGCTTTATTTGTTACCTAAAGAGTTCATAGTCTACACTGATAATCATGCACTTAGTTTTTGAATAGGCAGGAGAAATTGGAACAAAGACACCTCAAGTGGGTTGAGTATTTATAGGCCTACACCATTTCCATCAAACACAATAAAGGAGTCATTAATAAGGTAGCAGATACCTTAAGTAGAAGGGTTCTAACTATTCAAGAAGTACACCTTCAAAGTGTGGGGTTAAATGACATTATAGATCTTTATCAAGGTGACAAATATTTTGGTGAAGCATATGATGCTTGCTCAAAGTTTGCTAATGCTTGTCATGTTGCCTATTCTAATTTCATGTTGTAGGAAGGCTTATTTTTTAAAGGAAACCTACTTTGCATACCACAATGATCTATGAGAGACAATATCATCAAGGAGAAGCATCAAGGAAGTCTAAGTGGACATTTTAGTCTTGACAAGACCTTAGAGCAGGTTGGAAGGTTCTACCATTGGCCTAGACTATAGTCAAATGTTAGAATATTTGTAGAGAAATGTGCTATTTGTCAAAGGGCTAAGGGTACTTCTAGCAATGCAGGTTTATATCAGCCTCTTGCCATACCAACAAGGTCATGGGAGTGTGTGAGTATGGACTTTGTTATTGGTTTACCTAGAACTCCAAGAGGATATGATAGTATCTATGTCAGAGTGGATAGATTCAGCAAGATGGCATACTTTGTGCCTTGAAAATGCACTAATTATGCCTCCTACATAGAAAGATTGTTCTTCAAAGAGATTGTAAGGATCCATTGTTTACCACTTAGCATTGTGAGTGATAAAGATACAAAATTGTAAGTCACTTTTGGCAAACCTTGTGGAAGAAACTTGGTACAAACCTTTATTTTTCATCTACATACCATCCACAGTATGATGGTCAAACTAAAGTAGTAAATAGGTGCTTATATAATTTACTGAGATGTCTCACCAAACAACATGTTCAAGTTTGGGATCTAGTATTGGGACAAGCAGAGTATGCCTACCATGACTCTGTCAATAGAAGCACAGTCCAAAGTCCATTTGAGATTGTATATGGATGTCATCCAAGGGGTACCTTAGAACTTAGAAACCTTAGTTCTATGGACAATAGGAGTGCTCAAGGTGAAAAATTTGTAGAGAATATGAAGGAGATCCATGAACAAGTCAAGAAAACACTGTAGTAGAATAATGATAAGTACAAGACACAAGCATACAAAACAAGAAGAGAAGTACACTAAAAGATAGATGATCTTGTTATGGCCTATCTGAGAAAGGAAAGACTTCCTAAGGGACAACCTAGCAAACTGTGCATGAAGAAGATTGGACCTCTTAAGGTTGTACACAAGTTTGGCAACAATGCCTATGAGGTGGAACTACCACCAAACTTGGGGATATCACCAATACTTAATGTATTTGATTTTTTCTAGTATAAGGTAACTCAATTAGCTACAAACTAAGAAGAGACTACTGCTATTGAAGAACTAGATTGGATACAAAACCTACCTCCAAGCCAACTGGTGATATTGGACTGCATTTTGGATTCCAAGATTGTCAAAATGACTAGGAAAGAAGTCTATAGAGACCACTTGGTTAAATGGAAAGGTCTCCCTAAATCCAAAGCTACATGGATGTATGAAGGAGATATACTAAAGAATGGAATCACTTTTAAATCCCTATACACTTAAGGGACTTGATTTTTTCCTACCTTGGGAGTATGGTGCAGGAGCACTTAGCAATTTTTGTTGAGTTTGTTTCCAGGATGTTGGAATCATGTTTTGGTTTTGTAATAAGGCACGAGTTTGTTTCAAGGATGTTGGAATCATGTTTTAATTTTATAATAAGTCAAAGAGGCCATTAAGAGTGTGCTCAAATGATTGTAAGGGTCCTAAGAGTCTTTCTTTGACCAATGATGGCTTGTGAGCTCCCAAGGGTGCCAAGTAGAGCACTTAATAGGCTAAGTTGTTTTTGTGTTAATTTAGGTTGCTTGAATTTGTTTTGAGATTGTTAAGGTCATATGAGTCATTTAAAAGTGACCAAGTTTGGGATTGAGAAAATTTGCTCACCTATACAACAAATTACAAAAGTTGCAAAAGTTGCTCATGGCAACTTTGGAACATTTTCATACTCCAAGGGTTAGTTGGTTGACACAATCATTTGTGAGAGTTTGTAACTACTCCAAGGCTAGTATAAGGATTGTAAAAACCGATGATAATCATTTTTTCAAGGTTGTGGAATATCTAAAGAAAAAAAGCAATTTTGGTTTCCCATTTGTGTGTGTTCTTTCCAGTTTTGTTGTTCTTTCAAAGTTTGTATGACCTGTACAGATTGACAATCCCAAAATAGGGTCATGGATTAATAGTATGGTCTCTTACCTTCATTTTGTGTTTTATTTGGAGTCTTGAAGTGTTTTAGTTTGTGAATAAACTCTATTTTGTTGCAGGCACATTCAAGAGTCCTAAAAACCAGGGTTTTGAGAGCAAAATGGCTCCAACCTAACATTGCATGGTGGATTTCCTGTCTAAAACCTTATGGAATGTTAGTTTTCAATGTATTTTATGTTTTCTTTTAGGTTTTGAGTCAGGGGAAGCCAAATCAGAGATTTGCCACCATACCCTAAGCTTGGCCATTGAGTTGGCAAGTGTTAGGAATCATGGATAACATTCCCTAGTTGGGTGAGTATGATGGGTCAAGGAGAAGTATGATAGGTTTGGAATTCCATATGGGAATATAGACCCCAAACTATCATCAATTCACTCAGGCAATCAGACTGGTGAAGGAGTTTTAACCAATCCCTATGTTTTAAGCCCTAGAAACCAGCAATTAGGCATTGTTAACCAGTAAGGGTTAGATATGTTAGTGACAAAACCCACCTTCTCTTTTGAGGTATTGTATGTAAACTCGAAAAGGGTGTTTGTAATGACAAAGAGTTCATAAGGTTTTTTGAGAATTTTAACCGCTGAATGCATAATACCTCATTGAGAGTGCTACTAGAACCGGTTAGGCCTAAAAGTGTAGCCTATTTGTAAAACACCAAATCAGTAAGTGTCAAAACCTCTTTAGTAAGGAATAGGGTTGTAAATCTATCCAAATTCATCCATCCTAATATTTTTATTTTGGGGAATGAATATCTTGTGGTAGAGGGGTTGAACTCTTAGGTGAAGTGTGAAAGAGAGAGGGCAAACAAGGTCTCCAAAGAAAGAAAATCGAACTCACAAAAAAAGAAGAGCTTATCCTAACCTAGGGACATTGGGAAGATTAGAGAGGATAAGTCTTGGAGACCCTTGGAGGGTGTGAGGTGTAGAATCATTGGATGGTTCTTGTATAGCTTGGAGGATATTCTTAGACAAGGTAGCACAAACCGGTGAGAGACAATCCACTCTACATCAGAGAGGGGATTTTTTGTTGTTAGACAACTCAGATAATCGGTGGAAAACTAAGAGGGGGGGGGAATCAATTGTCATTAAATTATAGAAATTTAAGCATTAAAACCTTACTGTTGAAATACATAAACCAAATACCGAAATAGAAGATATAACAGTTAAGCACAAATGTAAACCACATAACATTTACCAACCATCCACAAAAGATAGTAAAGGAAAAAACCATGGTGGGAAGCGTACCCACAGTTAGATAATATTTCTTCAGTAAGTATATGATTACAAAAAAGGGTCTTGCACATGCAAGAAGGCCAACAGTGTAGAGTGTGTTGCTCATCAAAAAAGGAGCCTCACTGATTACAAAATAAATCCAGACTACAATCCAGAAAGAAGAGTGAAGTGCAAGTATAGCATCTCCTATGTCTGAGTACAGTTCTAGTTAAGCTCAGTAACGAAGGTCCTAAACCTCTTTCACCAACCCAATGGGATGACCTATGATCGATCAAAACCTCTTCATATAATTACAACCTTAGTTGCACATAGATAATTGCATAACCCGTAAAACCATAGAACCATGACCATAAGATGATCTACAAAGAGATCTTACATCATATTTATACCAACATGGGACCTAAACAATTAGGTCAGCCTCCTAAAAAATAATACAATAAATTTATAGCATAAACCCACAATCCAATGATCAACCAAGTTGGCCTAAGACTGAAACAACATAATCCAATCAATAGATCCAACCGGTAATGCGTTGGGATCATCCACCAACATGTTACATAAACTAGTCCATAACCTAGTAGAATAAGATAGAATTAGGCCCAGTCCTAAATGGAACACCACCAATCAACAGGAACATGAACACGATAACCAACAACATCCCAAAAGCCATCTAGAAGCTGCACCAACACCAATTATCAAGTGCAATAAAATATATTCAACAAAGCTCTATTGTTAAAACCCTTACTGGTGACCAAAAGGCTTACTAGACAAATGATATCTCCTGAGTCATCAAATCCCAAACCAACTAATCTTAATACACATCTGAATAGTATGAATGATAGATCCAAACCAATTCCACAAACCAAATAATACCGGAGCATACCGCATTAATATCATAATCCAACCGCTCTACCGAAACCTACCAAAAATTGGTAAACAACCAAAAGAGTTGGCGTTGCCATCAATGACAAAACATCAATGCAACATAGAATCAATTCCTCCAATTTTCCAACAATCTCCCCCTTTGGCATTGATGGCGACACTAGATGTGAAAAACATCCAAGTGTAAAGAAATGTCAAACAAGTCTCTCCCAAAGGAAGACAACCAACAATCTCCCATAAGATGATATTACAATGAAGTTAACAAACTCCCCCTATGAATGATATCCATGTTAAGATCTAATATCTCCCTTGATATTCTATAAAGCTCTATTTTTCACATATATCTCTCCCCCTTTGACATTATGCCAAAAATATGACATAAACATCAAATTAAAATTACAAATCCACTAAACCACACAATTGACTACTCGCCCTGAGTAGAAGCACCAACACATCAATCTCGAATGAATAGCAGCTTTGTAAATGCATACCAGACTAATGTCAATGAACATCACTCAGGTCTCTACTGAAGGGCAGAAACCCCCAATCTACCTCTGAAGTACTCAAACAATTCCTTAAGAAAGGGTTTAGTGAAGATATCTGCAATCTGCTCTTTAGTGTTCACATAAACTAGTTTGACTTCATTTGCTTCCACTTTCTCCTTCAAAAAGTTGTACTTGATAGATATGTGCTTTGTATTAGAATGAAATACCAGATTCTTTGATATGTCAATAGCAACAGAGTTTCAACAGTGAATAACTACCAATTCGCTACAATCCACCCTTATATGCTTCAACATTTTCTTCATCCATAGAACTTCTATACAATGAGTAGCAGCAGCAACATACTTAGCCTTAGCAGTAGATAAAGAGGTACATGACTGTTTCTTGCTGATCCATGAAACAAGTTTCTTACTAATTTAGAAAGCTCCATCGAATGTGCTCTTCCGGTCATCAACATCTCCAGCCTAATCTACATCTGTATATGCACATAATGTAAAACCATCATCTTTAGGATACCAAAAACAATATTAAGTAATTCCTTGCAAATACCTTAAAATCCTTTTCACCGCATTCTCATGATTCTCTCTAGGATCGCTCTGATAACTTGATACAATAAAAACTACATTCATTATATCTTGTCTAGTCTGAGTTAGATATAACAAACCTCCAATCATAGACTTGTACCTTATAGGATTTACGGGTGCTAATACATCTATCTTAGTCAAATTCGCACTTGTATCCATAAGAGTACCAACCGGTTTAGAATTTTCCATACCAAATTTCTTCAACAATTCCCTAGCATACTTAGTTTGACAGATGAAAATACCTTTATCAATCTGAGTAATTCGCAAACTTAAGAAAAATTTCACCTCCCCAATCATAGACATCTCAGATTCATTCTTCATATTATTAGATAATTCCATACATAACTTAACCTCACCTCCAAAAATGATATCATCAACAAAGACTTCAACAATCAATATGTCATCATCAGTGAGCTTATAAAATAAATTACTGTCAGCATTACCTTTAGTGAAACTAAGCTTCAAAATATATTTATCCAATCTTGCATACCAATCTCTAGGGGCTTGTTTCAATCCATATAAAGCTTTCCTTAACCTACAAACCATTTTTTTGTCATCTGAAAGTGAAAATCCATCAAGATGCTCTATATAAACTTCCTCTTCAAGATCTCCATTTAGAAATGCACACTTAATATCCATCTGATAAACCTTGTAGTTCTTATGGGCAGCATAAGGAAGAAATAATCTCACAGCTTCAATCCTAGCAACCAGAGCAAAAGTCTCATCATAATCAATTCATTCCTTCTGAGAATATCCTTTACAAACCAATCTATTTCTTATCCTCACAACTTGTCCATCTTCACTCAATTTACTACTAAGAACCCATTTAGTCCCAATAACATTCTTATTTTTAGGTTGGGGAACCAAAGTCCATGTATTATTCTTTTCTATCTGATCTAATTCCTCTTCCATAGCTTTCATCCAACATTCATCTTTACATGCTTCAATTACTGATGTCGGTTCAACTTGAGAAATTAAACATACCTCATCAGTTGCCAACCTTCTTCTTCTCATCACTCCTTTATTCTTGTCTCCAATGATCTGATCTTCTTAATGATTTAACCTAACATACGTAGGAGTCTTCTGATTTTCTATTCCTTTGCTTTGATCTTCAGTTATTGTTGAATTTTCTGTTATTGCCAGAGTAACTAGTTCAACATTTTATTCTAGTGTAGGTGCTATTGGTTCAGTTATGATCATTTCCACTACCGGTTCTCTCTCATAAGTTCCAATTTGACTTTTGTTTAGCTCATCCACTCTGACATTAGTTCTCTCCATATTTCTCTGTAATCTTTTGTTATAACGTCTATATTCTTTTCTTTCATTAGAATAACCAAGAAATATCCCTTCATCACATCTAGGATCAAACTTTCCAATGGAATCATCTCTTTTGATATAGCATTTACTACCAAAGATTTTGATATACTTAACTATATGTGTATGCCCAAACTATAACTCATAAGGTGTCTTACCAATATCTCCTTTGATGTGAACTCTGTTGAATGTGTATACTTCGGTGCTCACAACTTCTCTCCAGTAGATATGAGGCATATTAGCTTCCATCATCATAGGTCTTTCCACAACTCCATTCTGCTGAGGTGTCTGGGGTGCATATAATTGTCTCCTTATCCTATTTTTTTCATAATAACTGTTAAATTCACCAAATGTGAATTCTCCACCCCGATCAGACCTTAAGCATTTAATCTTTAATCCTATCCCTATCTCAACTTTAGATTTAAATATCTTAAACTTTTCAAATGCTTTAGATTTATCCCTTAGAAAAGTAACCCACATCATTTGAGAATAGTCATCAATGATTAGCATAGAATATCTATCACCTTGAAAACATTTGATTCTAGCAGGACCATACAAATCGGTATGAATAAGATCAAGAACATCATTAGATTTGTCTTGTATACTCTTAAAATAAGTTTTGACTTTATTTTCCATTTGACATTCCTTACATACCAGATTATAGGGCTTCACAATCTTAGGTATATCTCTAACTACCTTAGTAGATGATGGGATGGGGTTTGGGATAGACTAGCCTAGTCTATGCTCTTGGATCCTTTTCTTGGATCACCAAGTGCTCTAACCACCCCCTAGGGTCTCTATGACTTCCCCTACTTGTGGAATCCCCTAACCTTGCCCAATCCACCCACCAACAACTTGAAAAACTACTCCTAAGGTCTCACCTACTCATGAGATTCAAAGAACCCTTACTTAGGCTAATAAGGGTTTAGCTTGTTCTACACCTTCCTAGGTCCTAGCAAGGATAGGTCAGGTCTAACACATGGTTTTCCACCCATTAATGTGCCCCCAAGAGGTTTCAAGCTTACAACCCCTTACCAATTTCTCTATTTTGTGTTTTACCTACAAAATAGGGCTACAAGGATTGTGACCAGTTAGGCCTCCTATCCGGTCCTTTAGGGCTCCCTCTTGCAAATGATGCACATGCTTGTGAAACTTCCTAAAAGACTTGCTATTCATTTGGCAAGGGCTTGAGGATTTTTCTGGTTTTAGGCCTCCAAGTGTCCGTACACTGCCCTAGGTGGATTTTAAGGTTTTTAAGGGTTTTAAGGAGGGTTTTTAGGCTTGCCAGGGTCACAGTGTTGGTTTGATGCTCTTACCACCTTGTCTAGATTGGTGGAAGCTCCTCCTTCACACCAATGGTGCTCCACTCACCCCTCTACAACTTTTCCAAAGGGTGCCTCCTCCTCTGACCTTCCTTGCTCTCCAAGACCTCTGCAACTTAACCCTTCCTAGCCGGGCACTATTCAGTCTCGCCTAGGAGTGGGTCTTTAGATGGCCTCCCTACATCTTCAAGGGCCCTTCTTTCTTTGAAGTATTGTACAGGGTTTGTACTCTCATTCCCCATGATTTCATGGTGATTCCACAATGGGGAATGGAGTCCAAAACCGGACAGTGAGGAGCAAGTTTACAAAATATTTACAAACACACACAACTTGAAAAACCAAAATCTAATCTAAATGCTCACAAAGGAATTAAATACACCATACAAGACACTCCACATATTTTTTCTCGAAAATCAATCCATTAACAGTCTTTGTTTACTCCATTTGTGTCGACTGGCAACAAAATTTCAATCACAGTCAAGTTATTTTGCTTGGGCTGTACAACAACTGACATCCAACCCATTATCTTAGGGTTTGTAAATACTTATACTACTATTTCCTTGGTCTGTGTGCCCATATTAGGGTTGTCCACATTTAAACTAAATATTTTGACCACTAGGTGGAAAAGTTGCTTGACAACTTTGAAAAGTTGTCATGCAACTTTTGAGCAACTTTCTCAATGTTGCTTTTCTTGACTCCTAGGCCCACATTGGGCTAACCTAAGGACACCACCATGCTAAGAAGGACCCCTAAACACCTCAAAGGCACACATACCCTCTACTTTCAAGAAAAACTCATTTTTGACTTATGACCCTAGGACCTCAACTAGGACCTAAACTAAGACCAATGAGCACATGGCTCTTATTGTATATATAATGGCTTCTTAAAGAAGAAATAACACAATCAAAATCAAATGGTGGGAGCCCTTTGAAGGGTGCTCCTACACTCGTAGAATTAATCTTTACAATGCAATCAAAATTCACATGATACAACCTCTTATGCCATAGCCAACTCTCATCAATTTGTTAAATAAAACATTTATTCTCACCGGAGTTCAAATGAAAGATGTTACCTTTAGTATGAGTACTAGTTGTAATCTCTGATCCAGATCTGTTGATAATCTTATATTTTTCATCCTTGAACTATAACTGAAATCCCTTATCCACCAACTATCCTACACTCAAAATATTATGCCTTAAAACTTTAACATGATAAACATTATCAATATCATTCTTACCATCCAATGATATAGTTTCTCTTCCCTTTATCATGCATGCTTTGTCATCTCCAAATATAACCAGACCACCATCAAATTCTTGCAAAGATAGAAACTTCCTTTTATCTCCAGTCATATGATGTGAACATCTACTATCTATCACCCATTCATCCTTGTGTTCAACTTTAGCTACAAGGGCCTTATCTTTAGGTACCGGATCATATTCCTTGATAGCCAAGAATACCCATTCCTTTCCATTGCCGGATCCACTTGTTGAATCTTGTACCGGTTCATCATTAGAATTAGTCACACCTTCCTCATCAACATAGTAGCATGATTTTTCTGTGTTCCTCCTGTACTTATGCTTGTTCTAATAATCATGGTTAGGCCTAAAATATATTCAAGCTCTTTCCTCAAATATTGAATTCCTTTCAGGATATCTAGATGCAAAATGACCTATCCTATTATATGCGAAACATTTTTAAGGTGATTTTCCTTCATGCTTACTTCCTGTTGGAAATTTAGGTACTCTTCTAGCAAATAGGACTTCAAATTTCTCAAACTCTTCATCTTCTTTCTTCATTTCCTCTAGTTCCTTAGCATATAATAATTTCTAATCACTCTTGGAGATAGATGATGTAGATGCATGAAAAGCGGGTTCGGATTTTGCAACTCTAGAAGGACCAAATTCCTCAAGCTCAAAAGAAGATAACTTCCCAACCAATCCCTATTAACAGAGGTGTTTTCCATTGTTCTCAACTCATTAATTATAGTTGCCTTCATCTTATAAGCCAGTGGAAAAGATCTCAATACTTTAGAAACTATTTCATCTTCACTCAGAGATCCACCACAACACTGAATTCCCAAAATAATTTCATTAACTCTCTCCATAAAAATGGCAATCCTTTCATCTACTTTTGTCTTTAGGTTCTCATACCTCACCCGATAACTATCAAGTTTAGCAATTTTAATGGTAGGGTCACCTTCATTCAGAGTCTTCAATTTATCCCATATAGACTTTGTAGTTGATTTGTCGATTAGTCCAATAACTTATTGATTAGAAAGTGTACACAAAAGGGCTTCTATAGCTCTACAATAATTTTTAATGTCCTTATCCAAGTCTATCAGAGGAGGATTGTCAGCTACCAGAATATGAGGTGTATATCCTTTCTCAGTGATCTCCCAAATCTCCTTACCAAGGCATCTCAGTTGAGTCTCCATCTGAATCTTCCATTGTAATTTTTTCCATCAAGCCTAGGAATTTCTCTTTGAAAAATAGTTGCAGATGAACTTGATGAACTTGAACTATTAGAAACCATCGGATCTTCCTCAAGTGGTTAAGATTTTGCATAGAGGACCAGGCTCTGATACCAATTGTTAGACAGTTCAGATAATCAATGGACAACTGAGAGGGGGGGTGAATCAGTTGTCAACAGATTATAAAACTTGAAGCATTAAAACCTTATTATTGGAATACATAAATCAAATACTAGAATAGCAGATATAATAGTTAGGCACAAATATTAACCACATAAAATTTACCAACCATCCACAAAAGATAACAAAAAGATTTGTACGTGGAAAACCTAGTAAAGGGAAAAACCACGGTGGGAAGCCTACCCATAGTTAGACAATACTTCTGCAGTAAGTATATGATTATGAAAAGAGGGGCCTACACGTGCAAGAAGGCCAATAGCCTAGAGCACACTACTTGTCACAAAAGGACCCTCACTGACTATGAAAAAAATATAGACTACAATCCGGAAAGAAGAGTGAACTACAAGAATAGAATCTCTTATGCTTGAGTACAGTTCCTCTTAAGCTCAATACCGGAGGTCTTAAACCTCTTTCACCAACCCAATTTGATAACCTATGATCGACCAAAATCTCTGCATATTATTACATTCTTATTTGCACACAGATAATTGCATAACCCCTAAGTCCATAGACCCATGACCATAACATGATCTACAAATAAATCTTACATCATATTTATACCAACCCGAGACATAAACATTTAGGTTAGCCTCCTAAAAGATAATAAAATAAATTCAAAACATAAAATCGCAATCCAATGATCAACCAAGTCGGCCTAAGATAGAAACAACATAATTCAACCAATAGATCCAAACGGTAATGCATCAAGATCATCCACCAACACGTTACATAAACAAGCCTAGCAAAATCAAATAGCATTAGGTCCGGTCCTAAATGCAACACCACCGATCAATAGGAATATGAACAAGATAACCAACAAAATCCTAAAAGCCATCTAGAAGCCACAACAACACCACTTATCAAGTGCATCAAAAGATCTTCAACAAAGCTCTATCGGTTTAATACCCTTACTGGTGAGCAAAAATATTACTAGAACAAATGATAGCTCCCGAGTCATCAAATATCGAACCAACTAATCATGATACACATCTAAATAGCATGAATGACATATCCAAACCAATTGCACAAACCAAAGCATACCAGAGCCTACCGTATCAATATCATAATCCAATCTCTATGTCGGAACCTATCGGAAATCGGTAAACAACCAAAATAGTTGGTGTTGCCATCAATGACAAAACATCAATGCAACACATAATCAATTCCTTCAATTTTCCAACAGTTGTATCATTACCTAAGAAGTATACAAAAAGATAGTGGGGAAAAAGGATGAAAAATCTCCATGGTAGTCTTGAAGAAATATTTCTCTGAGAGCTTAGATGATTGGAGAAAAGTAGAGAAGATGGGTCTATAGAGATAGACTACAAATTTGAAGCAAGAAATAGAGCATAGTCACATCAAATTTTTTGTGTAATTGGTTGGTGGAAGCTACTCTCTAGGTAAGTCATAAAATTCCTTGTTGAAGTTGTTATGCTTATTCACAAAAAATAAAATATCTTGTATTTAATAGATGGAGAAAGAGGGGGGGTAAAAGAGGAGAGAGGTGATGACCTAGAGAAGGGAAGTAGAGAGAAGAGGAGAGAGAGAAGAAAAAAGAGAAAGGGAGAGGTAAGGAGGGAGGAATGGACAACTAGACAAGGAGTGAGAGAAAGACCTAGAGAGGGGAGAGGTAGAGAGGTGAGGGAGAATGTGAAAAAAAATGAGAGAGAAGCTCAAAAAAGAGAGAGTAAGGAGGTAAGGAGAAAGGTAGTGAGGTGGAGAGAGAGGGAAAGAACTAGAGAGGAGAGATATAGAGGTGAGATACCTATAGACTAATGAGAGAGAGGTGTGAAACCTAAAGGGTGAGGGATAGATGTGAGAGAGATATATGGGGAGAGAGAGGTAGGTGTAACAGAGGAAATTTGCTACCTCATGGATGATGAATCCTAGAGAATAAATTGACCACCTGATACCTCACTCAAACTGGCGCTAAGGATGAGATAGGGGATGAAAATAACAAATGAATAAACTAACCGCAATCTGAGGCTCTCAAATGACTCAATCAAGCCTCTATCTAGAGGACGAGTGCACAAGTCTCAGACACCAAGATGACATGTTGTCATCCTATACAAGCAAGGTACAAAGATCATATAGAAACTATCAGACATGACTATAATGCAGTAAAGACACATAAAATGGTAAATCTAAGATAATGAATGCAAAATATAAAATAACTAAAATAAAGTAGAAGGAAAGATATGAAAATAACTCACAACTAGTCCATGATTGGAGCCTCCCGCAAAGTGCCTATTCTTCTACGGTTATCTACCTATGCACAAGCAAGAGAGAAAATGTTGGGGGTTGTGTTTTGGAGTCTACCTAAGTCAGACCCCCATTTTGGTGTTTCTACCTCCATGGACAACCTAGATAAAGCCACAGGAAAATAAATGATAAATATGATTGAAGGACAATATACAATAAAAGAGTGATAATGCATAAAATTAATGAAAAAGAAAATGAGTAAAATTCCATTTTTGAGATGCTATGGAAATGATGTTGTAAGCTATCCGGAGAGCTGCAACAATGGTGGTCTTTGTGAGAAAAGCTATGAACGTTGTCCAAAAAGATTGCCAAAAGGTCCAACCTACAAGAAGTGATCTCAAAATACAAAAATAGATCCCAAAGATGCTTTCAAACAGAAGAGATATAGGCACCAAAAGGCAAAATGACATCGGTGGGCACATGCAAAGGCGTTATGATTCCTTCTGGGTGCAGGCGTAATGTTCAAATGACCACCTGTTGGATGCCAGATTTGTAGGATGGGAGCATGCCATGTGGACGTCTTCACACAATGCTATAGTCCCAAAGGTGATAAGTCAACATAGTTGGTGAAATTCTAGTTTCAAGTTGACAAAGTGATCTTGATGGACAAAAGGATAAAGATGGTAGTACATGACTTCTGATGACATGGAGGAAGGTGCCATTTTGTTGCATTAAATTGTACAAGGTGTAATTTTTGATATTGTATTTTGGCCCCACTTTACTGAGCATATCTTTGCAGAGAGATGCAAAGCTAAAGTAGAGGAAGATAAAGAAGAGAGTCATGATAAGGAGGAATAATTTTTTTGATCAAACAAGGTTACCCCCAACGAGATGGAGATGAAACTGAAATAGACATTGCCAATAGATACATCGTAGACACACTAGTTATAGACTAGGATATAGAATGATAAGATAAAGGATAGATTTGGATGGACAATAAGATAACATAATAGAAATGAACCTCGCTTTGGAGGAAAACCCCTTATCATGAAAAAGATACAAGATAAGTGGGCACCATGATAGGATATAAGATGCACCAATATGGATAGAAAAGTGTGTCATGCTAGATAGCCATACGATAAGGAAATTCTTTGTCGGCATGGGCAGCAATACGCTAGATAGAAATGCAATTGGATGATGATGAAAGATAGATTAGATAAATATTAGATTAGTCCCTACAAAGGAAGATAAAGATAGATCCAATAGTTTGGCCCCCATCTGGGTGAACATGAAAAGGGAAAAGATTAAGTGGTTTGGCCCCCACCCAAGCAAGAATGAAAAATAAATCAACAAGAAACACTAATGCAAGAGACTAAATAACAAATGCACATTATTTAGATATGATGCCCCTCCCTTAGAATGATATGCACGAAAGGCATGTTATTCTAAAGAGAAGAGAAGTTGTGGCACGTCAACATAGCGAGATATTTCCATGGAATTCCACCAATAGGTGGTGACATATGAATCTCCACAATATTAGTGATAAATGGAAGAGGACAGGGGGATCCGATAGTTTGGCATCAGAACCCATGGTAGTGAGAAAAGATATATAATATAACTGTGAGATGGGTATATCGTCATAGTGCCAAAGTTCTTGGATTTGAAGAAGAGAACATGAAGACAAAGATAAAAGAAAAATTTGGGTCATCATGGAAGAAGGCTAAAGATACCCCCAACACTTTGCATCATTCCTGAAGAGGAAAAAAGAAAGAAATAACAGATAGAAGAAGTAGAGAGACAAATAGAAGAAGATGTATGATAGAAAATCTTTCATATCCGAGCAACTACGGAGTAATTTAGGTCCTCTAGGAGAGCACAATAGATAAAGATAGTCAATGTCCATATCCAAGTACCTACGGAGTAACTTGGGTCCTCCAAGAGGGAACAAAAATATAAGGCAAGCATGGAAGAAGACAATCAAATCCACACACAAAATGATGAAGGGAAAAAATAAATAGTCTAAGGGTCATCACGTAGGAGATCATCATCCTCCTAGTCTAGATCATAGGGAGAAGGAGGACAAGCTCGTAGAGGGACCACCTCAAGAGATTCACAGAGAGCCTCACCAGTAGCAAGGCCAATGGATGAAGTAGCGTCAACATATGCATCCACAGGCTCAAAGGAGGCAAGGGTCAATGATCATGTGAATATCGTAGAGAAGGCTAGGATGTCTTCCAAGGAGTTGAACAAGAAATCCTTTGTAGAGGAAGTAGGTGACTCACTCAAAGAGGATAAAACATGGATAAGACTGTCAGCCTCCGAGAGAGGGTAGTAAAAAACTTAGGAGAAAGTAGAGCCTTCTCAACCACACCCACAGAAATAGGCAAACAAGAAAAAACTGAAATAGAAAAAGAGGAGGGTGAAGAACATACCTACGAAGATTTACACCATTGAAACTCTAGAACAAGTCCCTGCTCAATCTTGTATTTGGGTTGGATAGGAGAAGTGGGTCTCCTATCAATCATAGCAGGCTAAAGGACTTCGAGAAAGCTCTAATGTTGGAATGGCTGCAAAAAAGGGGGAGAAAATAAAGATTCACTAGACACCACCTCGTATGCAACATATCGATGGGCTAGAACAATGGAGGTATGTCTAGCAAAGAGGTGATGAGGGGTGGCTGCAAAGAAGGAGCGATGAAAACCTACACCCATTTAGGGGAGGCTCGGCAATAGGCCCTGAAGTAGTGAGAACCAAAACTGAAGAAGATGTAGAAATAGGAGCATCGGATGAAGTAAGAGTTGATGCAATAGAGCTGCATGTCACAGATGTAGCAGAAACTTCCAGAGCAACATCACCCTCTTGAGCCATGGACTACTGATACCACTTACATTCACGAGCACATTTCTTACGAAAAAGATGAGGGCCACCGACTAAAGCTTGATAGGATTCAAGAGGATCATGTTCCATAGGTGAGGCCTTCAAAGCCGCATGAAGAATGAGAGAAGGCCGAACCAATGAAATAGGAGGTTCATCTGAGATAGACACTACATTCATACCAACGGGCATCCTACCTCGCTTCACTCAAGGAATAGTCGAAGGAGTGGAGGGTGCTGACATTGGATATGAAGCAAAAATGAGTAGACACAAATGTACATGAGAGGAACACCTCCCTTTCTCATAACGAGAGGGCCAAGGAATATTAGCCATAATCAGGAGCTCAAAGTGAGGGCAAGCCATAGACTTTGAAAAAATGGGTTTCTTTCCCTTGTCTACACTAGGTGCAGTCATGGAAACATAAGACACTATTGGAGGTTGTGTAGTTCTAGGTAGACATGGAGGTCTATTCGAAGGAACAAGCTTAGCCTCAACCCTCGATGATGAGGGGACATAAGGAGCCACCCAATGCAAGAATAAAATAGATGTATTAGAGGTTGATGTAGGAAGATGCAATGAAAAGCTAGGTTGAGCTGATTTAGGGGCCAATTCCCCTGTCCTATACTAATGGTATGCACGATACATAAAATCACCATAGGAAAGCATGGCCCCCACTAGAGTAGGCCAAAAATGATCTAACAAAAAGTCCCCACTAGCTACCAAGGGTCAATATCTATTATCTTCGATGACATACACTGAACTCCCATGGGGAAACTTGAGGCATTTATGAATTACTAAAGGGACCTCCTCCATGGAAATCAACTAGGGAATACCTAGTTTATCTTGAAAGAGGTTCAATTCACGAATGATCACAAATGTGGATGATACAACCTTAGGTCTTATGAGGACCGTCAAGGTGATACTACCAAGGAGAAGCATCAAGTAGCTTAGGAGGACATTTTAGTCTTGACAAGACACTAGAGCAGGTTGGATGGTTCTATCATTGGCCTAAACTTTAGTTAGGTGTTAGAAGGTTTATGGAGCAATGCCCTATATGTCAAAGAGATAAAGGAAGCTCCAACAATGCAGGTTTATATCAGCCATTGGCCATACCAACCAGACCTTGTGAATGTTTAAGCATGGACTTTGTTCCCGGTTTGCCTAGGACTCCAAGAGGGTATGACTGTTTTTGTCATAGTAGACAGATTCAGGAAGATGGCACACTTTGTGCCTTGCAAATGCACTAATGATGCCTCCTATATAACAGGGTTATTCTTCAAAGAGATTGTGAGGATTCATAGCTTACTTCTTAGCATTGTGAGTGATAGATACACTAAGTTTGTAAGACACTTTTGGTGAACCTTATGGAAGAAACTAGGACAAAAATTTCATTTTCATCAGCATACCATCCACAATCAGATGGTCAAACTAAAGTAGTTAATAGATCCTTAGGTAACTTGTTGAGAAGTCTCCCAAAATAACATGGACAAGCCTGGGATGTAGTATTGGGTCAAGCAGAGTATGCCTACAATGACTCAGTTAATAGGAGCACAGGCCAGAGTCCCTTTGAGATAGTATATGGATGTCATCCTAGGGGCATCTTAGATCTTAGAGATCTTAGTTATATGGAACACAAGGTGAAAAATTTGTAGAGAATATAAAATAGATACATGAGTAGGTCAAGAAGACATTGTAGTAGCACAATGAGAAGTACAAGGCCCTAGCAAATAAAAAGAGAAGAGAAGTACACTACAAGGCTGGTGATCTAGTGTTGGCCTACTTGAGGAAGGAGAGACTACCCAAGGGACAACCTAGTAAGCTATGCAAGAAGAAGATTGGACCTCTTAGGGTAATGCATAAGTTTGGTAATAATGACTATGAGTTAGAGTTACCTCCAAACTTGGGCATCTCACCAATCTTCAATATATGTGATTTGTATTGATACAATGTGTCTCAATCAACTACAATTCAAGAAGAAACTACAGCTATTGAAGATGGAGACTGGTTAAAAGATTTACCTCCAAGGAAATTAGTCACATTGGAATGCATTTTGGATTCTAAGATTGTGAAGATGACTAGGAAAGGAGTCTATAAAGAATATTTCATCAAATGGATAGGACTACCAGAGTTAGAGGCTACATGGATGTTAGAGAGTGATATATTACAACATGGTACAACTGTCCAAGCCTCATCCACTCAAGAGACTTGAGTTCTTCTACCCCTGGAGCATGGTGCAGGGACACTTAGCCAATTTTTGGTGTCTTGATTCTAGGAGATTGAAATCATGTTATTTTGTGTTGTAATAAGGCCAAGAGGTCTTTGAATAAGTTATGAAAAGTTGTAAGGACCCTAAGAGTTAGTGTTGGCCAATTTTGGGCATATGAGCTCTTAAGGGTGCCAGGTAGAGCACTTAGTAGAATAAGTTGTTATTGAGTTAGAATAGGTTGGTTAGATATTATTTAGAGGTTTGTAAGGTCATTTGAATTATTTGGGAGTGACCTGGGTTGGATTTGAGCAAATTTGCTCACCTATGTAAAAAGTTGTCAAAGTTGCAAAAGTTGCTCATAGCAACTTTGCAATATTTGCACTTTCAAACACCCATAGCTAGTTGGTTGTCATTTTCATTTAAAAGAATTTTTTACCAACCCAAGGCCAACATAAGGCTTGGGAAGATCGATGAGAATGGTTGGTTTTTGAAGAATTGAATCAAAGAGAGCAAGTTTAGCCTTTCCAAAATTGAGTTTCCAACGAGTATTGTGATTCTTGACTAGTTTTGTACAGCCTGTAGAGACTTCCAAGCCCAGACCAAGGCATGGACTAATAGTGTAGTGTCATATCTTTCATTTTTTGGTGGTTTGAAGTTTCAAAGCATTGTAGGTTTCAAGTTATTGGCATTTTGGTGCAGGCGGGTCCTAAAGACCTAAAAACCAGGGTTTGAGGACTCTATGGCCCCTACCTAGCATTCCATGGTGGATTTCCATATTGAAACCTTATGGAATTTTAGCTGGCCTTGTTTATTATGATTTATTTTTGGTTTTAATGTAGGGGAGGCTAAACTTCACATTTTCCACCATACCCTAGGCTTGGCACGTTGAGTTGGCAAGCATTGGGGATTATGGACAGCCAACCCTAGTTGGGTAAATCCGATGAATGGGATTGAGTCAAAGTTGGATTTGACATTCGCATGGATGTACAGACCTAAAAAAATCATCAGATTCCTTGAGCAATTGGACTGGTGAATACATTCAAGCAAATTCCTATTTTGTAGGCTTAAAAGGAGGGAATTAGGCCTAGTAAGGGTTAGGAAGGTTAGAGACCAAACCCATGTCCAACTTTTAGATATTGTATGAAGCTTCCAAATGGGTATCTGAAATGATAAAGATTTCCTAGGGGTGTTAAAGACTTCTGACAGGTAATTTCAAAATACCTTGCAGGTAGGGCTGATTATACTAGGTCTCCTAGTAGGCCTAAAAGAGTAGTTCGGCCCTAAAGCTTGGAATCGGTAAACACCAAAGTCCTAAATAAAGGGATAGGGTTGGAAAAATAAGTAAAATCCTCCCTAAGTGTAATGGTTATGTATGAGTGAAGATCTAACAGTAGAGGGGGTTGGCTCTTGGTTAAGGTGTGAGAAGGTGTTGGGAAAGGAAGGTCTCTATTAAGGAGTGTTGAATACTCAAAAAATAAAAGGTGGAAATGTTAGTCTAAGGACCTTGGGAAGGTCATTGAGTGTGGGCCCTACAACCTTTCTAAGGTTGGAAAGTGTGGAACCATTGGATGGTTCAAGAGACAACCTAAAGAGACATCAAGAGTAGGCAAGCCCATTAGGAGAGCCTAACCACTCTACATCAAGAGAGAGGTGAAAAAGAGAAGAGTGGGAGAGAGATAGGTCTAGAGTTTTGGGAAGATAAAAATAGTGAGATAGAATGAGAGAATATTGATAAGAGCATGAGTATTACTAAAATTTGACTAAGTCTAAAAATTGACATGATCGTCTAAAACCCAATATTGATACTATCTCATAGAGATTAGAAACCACTTCGAAATATCCCACCAATATACACATGAAATATAGCTTAATGCATAAGAAAGGAAACATGCATATTGAAATGTGACTTATATTTAAATGTTATATATCATGTATATATTCTTATTGAGAAGTTGAGTTTGAATTTAGATTGGAACATTTAATCAAAGTGGGGGAGAGAGAGAAAGATAACAATAATTTTCTAATGTTGAACATTTGGTGAGCTGAAAAATATTATTTTTTGAATTTGGTGAGTGTCGTATTTAACACTTACCAAATGTTTTTCCTTGGGAAATACCAACTCTTTAGATTGCATTTTCCTTGGGAATCCAACTCAAAGGGTTGGATGATCATTTTAGATCTAAGATGTGTTTTTTGGGAAAGATGAAAAAAATATCACATTTTTGGTCATGTTGTCCATCAAGTTTGCACATCTTTCAGTTCAAACAAAAAACACCACAATGGTGTTAATACATCTCTTATCTATCTAAAAAAAATTATTTTTTATTTTGTAATTTTGATTATGTTAAGGTTTTCACTCCAATTTCTTTTATTACTGTGTCCATTTTTTTGTCAAAAACCAACATGTGCAATTTTGGGTATAATGTTTTTACTCGTTCATCCAATTTTAAAATAAATTACATTTGTAAAAATTGGAATGCATTCTACATGATTTTTTATTGAATTTTAATAGTTTTAGGGGGAAGTGTGCTCAAGTTTCTATTTTTCAAGATGTGTCCACTTTGAAAATTAGTAAAAATAATATTATTCAGTAAAAAAAAGCCAAAAAATCTAGCATAAACTACTCGGTGCTGGACAATTTCTCACCAAAGTGAATTTTAAAATTATAAAAAATAGTTAGCATTTTAAGTAGGAGCACCTAGATGTTATGTTATTTTTTTTTGACAAA
Source organism: Cryptomeria japonica (assembly GCF_030272615.1). Lineage (NCBI taxonomy): Eukaryota > Viridiplantae > Streptophyta > Pinopsida > Cupressales > Cupressaceae > Cryptomeria > Cryptomeria japonica. The sequence continues at coordinate 734,574,590 of NC_081412.1, read as the reverse complement.
AAGAACACCACCATGTGTGCTCTCAATTTTTGAAGCCCTTAATGTTTACCATATTCTAAATAAATTTTTAGTTTGCAAAGTAGATTCAGAGAAATAGAACTCTTGTTCTTGTTGCATCTTCAAATTTTGAGTGACATATTAAGACCCCCTTTTGTTTGCACATCTTGGTGCATATATCTCATGTTGTCAACTTGTGGGCTATGGGGGATCCCGTTATGCTCAAGGTACTATTTGATGAATAGAAAAAAAACTAAGAAGAGGAGGGGGGGGTGCGCTAAATCAGTATTACCTTTTTAAACTTTAGAATCAACCCAATTATCACTTTTTACATTAACATCAATAAGCATGTAATAGAAAGAAACGAATGATCAAATAAGCAACAAAAGTAGAGATACCATCCACAACAACATGCATAAGAGAACACCAGATTTTTGCATGGAAACCCATTAGGGAAAAACCACAGAGAGGGTTAACTCTCAATATAATATAACTAGTTATAAAATATTACAAAATTCTCATGACAAAGTTCACTTCCCAAAAGATGAAGGCTCACTACCGATGAACTGCTATAGTTGCATCTTACATATCCGTGAAGTACAGATCAAATTAGGATCAGTAGATAGACTTCACGCACTTCATTATCTCTTCAATAATTTGCATCTACTTCAATCACATATCACCACATCATATTACATTCAATCACTATATCACATGCCAATATCTGTATCTCTATATATATCATCATCAAAAGAGTATATCACATATATGTATTGATCTATATCTCAAGTCAGCCACACATTTCTTACAAATAAAATACTTTACATGCTACCACAATATACTTCATACATTTCACCCACATAGGTTGACAAGGTTATAACAAAATTTAATGCCAATTGGAATACACATGTTATCTACAATTCTTAATCATGTCCCAAAACCACAGGACCAAAAACAATCAATCGATGAAATGTGCATGTCCAAACAAATTGTTTTATTTTGGAGGAATAGAGCAACCAACAAGCCGAATTGATGAACCATGTATCTCACCTTCCGGAGATCTATAACATGTACAAACGTGAATATAAGTACATCTAATATTCATAATACTAAATATACTGCAAATCCATATCAATAACTTTAAAGTAATGCGAAGAAGAGAATGATGGGTAGGCTCACATATTACTGAAGCAACAATAGTATAAGTCAACAAAGGTATGTTGACATAAATGACAACTAGTATATCCTATAAAACAACATTCTCCTTCACCAAAATCATAAGCATTAATGACAAAACTCCAACAGTATTTTCCTACAAAGTATTTATTTTCTGAGTGCCCCTGTAGTGCTCACGAGCAATCTTCCTCAAGTTGGTGGAAGAATGTCATTCATTCCTACCTTACTATTTTTTCAGATGCTACTTATAAGGATGATTTTGTTTCAAAGGATTCAAAAACCACCCATTCATTCTTCTTCTCCTCTTGGTTCAACTAATTTTCTTGAGGATTTGGTACTATCTCTTGCTTTGGTTACTTTTTATCTATATTTTTCTACAGAGTTAGTTGTTGGTGTTGTTTGCCAGTCCAAATCTACGTCTAATAATAAACTTATAGATGTTGGTTTTTGGTTTCTTTTTCTATTTCTCTAGCTTATGTTTACTAAACTAATTCTACTTCTTAAATTTTCTTTGAGGTTCGTTTCAAGGATTCTTCTATTATTTCTTCTAGTAAAGTTGTCTGTTGTCCTTAATTATTTTTCTATTCTACCTATATTTTTGGTGACACACCTTTTTATTCTACAAGTCAGTGTTGTTCTTATTGTAGTGATATATCTACCTAGATAGTTGTTCAATGTAAGAAGAAATACCCCACTAACAATTCTTCAACTTCTTAAGTTACAATGTTAGATAAGAAGACTTAAAGCTTGTATGAACAAAATAGGTTATAACCTATTTGGATCCAACTCTATTGTTACTTTGTTAGTTGCCTTAGTTTGCTAATCTCGTGATTGTTTTTGTTTTAGTTTTGGTTTACTATTGTTTGTGTTTTATATTTGTAATGGGTTGGGGCTCTTCCCCACTTATTTTAATCAAAAACATTATTTTTCTCTCTCCTTTCTATGTATAGGTAGAATATTTCTTTTAATATCATATAATCTTAGAATACATAATTTTTAATATTTAGATATAAAATGTTATCTTTTAGATAGATTAAAAATTCCCTTCTTTATAAGGTGAATCCTCCAAGTATCTCTCTCTTCCAAGCTTTGTTTCTACTTTTATAGACACTTGAATTAATTTCTAGATTTTGAGCATATATTCTAATTATGTGAGAAAAACTATTTGTTGCATATCTTTTTCCATCTTGTAGGTTTGAATGCAGTAATTACAGCAATTACCATACAAGAATAATGCAAGAAAGATATGCAACTTTAGGTGTATATCCTCTTTCCTTTTTATGAGTGTTTAAATATTTATTTTTTATGTTGATTGAGAATGTCCATATACTTTAAAATGTAGAATTTTGGATATCCATTTATTTTGTGCTCACCTTAGTGGAATGCCTTAAATTAATTATATATTGACATGAGCACTAACTTTGTTTTAGATCCAGTTCATGTTGCAATCCTTATCCATCTCTATCAAAAATCCTGTATAGGGTAAAATTTGGAAGATTAAACTATTGTAAAACCAACAAAGATCCAAGCACATAAACCCTAGTTCTATAATCAAGAATCCACCATACAGCAATGTAGAACCTAAAACATGCAAATCACTATAAAATAGAAAGATTATACCATTCACATACTTAGTAGGGTTTGATCTCCATTGTTTCCTATGTCCATTGATCTTGTTTGATATGGTTGATCTCAAATTTTGTATTGTGCACAAGAGCTCAACATAGAATTAATTGTGGTTGTGAAGTTGCTTGATCGCATGAAGATTGATTGATCGTTGATTAGTTAGATTCCTGGATTAGGGTTATGAAAGGATAAAGGAATCTCCTTATATGGAAGACACCTTAGTAAATGGAGGGATATGATTAAGAGGTGAAAGGATAAATGGTCGATTAGGATTAAAGGGTAGGTAGGGAAAATGATAAAATATTAGAAAGGTGGTTAGGATAAAATCAAGAGATAAATCACAAAGTGTCATGGAGGGAAAAAGATAATGAATTAGTTAAATAAATAAAGATCTAGTTAATTAATAGGGGAAGTGAGATCAATTAAATAAATAAAATATCTATTTAATTTAGGGAAAGGATAATTTAAATAAAGAAAAATATTGATTTAAATGGGGAAAGGCTAGAAAAGGATAAATGAATTAATTAAACAAATAAAAATCTATTTGATTAATAGAAGGCTTTGGATAAAATAATTAAATAAATAAAATATTTTTTTAATTAGACTAGGACAATTTTAAGTGTACAAATCCTACTTACAATTATTTTTATGAATTAATCATTTATCCCACATTACTGCGCCTACATTCACATCCACTCCCATGTATTCATCCCAACCTAATTATGACTTCCTTACCTATGTTCATTTCCATTTGCCTAGACATTAATCCTCAAATGTGTAAGAATCGAGCCAGAATTCAAATATTTAAATTTTTATTTCAACTTTATTACCCCCTTAATTCAAAATTTTATTTAGAATTATCCAACTAATATATTTAATTATCTAACCTTGGAAAAAAGAACCTAAAAATTTGTTAGATCCCCTTAAAGTGTTTATAAACATCATAATCCCTACAAGCTAATCAAGCATTAGAGATGAGAGAAAACTATTTGAAAAAGCCTAAATTTCATTAGTTTAGATCTCTAGTGATTAAATTTGAACTATTAAGACTTCAAATTGATATTTATATTTTCTATAAAATATTCATCAAACAAAATAATTAAATTTCAAAACAATAAATAATCAATTACATACATCATAAACATCATTTACAACTATCGATATTAAAATTAAATACCAAACTCAATCTGTTAATCAATACTTTTATTACTATTAATATATTGATGCACTCTAAATTGAGTAAATTGCCATATATTTTTAATTCACATTTAATAAATTAACCGAAATTATTTAATTTCTTTGAACACCTATATTTAAGAGAACACTACGACAGACCCAGGAATTGACCTGCAGACAAATAAGAGTCCACTCCAAGCAATTTGGAATGAACCTTACTATCTGTGTTCTACAGATTTAAAGAGCCAACTTAAGCCTTTTGCAGTCATGGCATTCTTTAGTTTGGTCCTATTTTGTACGGTTATGTTTTCCGTACCCTTCTTTTATGTGATTGGTCACTATGGCCTGGACGAGGTCACAGACTTTAAAGTTTGTTAAGCCTTTCATTCAATACAGTGTCTCAAGCGGAGAAGTCCATGCCTATAAATACCGAGCAACCCTGGTCTCGTTAAGCCCGTCTTTTTCTTTGGCTTTCGAGTCATCGCCAACATCAGAGAAGGTTTTTCCGGTTTTCAGGTTTTCGCACCATTGTCTCTAAGGTAAGATTAGAGAATGGAAATGTTTCTCTCCTCCGATTAAGAGTTTTTCGATTGTATTCATGGTGAAAGTAGTCTAATATAGGAAGTCAGGATTGTTAATTTACACTACATGCCGATCTTCCTGCTCATGACTAAAAGTTTCGTGTTATACAGGTGCCCAACAAATTGAGAGTGTTTCCCAGCATCATGGCGGGGAACAATCTTCAAGTGCTGGATGCCTTGGACGTTGCCAAAACTCAATGGTACCATTTCACAGCAATCGTTATAGCAGGAATGGGCTTCTTCACCGACGCCTATGATCTCTTCTGCATTTCCACCGTAACAAAGCTCCTGGGCAGGATCTATTACTTCGATCCAAACAGCACCAAGCCCGGATCTCTGCCTCCAAATGTCTCTGCTGCAGTCAATGGAGTTGCCTTGTGTGGCACTCTGGCCGGGCAACTCTTCTTCGGCTGGCTCGGAGACAAAATGGGGCGAAAGAAAGTCTACGGCATGACGCTTATGATCATGGTGCTTTGCTCAATCGGATGTGGTCTCTCCTTCGGCAGCACGGCCAAATCAGTCATGACTACGCTCTGTTTCTTCAGATTCTGGCTCGGTTTCGGTATCGGTGGGGACTATCCTTTGTCAGCCGTCATCATGTCCGAGTACGCAAACAAGAAAACCAGAGGCGCATTTATTGCGGCGGTCTTTGCCATGCAAGGCTTCGGAATCCTTGCTGGCGGCGCCGTCGCCATTATGGTCTCTGCAAGTTTCAAGAGCGTGTACAATCGTCCCAGCTTTGAAGTCGACCCAGCTGGATCGACTGCTCCTCAGGCTGACTGTGTATGGCGGATGATCCTCATGCTCGGAGCTGCCCCAGCGGGATTGACATACTACTGGCGTTTAAAGATGCCCGAAACCGCCCGCTACACTGCCCTGGTTGCCCGAAATGCAAAGCAAGCCGCCGCCGACATGTCCAAGGTGATGCAGCAAGAGATTGAGGAAGATCAAGGACAGGTTGAAGAGATTGTAAATCGAGAACCCAGTTATGGATTATTCTCCTCGCAGTTCCTCAAACGCCATGGTCTCCATCTTCTGGGCACTACTTCCACCTGGTTTCTCCTTGACATCGCCTTCTACAGCCAGAACTTGTTCCAAAAGGACATCTTTACTGCTGTGGGATGGCTGCCCGCCGGCAAAAAGATGAACGCCATTGAAGAAGTATACAAGATCGCAAGAGCTCAGTCGATCATTGCCTTATGTTCTACCGTTCCGGGCTACTGGTTCACAGTCGTTTTAATCGACCACATTGGTCGATTCACAATTCAGCTGATAGGATTCTTCTTCATGACGGCCTTCATGTTCGCTCTCGCCATTCCTTACGACCATTGGCGAGGGACCAAATGTGGTGCTGATTTCTGCGGCGGAAATCCTACCGCCTTCGTTGTTCTGTATTCTTTCACCTTCTTCTTCGCTAATTTTGGGCCAAACAGCACCACTTTTATCGTTCCAGCGGAGCTTTTTCCGGCCAGGTTCCGTTCAACCTGTCATGGAATTTCGGCGGCTTCGGGCAAGGCGGGTGCCATTATTGGAGCCTTCGCTTTTCTTTACGCAGCGCAGAGCACTCGGGCAGCTGAAGTGGAACCTGGGTATACAAAGGGCATCGGGGTGAAGAATTCTTTGATAGTTTTGGGGGTAATAAATGCATTAGGGTTTCTTTTCACGTTTCTGGTGCCTGAAACAAATGGCAAATCTTTGGAAGAGCTCTCCGGTGAGAATGCACAAGAAGAATCAACCCACCTTGAAACGTCCAGAACAGTTGAACATGTCTGATCGCCATACAATCTATTTTGCTTGCACTGTTGTCCAGTTCATCCAGGCTAGATTTCAGTTTTTTCCCTACTCGTATTGAAGCTATTTTGTTTTGATTATAAGAGGTTATTGAAACAATTCTATCTTCTGCCCCTTTGTGTTAAAGATCGCGTGTTACATATGGCACTTGAACTAATGGAATAACTTTTTACCAAGAATCTGATTCCGAATATGTTAATTTATTTTTATGTTAATAATAGACAAAAGACCAGTTGTTGAAATTTTGTTATTTTAAGTCTCTTTTCTTAAAAACTTACAAATGATATATTTTCAGGAGAGGTGTAACTTATTTTGTTTCCTTAGTTTATGGAGTGTAAGACGTAACAGAGGAGAAAAAATTAAATTAAATTATGATTGGAAGTCAACCTTTAGGAAGACTGTCAATATGGCTCGCATTAAAAAAATTATCTAATTATAACTGATATAGTTAGGTGTATATTGTAGTTGGCTCTGTTGAGAACAATTGTTTTTTTAAACTAAGAGGGAAACATACACTTTTCTTAATTCAATGTAGGTTATTTAAATAAGTGATATCTTATTATGACAACCAAAAAAAAAAACTAGGGTATGATAAAATGTGTAAATTTTTATTTTAAAAAATTAAATATAAAAGTGAGTAGTTGTTAATTTTTGTAAAATTGATCAAGATGAGGTTGTGTTGTGTAGATTTTATTGTCAATTATCAAGAAAATATTAATTTTGGTATGCTTGTCTTATTTTCTTGATGATTAATTTTATACAACTCAGTTTTGAAATTTTTTCATAAATTAAATTAATTAGCTATACTAATCCTTCGAAAACCCCTAAATTTAATTATTTTATTAATCACTTATAAATCCTAATTATTCTAAAAGACCACAACAAAATTTTGATTAGTCATTTTTTATTTCTAGTGTATTTTTTTTCTGGATTCGATTGTGTGTATATTTTTTCATCAACGTTTCGAATCACACTCCGTGATTCATCATCAGGATGAAGAGAATTCCCAAGACATGAAAGATGTTGAGATGCAGATTTGAGGCATAATATAAAGAGGAGAGGGGTGGGGGAAGGCACGAGAAACAAGGAGAGAGGAAAGAGAAAAGGAAAAGACCACCTGAAGGGTGGGAGACCTAAAAAAAAAAAAAAAAACTCCAAGGAATAAACCACCCACAGAAAAGAAAAAAGGAAAGCCCAGCATCACAATCAAAACCACTAAAAAACACAAAAGAAGAAAAGAATATGGGACAAAAATTAAAAATTAAAAGAATAAATAAATGAATACAAATACATAACAGAATATATGCAAAGGCATAAACCAAAAGACAAAAAACCAGAAACAGATAAGAAAAGAGAAATTTACAATTCCAAAAGACAAGAGCATATAAAAATAAACACACGATGAGGACTGAAAGCAAATATAAACTAGAAAATAAACAAAAAGGAAAATAGACCAAAGGGGGAGAGGGAGACGCACAAATGAAGAAGAAAGAGGGGGAGAAGTCAAGGAGGGGGGCGGGGATGACGCTGGAGGGCCAGAAGAAGAGGGTGCCACGAGATGCTAAGGTTTAACCCATCGTCTCGATTAAGATTGGATGGGTGCTGAATGATAGCAATGGCCTCTTTAACTTTCCTCTTGAAAAAGTTGTTCTCCCTACACAATACCTGAGTGTCCTCCAAACAGATATGATGTTTGGTAGTGGTTAAATGCTCGGCTAAGGCTGATTTGAGGGCACGTTCATGCTCGATTCCTTGTTCATGCTTTCCCAATCCTTTACCTTTATATCCCATTTATTTAATAATCTTCAAACCAACATTCTTATCGTCACAACAAGCAGTATTTGCAAACACATTGTCATCTTCTTTCTTACATTCTTTGTCACAAACACATTCACATTTACCAATTATGCAGTCATACAAATTATCTATGCCACATCATACATCACATATAGAGGGCTTTAACTTCAAACATTCATTCTCTTGTTTCAGTTTTGAGATTTCCTTCTCCTATAAACTATTTTTTTCTTCTACCCTTTTTAGTTTCTTTCCTAAGTCATCATACAGCTTTACTCTTTATTCTAACTCCTTGTTCCTTTTCTTAATCTCATTAAACAACTTTACCTTTTCCTCTAGCTCTTCATTTTTCTCTTTTACTTTGTTCAAATTGTTTTCAAACTCACGATTCTCATATAAAAGTTTACATTTTTCAGATTGTCCCTCTTTTATGATTGCAATCATCTCTAATTTGGATTTCTTCATTTACATTAATTCCTTGTTTAAAATATCCATTTTACTAATTAAATTTCCATTCCCTTTCTTTACCTTCTTTCCTATCTTTCCCATTGAAACAAGAAATTTAAACTTACCTTGCTCAAACACTTGACTATGTTTTTCTACTCAAATTACCTCCTTTAAACAACTTTGTGCTCCTTCTCAATCTTTGACTAGCAATCTTTCCTTTTACCAATAAATCACCTTCTTTAATGTTTAGTGTCTTGAACAGCTTTCTATGACTACTGCTACTGCAGCAATCGATTCTCTAACAGTTGTGGCTTCTTCCTTTTTTCACTTTATCTTCAAACAAACCCTTTAAAGATAGCATTGCTTTCCTTTGCATGGGGACAAACAACAATTTCTCCTTTCCTTCTTACAGCTGCAAACCCTCGTACAACTCCCTTGCTAAGCAGTGGTGGCTTGTGTGGGTGACTTCCCTTTTCAAAAACATATAATGACTTACTTTACAAATCTGCCATGTAGTTTGTACAAAGCATTACTTTCCCTTTGACTATCATCGCTGGCTTCTAGTCTAAGTGGTGTGGTAAATTTGAGATTCAACTTCCATTCAATCCAACACTTTTCACTCTTATTTACCTTTAGACACTTCAGTCAAATGTTGTTAACATTATCTGTGACTTCCAACAGGTAGCTCCAACTCTTTCTGAGCGGCAGCTTCACTTTTAATTTGAAGACTTTAAGCATGGTCTTCTACAATCTTTCACTATGCGGTTTCAAACCCTTACACCCACTTCTCTTATTTGTGGGTGGCTCCTTGAATCTGAATCAGCCTTTTAAACTAGTAGCTAAATGATTTTCAACATCCTCTTTTAACTTTATCGATCTCCTTTGATTGGTTACCTTGAGCAATCAGTTGCAATATTCGATGGTACTTTTACAAAACAACAATCTCTTTTACCAATAGCCTTTTACTCTTGCTATGACTTTGACTTCTATGTCTTCTTTTGCTCGCACAATATGCAACTAGCAGCTAAGCAAACACTGTCTCTTTTGTTAATATACCTTTGTCAGCTTCCTTTTTTAGTGGCCAACAATACTCTCTTTCACGTTCTCTTTCTATTTGTCACCTACAACTTCACCCACAACAGAAAAATCCTTTTTTTCCAGCAAATAGACTTGTATAAGACTGCAACCCTCCTTTGGATCTATCTGCTCTCGAGTCTCTTAAGGCTCTAAAATCTTCTTTATCAGTTGTGGCTGATTTGAACTCTTTTCCTCTGCCTTTGTCTAAAACCCATGATGTTCACTAATAATATTAACAACTATCTTCACAGTGATCTACTACTGCCATTGAACATGATCAACAAGGCTCTGGAAACAACTTCAGACTTCTGCAAACTTCTAATAACACTGTTTCAAGAACTAAGATTTATCTCAGACCACAGCCTTAAACCCCCTCATCAATTTTCCAACGATCTCAAAATTCCACTATCTCAATATTTTCTAACACTCTGCCATCCTTGGGAACTTTCAACGGCTTCAATTCAATCTACTCCTTAAACAAGAGGCAACATCTAGTATGGCTTGACTGGGTGATTCACAAAATATCTAGTATATTTAGTTGCACTCTTCTAAGCATTCATTTAGGAGTGACAATACACCATGGCTACTATTTTTTCCTTGGTAACACTTCAAACAACCTCACGATCTTGTGGCTACACATCATACACTTCGAGGTTGCCAGCGTCTTCTCCTTTTGGCAATCTTTTTAACTGCTATGGCCTCCTTTAAGCTGCAACTTCTAAGTCTCTGATTTCTCCAACATAGCTTCTTTTTCTTTAGCAAGTTCTACACTCCATTGAACTTCTACAATTGAAGGCTTTGTCTTCAGACTAACACACTCTTGAATTCCACATGATGGAAATAGGGGAGTAGATATAAAAAACAGAGTAGAGATAAAACAGGGCAGACAAATACAAAAGAGAAAGCTAATTTTTTATTTATCCTTGAACCAATTACGATTATCTCTTTTTTTTTATGAAAGGACTTAGATCTTTCTGGAATGGGCAGGAGGTAGTAGGAAGAAACTTCCAAAAATCCGCATATTGTACATCGGCAGGTTGGAGCAATTAAGATGAAAACCATTCAATTCTTGAGCAAAATCTATCTTCAATGTTCATCTTTAATGCTGCAGACTGATTGAAGATATGTTGAAGATATGGCTGTTGAATGAAGAATACGGAGGATATGTTGGAAGTATCAGGGTTCTGAGAAGGGGGGGGTTGAATCAGAACAGTATGTAATTCACAAATTTTGCTATTATTTAACTCTGATTTTCAACATACAACAACTTTTGAATCATATCAATCTTGAACAGAAATTATAAAACAAAATATGCCAACTCACAAATAAGAGAAACACCAAATTTGTGCGGAGTGGGAAAACCCTCGAAAATCCTTACGGTTTCATCATAGGGTGAAAAAAAAACCACTCCAATAATCCTGCATCTTTATTGAACTTCAATTCTTTACAACCAGCAGCTACAACTGCTCAGGGTGTTCAACCCTATTCCTTTCAGTCTTATAAATACATATAGATGTAAATACTACATCAGTATGTATGTATAAGTATATATTATAACTTTCAATACAAATGCATATGCGTTTCTTTTCACTGTTCTTTTTCACATTTCATACACACACTGAGATCTTCCAAATGATCTCAATAAATAATGATATGATACGAATGGAAACGGTTATACCAGCCCAACTGAACCAGTTGGGGTTTGTTACAAAACCACTTTGTATGAATGCTGTTTTAAAACCGAACACAACCGTTTGCTTTCAGATTCGAATGCATCTTTGAAACCAATGAAACCAATGAACATTATAAACGTCAAACACTGATAAGTATTGCAGACCAAACATTTTAAAAACTGTTTCAGATTTTATAACATTCATGCCATGACACGTTTCTGCCATTTCAACAATCATTATTACTTCGAAACATAACCACTTCAAAACTCATCACTATATCAAAAACCATAGCCATTGCCATTCCTGATGAAGTATTTATGCATCAAATACATTCAAAGACTTTATATCACCAATACCTTTAATGCTGGAGTTGTAAATCTGCATTCTTTTCAAAATATAATGCACATACCTGATATGCTCGAACCTATACAAAATGTTTCCACCTGATAATGCATGGTGTCTCAAATGGAGCCGTCACATGTTTATTGCATTCGAAGATATCCATCAGCCAAGCCACAAATCTCACAACAACAGATAAGAGAAAGATCAGAAGATGCCAAAACAGGTATCAATATAATCCTTAGAACACGTAGAAGCATATATTAAAAACCCAAAACGAAATTACTGAACCTTGTTCAAGCCCATATCCAACATATCCGCTGCTCTGAAGCAAAATGTAAACTGACGGAAAACAAACCAGTTACAACATGTTCAAACTACCCACAACCTTAATTATTTTGCAAACAATTTGAAGTCTGCCACACAATGTGGACAAATGGCAAGTATCTACGAACAACCTGGCAATGCATTAAATTCCCATACTGCAAATATCACGTCTGTACCACTACCTCGGTTAAAGCTTTTGGCGTTTAAACACAAACTTCAAAATTTGCCACCGTAGCAATTAACACTGCCATATGTGCCACCTAAGCAAGATGACACACGATACCTTTGCATTGCATTGTGCCAAACATAAGAATAGTCAACAGGATATTGATTTGATATAAAGAGTGACAATTTTTCATGTGCATATGGATGAGTGTTGAGATTACAATCTTCACACCATCCTCATTTCTTTTTGATGTTAGACCTTTGCACTCAACAAGATTTGATCCCTAACAGACCTGTTCTGTTGAATGAAGAATATGGAGGAAATGCTTGTGGTGCAACTATAGGGTAGTGTGTCGTTATGTAAGTAACATAGAGAGCAAAGAAATGACTGTCATAGCATGAAATTTGGTTGACAACAGTGTGTTAGGTCAAAGCTGTAAAAATTAAAACGAGCATACAATCGAAAACAAAACAGCAGAAAAAAAAACACACAACACAAGGTTTAACATGGTTCACCACTAAGTGTCTACGTCTACCAGAAACACAGGGAATTATCTTATTAACCAAATATCTAAATACACATACTACATAGACTGCACACATATATTTATACATTCATATTCAGGTATGAATCAAAGAGTTTGGAGAAGTCGAATGGTCATGTGACCGTTGGGTTTCACATACCCAACAATCTCTCTGTGAAGGCCAACCAGCATAGCCATGCATTGTGGCATCCCTGCTTGCAATTCGAAATTCACATTGGAACCAATCTGCAAGATTTTAACTTCGCGAACTCTTGTTCACATATGCTTCGAATCAGCGTTTTCCAAATCAAAACAAAGTTAAAAACTCTATCAGGCACAAACTCACCCATTATGCCAAAAACAGAAGCACCACTTTGTCCCAGTTTAAAATACATTTCTTCATCACCATCACCTAAGGTCTCCTATGATAGAACATCGTAAAACCTGTCATCGTCGAAAAACTCCAGAATAATTCCCTGGAGGCACCGACTCCACCAAATCATTGCACTGATTAAGTAACGCCTTCAATGAATCACGCGTCCTGCACACAATAGCCCTGCCACTGTCAGTGCTCGCCTTATCAAAAACCTTCGAAATGGTCAAAGCACCGAAATAGCTAAAATGCATTATATGCAAAACGGTTACATTTTGAAAATTCTTATCAACACCATCCGTTACTATTGTGCCGCCCATGTCCACAACTATTCTTGCCAAGTAACAACATGGTATCACAAGAAACAAGGCATCTGCACTACCAATTGCCACATCAATGGAGTCTTCATTTTTCTTGTCGTCTTGCTTTACCTTGCATTTGAGGAACTGCAATGCTTCAAGCTTGGCATAGGCCAATGCGATCTCCATTTCAATGGCCTTCAATTTGAAATCTCTCTCTGCAAGATTTTCGTGCGTTCGCATGTCCAGCTTACCCTCCTTCCTCTTGGCCTTGCTCTCACTATTCATCTCAACATCAGCGACATCTACTGGAATAAAAGAGGCGCATCCACTATCAATGACCATCCCTTCGCTATTCATCTTGCCACGAAATATGGTAGAGGCGGTCAAGCATTGGTCATGACGGGGGTCAGCGGCACGCATCATGTTCTCTATGACGGGGGTCATGTGATCCTCAAAAACTAGTCGTAGGTCCTAAGTTTGAAGCCCAATCTCCCGTGGCATGATAGATATAGAAACCATGCTTAAAGATTGCAGGAGTAATTCCTCATGCGTCTCCAAGGTCTGGCAGTTGAATCCTTCACACTTCACTGGCGGAAAATTGACAATTCCAGAATGGATACAAGGAAGAGCGGAGGAAGTGGAATCGTAAGGAGATGATTCTGGCATGAGAGAGCGACTCTTCCTATTCACAGGTGTATGTTTCAAAGTACGCTCATCTTGATCCCAATCCTCAAGATTATCGAAGCCAAACAGATAATCCGACATGTCTAATGCCAAGGACGAAACCTCCTGCGGAACGGTCTCAATTTGTAGAAAATAAAACAGCTTCTCTACTGCTAATAGGGTAGCCTCCTTTTCATCTACGCTCATCAAATCAAGGTGGAGAATGATATTTCCCTTCTCTATCTGTGACACCTTAAATCGCTTGGAGTGTTTCCCATTGTCCTCCGCTCTAGTCAAAGACCACTTCGGCTTCAAACTAGAAAATTGTCTTTCATCTTGCACTTCTTCATCCAAGTCCATAGGCTCATAGGCTTCTATGAAATTATCTATGCAAAGGTTGTCCTCAGCATCACGAGAGTGCCTCTTTATATTTTCTAAGGCCATGCCATCTACAGAGCTCTCCGAAGCCACAATTTATGCTAGACTTCCTTGCCCTACTACTTCACTCCAATTTGCACCCTCCTCATCCTAGGAGCCAACAACAGATTCAACTTGGGTCTCCGATGGCATAAACTCTTCCTCTCGCAATCTCTTGAGTTCATCCTCTTCAACAATAACCTCTTTTCCAGCATCTTTTTACTTAGAAATTCTAGTGCCTGTACAAGGACTATCACTGTGTTCAACCTTCACCACACGAATGCCAATAAGTTCCTGACCATTAATAGTTTCAACAATAAGTGCCAAAGTTGGCTCAAGAGGAGAGAAAAAAAGAATCCCAACATCCTTTTCTTTCGCTAGATTCTCCTCTTCAACTAAGTTCCCCTCTTTCTTCCAGCCATCCCACCAATGTACGCAGCGCTTGAAGCATAGTTTTACATCGAATGCAAAACTGCCATAGAAGTTATAAATTTTACCTTCTCTTTCTTCCTCCATCTCTACTCAAGCCAACATGGCTCTGATACCAATTGTAAAGATTAAAACGACCAGAGAATTGAAAACAAAACAACCGAAAAGAAAACACACAATACAAGGTTTAATGTGGTTCACCACTAAGTGGCTACGTCCACTAGAAACATAGGGAATTATCTTATTAACCAAATATCCAAATACACATAGTACATAGACTGCACACCTATATTTATACATTCATATTCAGATATGAATCGAAGAGTCTGGAGAAGTCAAATGGTCATATGACCGTTGGGCTTCACATACCCAATGAAAGCAAGATTGATATTGACTTCAAGGTAATACGCATCTGGTAAAGTAGTACACCATAAAGGATACATCATATCATTATTCTCAACCACTCCTCTTCATCCTACTTCACACTTCATGGCAGATTAGAAATTGGATAGTACTATTTTATATTATGAATTAAACAAATAATTTACTTTCATAAAAAATGTTCAATGATGTTTAGGGCTTTTGGGAGAACTCCCTCTATTAAGATTTTTTAGCTTTTGGAGTTATAGTACACGTCATATGACAATTTCTATGGGAACTCCCTTGTTTTTGTTTTATTTTATTGCAGACCCTTTGAATTGGTTAGGTTTGAGGGCCTTTCTTTCTATCTCCTTGAAATGGTCTTGTCTTTTTATTTCTCCACGACTCTCCACAGCTGTTGCTTGTCAAGTTGAAAGCTTGATGATATCATCTCATGGCTCTCTCACTTAAACTATCCAAGGAATTAATGTGAAGGTGTTTCACAAGGTAATCTTTTTGACCCACTTCCAAATAGTGTTCTTCCACCTTCAACATTTTAAGAGCCTTATAAATAGCTTAAAAATTTCATCCTTTTCAGTCATTTTGTGGGTTGGGTTCCCCACTTTGTGACTTGGTTGCTAAATCTTAGATCCCAATTGTTATTTGGTTGATTGTCATGCAAAAAATTTCTAGAGAGTTTTTTCCTTTTCACTTTGTAAAAGCCAATCATGCATACGTTGTTCTCACTTTGGGCACATCTCTTGTTTGCCCCTTCTTGCTCGATTATAAACCGTGGACCCATGACTTTCTATTGTAGATTAAAAGTCTCTTCATGTCCTAGTTCAACTTGAATTCTCATGGGTAGCTGTGCCTTTCTAACATCTTCTTTCCCAAATAGAATCCTTTGTAGGTATTGTTGTCTTTGTAGAACTAGATAAATTTTATTAAGCTTGCCATTATTAACAAGTCTATTTTTAGGTTGTTCTTTCAAAAGAACTTAAGGAAAATGTAAATATTGAAATTGCTATGTCTCACTACTACCAAATAGTCCAATAAATCAATCTTTTCAATACTATATATTGATTGGAAGCATCTAACCATAAGGTTACAAATTGTCTACTAGTTTTTTACTACCCTAAACCCACTTCATCGTCCCCTATGAGATAGTCAGATCCTTCCAAGAATGAAGCAAGATGGCCACCTATGGTTATTCATGAAACCAAGAATGCTAGTGCTCCTAAGTCCTCCCCCAAGTTATTTAAGAAACATGGCTCAGGTCCCTAAGTTTCAAAGTTTGTTGAAACCCCTATGTTGATAGCGAGACATTTTACTCCCCAGCTATTATTTATGATTTAAATTTATCCAGAGATCATGGACTTTTTTGAGTGAGTTTGGATGTGATTTTTGGAGCTTGCATTGTATTATTTCCATTTTATTATGATTCACATTTTCATATCATCATAAGTAAACACTAGGTTTCTAATTTCCTAATTAAAAGAATGTTTTTGTTGAAGTATGTGGTCATTCCACAAATACCTTATCACAATCCTCATAGTTAGAAAAGTATAATCAATTAAGTCCTTTAATCATGGTGGATATATCAAGGAGGCCCTTTAGTTTCCACTCCCTATCAACATAGCTTATAATTGTATCTATATTTGGTCTAGTCCCCATAAAATTTTCTATTAATGTGCTACCTAGTTTCAAAGATGACCCATCCACTACTTGAATTACGATATTTAACTAGAGACCATATTCAATAAAATTGGCTCCAAAGTAGAACCCTTGAATGGAAGTTTACCCATTCTTTCTTGTAAGCTTTTTACCCATAACTTTTTACCTTGGAAGTTTGTATTTTAATGTTCAAAATCTTGAGCTTAAACCCAATAGTTTCTTTGAGGTCCACAATAGGGTTTTGTCAAACCCAATGTAATCTTTTCTTGTCTCTATCTCAATGATCTACCTTTGAATGTTTGAAGCCATCCCTTCAATACTTTCCACCGTCACCCCATTTGTGCTTAGATTATCTTCTCCCCATTTTGAATTTATTTTATAAATCTATTTCTATTGTAGAATAATTATTATTTTTTATCTAAAAATATTATTTTGACCTAAACAAAACAAAACACAGGGGGAAAGGAGTTTTTCCCCTAAATTTGACCTAGGCTATTTGAACAAAAGATTAAATATTCTTGTATTATGTAAGGATAAATATAATGATTTGATTACACAATGAATATATTTTTAATTTTCTTTAAAAAATTCATAAATTAAAACAAATATAAAAAAGGAAGAACCCTTATATGTATAGAAGCATAAATTGTTCTTATATTTTTTCAAGACCATACCATTGTATAATGTATTTGGTATTTCAATATTTACATTTAAAAAAATGTATTCAAAATAAATATAAATATCCACATTTGCTGAAAAATTCATAACCATTACTTGAAAAGGACATTAAGAAAATAGGGGAATAACAATGACATGAAGTTGAAATTCTTAAGTATCACAATGTAGAATGATATCTCTACTTTATTCTTCCTATGTTTTATTATGTGCATGTGCCTTATTGTTCTCACTTCGGGCGGGTCAATCTAATACGACGTAGTTGATAAGCATTAAGGAAAAGTAAAAAGATGATGTCAAAAGTAACCCAGACAAAAACAACAAGAAAAGATCTAAACATGACGAAACAAGGTACAAAGTAGACCTCACATACAACATCAACCAATCAAAAGTGTTGACAAATTTTCATCACACAAACATTCAAAATAGACTAACATTCTCTAAACTAAATATGTTGTCTAACATTCTCTAAACTTAATGTTAAATTTTCTGCATTGCAAAATATAGATCTAGCTAGGAAAGAGAAAACAAAACTTGTAGGAGAAATAAGAATAAAGAACAGAAGAAAATAAACTCTATTAATTCATTGTGTTTACATTATGTGGAATGCATGATTTATACAAAGTTAACCACCGCTTTCAAGGAAGAAATTATAGAGGAAACAAAGAAAATCAATGGCGTGAAAGAGGCATAACATGAATAGCTAACTAGTGTTGTTCCCTTTGTTAGCTTTTCACTAACATCATGCAATCATTAGTGATTCCCATGAATCACAGAGAAGACTACAAGAACCTTGAGTTAACTATTGCTACAATTGCATGATTTACACTGCTAACACCCTCCCTTAAGGCTAACTAAGGAGAGATATGGGTCCTAGAAACAAAGCCTTTTTAGGTACCCAATTACAAAGAAGGAGAAAACCCAAGTGAGAAAAAATTGTAACCATTATTCAAACTACAAAAGAAAGTTGCAAACTGCAAATGAATCCACACTGCAATAGGATTGTAGAGAATCATAGAAACCACTGCATGAGTACCTCTGGGATACTTTAAAAATACAATTGTACATATTCTACATTGTTCAAATGGATGAACAGATAGGTACATGATCTCTGAATATAAAAACTGATCATGTGAAGATGGGAAGATATGCATATGCAGAAATGTGCTTCGAGCTAAAGAACGACAAAGATGACCTCTGGCTGGGATGATGCCATTGTATATCCATTGCTCAATAATTTCCCAATAGAAAGAAACTATGGAAGTACTCGAGGATGCGACTTTGGAATCTCGTGTAGTCAAGAACCCTACTAGAAAGAATCTCTAGGAGCAAACAAAGTTGCAACATTGGAATCTCATGTAGACAAGAATTTAGAACAAAAGAAGACTTTTAGCTGTTAATTGGAGGAAGACTACATAGAAACTTTAACCTTCTATTTTATTCAGGAGAATTATTAAAAGAAACCTATACTAAATGCATTAAGCAAAACTCCCATGCAAACTTTCTAAAAGTTCAATTTTTACAAAGCCCCAAATTTTCCAGATCTTCATCATGCAGTGCTTGCAAAGCACGTACAATTTTAAAGAATCAATATAGAAAAAAAATCAAAGAGCATACAAAAATGAGGGGAAGAACATGCATGCATTTAGAAACAAAGGTCTACATCATCTTCCATGGTAATGCTAATCTTCATAAATCTGAATGCAAATAATTTGTCCTTCCTCCTAGCTCTCGGACTCTGATACCATGTTAAATTTTCTGCATTACAGAATACAGATCTAGCTAGGAAAGAGAAAACAAAACTTGCAGGAAAAATCTAAATCAAGAACAAAAGAAAAGAAACTCTATTAATTTATTGTGTTTACATTATGTGGAATGCATGATTTATACAAAGTTAACCACCGCTTTCAAGGAAGAAATTATCAAGGAAACAAAGATAGTCACTAGCACAAAGACATTCCCCTTAGGACCACATATGAACCCTTAAGACACTATGTGATGGACTAAGGGGTATGTCATTCACACTAGGATTTTATAAGGGGTCATATGCGGTTCTAAGTGGTCACGCATGTGTTATAACACATGTGTGACCCCTCAGGACCACATATGATTCCTTAGGACACTATGTGATCCTAAGGGGAATGTCATATGTACAGTAAGATGTTATAAGGGGTCCTATGTGACCTACTAAGGGGTCACGCATGTGTTAATACATGTGTGACCCCTTAGGACCACATACGACCCCTTAAGACACTATGTGATGGACTAAAGGGTATGTCATTCACACTAGGATTTTATAAGGGGTCATTTGCAGTTCTAAGAGGTCACACATGTGTGACCCCTAAGGACCACATATGAGCCCTTAGGACACTATGTGATCCTAAGGGGAATGTCATATGTACAGTAGGATGTTATAAGGGGTTCTATATGACCTACTAAGGGGTCACGCATGTGTTAGTGCATGTGTGAC
Organism: Cryptomeria japonica; assembly: GCF_030272615.1. Taxonomy (NCBI): domain Eukaryota; kingdom Viridiplantae; phylum Streptophyta; class Pinopsida; order Cupressales; family Cupressaceae; genus Cryptomeria; species Cryptomeria japonica. The sequence continues at coordinate 734,554,534 of NC_081412.1, read as the reverse complement.
CCCTTAGGACCACATATGACCCCTTAAGACACTATGTGATGGACTAAGGGGTATGTCGTTCACACTAGGATTTAATAAGGGGTCATATGCAGTTCTAATATAACACATGCATGACCCCTCAGGACCACATATGACCCCTTAGGACACTATGTGATCCTAAGGGGAATATCATATGTACAATAGGATGTTATAAGGGGTCCTATGTGACCTACTAAGGGGTCACGCATGTGTTAATGCATTCGTGACCCCTTAGGACCACATACGACCCCTTGAGACACTATGTGATGGACTAAGGCATATGACGTTCACACTAGGATTTTATAAGGGGTCATATGCGGTTCTAAGGGGTCATGCATGTGTTATAACACATGCTTGACCCCTCAGGATCACATATAACCCTAAGGAGAATGTCATATGTATAGTAGGATGTTATAAGGGGTCATATGTGACCTACTAAGGGGTCATGCATGTGTTAATGCATGTGTGACCCCTTAGGACAACATACAACCCCTTAAGACACTATGTGATGGACTAAGGGGTATGTCATTCACACTAGGATTTTATAAGGTGTCATATGCGGTTCTAAGGGGTCACGTGTGTGTTATAACACATGTGTGACCCCTTAGAACCACATATGACCCCTTAAGACACTATGTGATCCTAAAGGGAACGTCATATGTACACTAGTATGTTATATGTGATCCTCTATGGTCCTAAGGGAATGTATAGTATCATCAGGGGCATATGTGGTCTTAAGCAGTCATGTTGTGCGTGTAATAGGTGTAGACAGTTAAAATTAATATTTAATTAATTTAAGCCTATTAACATAATTAATTAACTTAATTACGTTATCTTTATTCCTCTCAGAATCAATTAAATCTAATTTAATTAATCCTGTCACTATAGTCCAATAATTAATTTATCAAATAAATTAATTATTCTCCGATTTCTCTAAAGTCCTCTCAATAATTATTTCCTCTAAACCCACTCCTTTAATTAATTCTAATTAATTAACCTCATCATGTAATTCCTATAAATCACTTTTTCCTAATCCCACTCAACCTAATTAATCCTTCTAGAATCTCTCATAATCATGATTATGTTTATTCTCTAATTTTTAATTCCCACTCATGTCACATCAAACTTTGAATCTCTCAAAGAGATTCAAATTTCTTTGAATCTCTCAAAGAGATTCAAATTTCTTTGAATCCCTCAATGCATCCTTATTTTGGAATTTTTAATTCCTCAAGTTTGAAATTCAAATTTCTCCCCCCTTTTTCCAAAGGAATTTTATATTCCTATTTATTTTCCCAAGGCACCCTTGATCCATGCCTTCTATCCAAAATCAATCTCAACCCTTTATAATCAAATCAATCTTGGCCCTCCATTGGCCTTCTCCAATCTATAAATTGGAGCCAATTATCCTCGCAAAAGGATCCACTTCTCATGCATCCTCACGATGTCGTTTCTTCTCTTCTTTCTTTAATCTTGTAATCCAAATCCTCTGATCCATCACTCAAATCCAATAATCCAATAATCCATCAATCCATTAGTCTTGTTGAGAAATGGAGAGCATTTCACATTCAAAATCAAGCAAGGAGAAAATCAAGTGGAGCATCACCAAGGGGCACCTTCACTTCATCAAGCTCAATCCGCAGGAGAAGGTATAAGGTTTGTGAGGTATATGCATTTTTATTCTTGTTTTAAGCATTTCAAATTATGTCTTTCAATTTCATATGATTATATGTTTGATTTTCATGCTTATTAACTAATCCAACTCACAAGTCTTTTCCCCTCTTCAATAGGATGTGAAAATGGGTCACATTGTAGAGGATTTATTTTGTCTAATTTGTTTAAATTTGTTATCTAAATTTTCTATTGTTTTTTTAAATTAAAATTTATTAATTTTTCTAACGTTTAATTTATTATATTTACGTTTGTGACATTTTTCTAATTTTCTATTTTTGCTAATTTTTTTCTGAGTTCTGATTTACTACCTTAGTTTTCTATGTTTTTCATAACAATTTTTTGAAATGTTGAAAAAAAAGACATATATACAGTTATGTAATTTTAAAAACAAATTGACACATTTCAGTCAAAACATTAAATGATCAAACATTTTTCTAAAATGCTGAAAAACAATAACTATATACAATTATTTAATTAAAAAAATAAATTAACAAACAAATCATTTATTAATTTAATAAAAAAAGACATTATTAAACCAAACAAAGGGTTATTTTGTGTACCTGATATAATAAAGGTCAAAAACTGAAATATGAAAGACACTAGCTACTGTAGACAAACCTCGGTGACATGATGCTGACGACTGGTTTGATCCAACCCCCACTAGACAGAAAAAGAAAAGTTTGACAATGACTCTTTAACTATCACATTCTCTATTTATAAATGTTTTAAAAAAACCTAACTAAAAAAGGGTTTGAATGAAAGGGGGGTTCACTCGAACCCCTTATAATAATAATATTATAGTGGGTTCACTCGAACCCAAAAACCACCCGCAGTTCGAGCGAACCCACAACCGCAACGAGGTTCACTCGAACTCTGAGGGGTAGTTCGAGCGAACACGCCTATTTCACTCGAACCCCTCAAAAAATAAACTTCCCACTTTGGCCAAATTCCTTCGTTGACGAAAGTGGGAACCATCTTTGTGAATTCACCCATTGTCAAGGAAATGGTCAAATTGAGGCCTCTAATAAAACCATATTTGATCTTAATGAAATGGCTCCTATGTTATTCGAGGATGTCCGAGAGTAGAGAAGCTATGATGGGGCATGGTCATTTGTTTGTTTTGTTTGTGGATTATTCTTCATTGATGCTATGACTTTTCCAAAGACATGATTGTCTATGATCATTGAGAACCTACAAGTGTAGCATGAACAAGTACATTCCTTATTTCTTGAAATTTTCTTCTATCTTTGCAAATATTATGTGAGCCATCTAGTTCTAACTCATATCTACATGATTACATGTACTTGACATAATAAGCTCCATGAGGATATAACATCTTATTAAGAACAATATTCTATCACTCTAAAAAGTTTTATCTATCCATATTCAATCATCCATCCCTATCCATAACTTATTCCATGGTCATTGATTATTCATAACCTTCTTCTCCTCTCTATGCAGTCCCATGCTAAATGACTAAGTACTATTGGAATCAAGGAACACTAAGAGGGGGGGGGTTGGTAAATCAGATTTCTACTAGTAAATAAACTTTCAAACTTATTCTAAGACCACTGGAAGAAAATGTAAGAAAGTAAGATACATAAACACGAGAAAATCAACCACAAAGTCATAACACCAATATTTTTATGTGGAAACCCAAAAAGGGAAAAGCCACGGTGGGATTGGAACACACAATATTCATATACTATGATCAGGAGTACATAAATATTATGAAGGGGGAATGCACATGCATTTAGGCTCATTGCCTAGAGCTCACTGCTCAGACTATAATATGGAAGTCTCACTGACTTAAAAATCATTTAAAATGAGAACTACAATGATTGAACTCCAAAAGAGCATCAAATAATTCCTAGATGAGTTCCGATTAAGTGCAAAAATTCTAAATGTAACACCTTTGCAACTCTTCTCTATTCTGCTTCTCATTCAACTACTAAATCAAGAATGCATACGTGAAACTATGCCAAATAGGTTTCTTGATCAGTACTCACTCATACCATACCATAAAATGATCTCCTATATTGGTCAGATATATCTGCAATAAAAAAATAAAACATTCATAAATGCGGTCACCCATAATATGCAATGTAACGTGTAACCGGGTGTTGGCTTAGACTGGATCACAAAAGCATATGCAGATTAACCAAATAGAGTCTAAATTATTTCTACATGTCGGCCCTATCATCTGACATACCAGAGATAGATTATCGGACCACTTCCTCTATCGGTTACCAAAAATCATAACTATCAGATAGAATTTTCAAGGAGAGTTTCTATCAATGACAACCCTAAACCAATATCCATGCACTAGAATCCACTAGATGAGTGTCAATTTCCAACAATCTCCCCCTTTAGCATTGATGGCAACACTCGGGAAAAATGACTAAGTGTCAACCTGTATGCCAAATAAAAAATTCTAAGGCTTCTCTTAGACCAAAAAATCAAAAACTTGTATCATCTCTATACATTTTTCACTCTACTCTCCCCATTTGATAGCAATCCCAAAGATGGGGTGCTGCACAAAATTTATATGCAGGGGTATATATCAGATATTCTATACATACTTGAAGATATCTACAAAAATGGTCTTCAAAAAACCTAAGTGGGTATCCCACCCATTCTTCAAGTTGTCCAAAACTGTGATGAAGGCACTAAAAACGTAGGCATATATCTCTACATCGTTCAATTTTGATGGAACTGGTTGTGCCATTGTCTTCAAGCAATCAACTTTATTACTTAGCATGTTGTCCATTTGGGGAGAAGTAAGGTTCCGGAGCTCACCAACCCACCTCCAAATTGTATCCTTTTTTGAGTTTAGGCTCAAGATTCGATCAATTAGAGCCATCACCTGACCTTCTACACTGCTGGTAAGTGCTACATTGGAGTCAAATGGTTGAGATATACCGTCAAGCTTTCCCTAGAAAACACTTATCTGCTTATCTATTTCTAATGTGAATTTGGGTAGTACAAGGCATTACTTGTATATCTTTCCTCCTTCACTCAATGCCTCAGAGATAGTCAGTAATCCTTTAGTCAATCTGACTCTGTCATCTTCAATCATCTTCCCGAAGGTCTGCATTCATACCTCCTTGAATTTGTCTAAAACTTTCTTGGATGTTGCCTTCTCCAATGATGCAAAATTGGTATTGATATTGTTGATTAACTGTAAGAGCTTGTCGGAGGGGTTAGAATCTAGATCTAATTGCAGTTATGGTACCAATTTTTGTAAAACACCTACAAACATCTCAATCAACTTCTTGTCCTCATTCTCTGATTTGACCAAGTCCTGACTAGCTTGACCCTGGACTGCTGTAGCAACCATCAACTTTTCAACTAGAGACATCTTCCAAATGTCAAGCAGTTTATCAAAATTGATGGAGATCTATGGGAGAATTATTTTCCCTTTGTACTTCAGAGTGTCAAGTGTCATGATTAACAGAATACTATTAGTTTCCTTCTTTCCCTTATTGATCTCTTCTTCCTTATCTGGTTCCTTATCCTTCTCTACTTCTCCTTTTCCTGCATCCTTCTCTTTAGATTGTGCACCGATGTCACCACTTGGTGCAGTATCATATTTCGGTGTCTCTTGGTCCCCTTCACCTTTCATTTCCACCATCTCCGGGTAAACAACTTGAGGATTTTGATTGTCAGCTGCATCAAGGGTTACATTGGCCTAGTTTACCAAATGAGAAGTATCTTCGTTATGAGGTTAAAAATTATTAATTGGCAATTGATTGTTCTTTAAGAATCTTTTCCATATCACTTTACTTTCTTTTTTGAGTTCCCCAACCCTGCTAACCATAAGCCTGTTTGCTCGATTTTTTCTTTTGAATTCCTTTTTGTTGGCTAGCTCCATGAGTCTATCAACTTTGTCTTCAGAAATGCAAGCACTAATATTCTTGAGATAACCATCAATAACTATCTCATCAGTTAGCTCTTTTGTACTCAATGGGGGAATAATGGTGTATTTACCTCCTATCTTGTCGGATTCAAGGTCTTCATCAAGTTCACTCCTTATCCTTCTTCCTTTTTTAGGCATACCAATTACAGAAGGTTCTCATTTTTTCTTCTTACTCTTCTCACCACCAGACTAGGGTTTCCTAATTACTCTAAATAAATTCTCCTTTCTTCTTTGCTTTTTCTACTTCCTCTTCTTACTCAGCCTTAGATGCAACAAGAGATACAACTACATAGGTTGTTTTTGGTTTCTCCTTCTTCTTCAACACTCATTTACTCGATGATTTCATCAGAGTTTAAGATGACTTAGTCTCCTTAGGCTTTTAATTGGAGGGAACTGGTTCATTCTTAGGCCTCTTTGATTCCATCTCTGCCTCCATTTGAGCCTTCTTCTCCTTAGCTTTCTTGATAGCTTCTTTGGTAAATCCCATCTATTAAGCTACAACCTCAACCTTTTTTGTTCATTTCCTCTTCCTTTTGGGTTGAGTGAACTTGTTATGTAATTCCATATCTTTCTCCTTGAATGTGCTAATTTTTTCTTCTGAAGGGTCAACTGGTTGGCTCAAGAGATGTTGAGAATATCTTTCAAGAGTTTGAGCATCAACCTCATAACCCATTGGCATTATCCATACCTTTCTTGGTTCTACCACCTCCATATAGAACTAGTCTTTGTCAACCATGAAGGAAATAGTATCAGCAAATTTTTCCACCACTTCTTTAGGAATCCTTACTCTATTCCTCATTCCACCTTGGAAGGTTTTGAAGAAAATATATAGGGTAGCTATCTGATTTTCTCTATTTCCCAAACTCTGCAAACCTTGTTTGATCTATGAGGCTACCGGTAAATAATATGCCCAATAGAATTTGCCTATACTAGGGATCTCATTCATTAAGTACAATGCAAGAAAAACAATCAGAGAACTGAATTTGAAAACATTCTTCTTGTCAATTTTGATTTTCATTAATTGTGCAGTGAATGTATGCGCTCACTTCATCAACATGCAAAACTCCATATGGAATGAACAAAAATGCACCATTGGGATTGTCCTCAACAAACTTAAAAGGATGTCTTTTTATATTGAGGCCTTGCTTGCTTAGAAATTTCTACTACTAGAAGATTATCAATAAAAGAAGATGCCATTTCTAGAAATTTAGGGTATAAAACACGCTTCGATAAATAACTTTTTTTTATGTTGGATGCACAAGAACTTCTGATCACATTAAAATCTAGTTTGCCTCACTCTACAGCTTAACCTCTTCACTCGCAATGTGAGAAATGATTCACATTTTGTCCCTTTTAACTTTGAAAATCCTAACTTTAAGTTGAAATAAATGTAACTGTAAAGCTCAACTGAATGTCTTGTTCAACATAATCCATTCCACGGGATTCCAAGATCGCTATGATGAATTTTGAATAATCATCTCCAAGCATCTGCAATCAATCTTGATCGATCATAGATCTCTTTAAGGGGGTTCTAAAAGATTGTGCATGAAGATGGAACCCGCTAAGTCCAGATGCCTTAATTACCAAATGAAGATCCTACACCAGATTTAGGCGCAAATCCACTATTTGTTTTGGATTCATCTTTCCTGACCCACATATTCTCATGCTTGTTCTTGATCTCTTCTACCTCCATCTTGCCCTTTTCATTAGCATTGTTCTTGTCTACCAGAGCATTCTTCCTTCTACAAAATTTAGCAATCTTAGCGGTTTTATTGCATACACAACAAAAAACATTTCTCTGCATAGGTATGAAATTCATTTGATTTGGTCTCATCCTGCATTAGTTCGAAATATGTCCAAACATCCCATAAAATATCTTGTTCTGAAAATTATTCATTACTGCTCTGCACATGTTTGACTTGTGACCAAAATTATTGCATATGAAACACTGACTTGTAAAGGTAGGACCATTGTTCATATTTTTCATTCCATTGATGATCCTACATCTGCATTGATTCACCATATGACCAAATTTATTGAAGTAAAAAATCTACAATTGTAATTGTAGGGATAAACTTATCTTACCTGAGTACTCTTGCTCTTCTTATGATTAGGCTTTGCATTTCTCTTTTCATAACTGGAGGATTCTCCTTTCTCAAATCTAGGTCCTCTCATGTCTTTTCCATGTTTGTGAGTGTCTAGCATCTCATCAAGCCTCAAGTTGAGATAGCATTGAATTTGTCTTTGTATTCATTTGCAATAGCAAGTTCATCTCTTAGGGAAACAATTTGTCTTTCAAGTTCTTGTCCATTATTCCTTGGTTGTGTCAACTCAAGCTTCACCTGATCATTCTCATAGGTCATTCTAAAGCATTCTTCTAATATGTCTTTCAATGATTGAGCCAAAATTTCTTCATTATTCTTCCAGCCAATCTCCTTAGTTAGCTTCATCACACTGGATTGCATCTCATTCTTCAATACATCATTCTCTCTAGCAAACTTTTCACATTCATCAGCTTTGTCCTGATTTTCCATGCTTTGATCTTATTTCTCCTTCAACTTGTCCATCAACTCTTTCTTCTCGTCTCTTGAAGTGTTCACTTGATCTTTTAAATCTTTAATGAAGTCTTTTGCTACATTCAAGTTTCTTTTTAAGGAACTTATTTCATTTCTTGGTGCATCAAGATCCTCAAGTGCCACCCAAAGCTATCTCTATAAATCGGAATCCATTGATTCAATTTCCTGGACCTTACTCAAGTGGTTAGGCTTCCTTGGAGGAATTAGGCTTTGACACCAAATGTTGGAATCAAGGAACACTAAGAGGGGTGGGGGGGTGAATTAGTGTTCTACCGATAAATAAACTTTTTAACTTATTCTCAGACGATCGAAAGCAAATGAAAGAAAGTAAAATGCATAAACACAAGATAATCAACCACAAAATCGTAGCACCAATATTTTTTACGTGGAAAACCCAGAAAGGGAAAAACCATGGTTGCATTGGAACCCACAATATTCATATACAGTTATCAAGAGTACACAAATATTATGAAGGGGGAATACACATACATTCAAGGTAACTACCTAGAGCTCACTGCTCCAATTACAATATGGAAGTCTCACTAACTTACAGATTATTTATAATGAGGACTATAATGATTGAACTCCAAAATAAAATCAAACAATGCCTGGATGAGTTTTGGTTAAGTGTAAAAAGTCTAACTATAACACTTTTACAACTCTTCTTTGTGTAGTGTCCTAAAATTGCGACACTTGCAATTTCGACTGCATTTCGGTCTTCACGATGGCGACGCAACACGCAACCTGAATGGAGACCCCAAAACTTGCTCACGACACTGAAAACTGCATTTTTCATGCACCCTGGCCTGAACCTCCTTGCACCCTGCTGCCCCGGGAGGTGGGACCAGAGCGCCCAGTGCCCTGGTCCTGGAGGACCAGGGCGCCCAGCGCCCTGGTCCCTGGGTCCTATTTTGGGCCCGGTTTCCTAAGTGGTATCGGGTCTTTTCGTTTGCAATTTGGAAAATTACATTCCCTGGTCGGCCTAAGGTCGGGAAAATCAGTCTATCAGCCCTAATTGACAAGTATATAAATGACATTTTCCTCTTTCATTCGATATGAGGGAAAAAGGCGTGGAAACTATACTCAAGCATTCAGGCATTCAAGCATTCTTTCAAGCAATTGATCATTTCAAGTCTCCATTCAAGGCTAAGTGTTGCATTCAAGACAAGGATTCAACCATTGAAGAGGAGATCACATACTACATGCTACAACATACAACATACAACATCTAAACCTTCGCACATAAGGATACAAACATCCTTAGAACAAGGTATTAGTACTTGTTTTACAGTCATTTACACTTACAGCTCTTGCTCATTTCTTGGTTAATTCCAAAACCGGGGTTTGACCTAAAGGCAAACCCCTAATCCCTAACCCCCCAATCGTCTTCGCTTTTCTGTGTGTAGGTTGCAGGTACGCGGCTGAAATTGAAGATCTGGAATCCTTGTGTAGAGACGAACAGATCTCCCTTCGTTTCGCGGATTTTTCGGAGGACCGTGGCGCCGAGCGCCATCGTCCCGACAACTTTTGCTCAAATTTGCAGGACAGCACCGTATCGACATTTTACTGCTAATTCCAGGTCCGCAGCTTCATCCTATAACCCGAACTCAGTTTATAAGCGAATCTTTATGACTTTCTATGCATCCTTAGCTTAATTTCCTTAATCAACATTCTTTACAAAAGAGGGTAGCCTTGCTTTCCTAACCCTTGAAATTCATTTAGCATCCAATCTTACATCGTGTGGGATTGAATCTTATGAGTTTCAACCCCTCTTTTGAATGTAAAGTCTTCCCCCTAAGTGAAAACCCATCGAATCCTAGCGAACCTCCCTTCTCTCTCCTTGGAGTTAGAAGAGGGGAGACCAACTAGGGTTCGACCGCGATTTTCCGCTTTACATTTTGGTGAACCCGACGTGAACATCCTTTCTGATTTTTCATGCTTAGATCTGAAAAATTGATTACATTTCCATGTTTGATCTTTTGCAAAATTTTAGAGGTGATTGCATAAAAACCCTAAAATTTCTTTTTAGTAATTAAACTTGCGAAATGTCTAAATGTTAATGCTTGTTTCAGATCTATCCTTCTATTACGAATTATCAATTCATATTTTGTGCTTTAATTCTGAAAATTAAGTGGTTAAAAGTCAAAACCCTAATTTTTGAAATCCTCTTGATTCAACCTTTGTCCGACAATTTGATCGATCAAAACATCTCCAAATCAGCTGTAACTTTAGATTCCACAATAAAATCACAATATCTTTCATCCCTGAAAATTTGGAAAAAAGTTGCAAGGACCGTGTTGCACTCCGAGCGCCATCGTCCCCGACATTTTTTCCAAAATTTTGGGAGCAAGATCTTGCTGTATTTTCTTGCTAAAATCCAGAATTTTGGCTGATTTTGTCAATTATAACACTTTCAAAATTACAGTCAAAGTTGGTCTTGTGATTGCTTGGTCTAAGGCTCCTAATCATTCAAAAATTATCGAAACTGAAATTTTGTGTCAAAATTGTGTTCTTAATGTCTTAGATCTGAAAATTGTATTTGCATTCATTCGAAATTTCAGTGCTTTATTCAAATATTTGCATTTTGTGACTTTTGAAATTAAGTGCCTAATTACAACAACTTTGATTTCCGCTTTCAAAATTGAATTTTGCGTGAAATTGAGTCAATTTTCAAATTTCAAAATTTGCATTGCTCTTGACATTCCTTCTAAAATCATAAAATTCAAAATTTCAGTTTCCCTCTCTTTTTCAAAATTCAAATTTTGCATTTTTCGACAATCTTGATAGGGTTCAATTTTGAATTTGCAACTTTAATTTGGCCTATCTACAGATCGTAAAATCCCTCAATTTTTTCAGATTAGCTCTAAAATCATCATACCTTTCATCCCTGCAAATTTTGAAAAAAGTTGCAAGGACCGTGTTGCACTCCGAGCACCACGGTCCCGAACATTTTTTCTGAAATTTCGGGAGACTGTTGTGATTGCATTTAACAGCTTAAATCTGGAAGATTGGCTGGTTTTACTGAAAATTGCTACCTCTAAAATCAAAATCTTCTCTCTCTCTCTAGTGCATGAGTTTTACAACAATAAGCCCTACTTACACTATTCCCGTTAGACGAAGCCGTAGAATTAAGTCTTTCCGAGGTTTAACTACTGAGGAGATGGAACCTAATTTGAATAGCCTTTTTAATGAGGACATGGGTAATTCCTCTAATCCTCCGAATGATGAAGAAGCTCCCCATGAAGTTTCTGTTGAACAACTTTCCAAATTGGATAACCAATTTGATGATTTTCACCAATGGATGTCTCATGAGTATCCCGATAGTCAAGCTCTTCCTTTAATTGAGGGTCTAAAACGTATGCTTCAAAATGATAAGAATGGAATTGATGTTTTGCATGGTATTTCACACATTGTGAATTCGAATGTGATGCCTATGAAGAGTTGTGCTGAATCTTTAGGTTATACACAACCTCCTACACAAGTCAATCATTCTATTCCTTTGACCACTCCTATTGCTAGCATACCTACCTTTACATCAAACATCATGGTTACTTCTATACAAGACATTCCTCCTGTGATCACTAGTCATGGGGGCAACCCTTCTTCTTCAATTAACCCTATTCCTTCATTCAATCCGACTTCTTCATTCATTCCTTCAATAAGTGTTCCTATTACATCTTCACAAATGAACATGACACAAGGGGGCAATTCATTTAACCATTCCATTCCTCCTTGTAGTGTTCCTCCTATCCAATCATCCCCTATGGTTGACTATCATAGGGTCCCACCACCTTACTCTTTACCATCTTTCAATAACATCACACCTCCATCTCAATCTAACACACCTAATATGAACTCTTCGACTGAAGCTACCATTAATAATCTTGCACAAACTGTCTCTTCTTTACAGCAACAAATTGCCTCTATGAATCAATCTAAGTTTAGTGTGCCCACATTTGATGTTGCGAGCCCACTTTCTCTTGACATTGTTCGAGCTATTCCTCCTAAGCATGTTGAAATCCCGCATTTGGAACTTTATAATGGTAAAGGAGATCCTCTAACACATGTTAAGACTTTTCAAACAATATGTACTGATTTTGCTTATGACCAAAGGTTGCTTGCAAAACTATTCACCAGAACATTAAGAGACAAAGCCCTACAATGGTATTGCTCATTGCCTTCTTATTCTATTACTTCTTTCGAACAACTTGCAAATGCTTTCATTCAACAATTTCAAAACAATATAAGTCCTAAAGTTACTTTGATTGATTTAATGCATTGTAAACAAGGTGTTAAAGAAAAAGTGACTGATTTCATTGGTAGATATAAGCATTTGTATGCTCAAATTTCTTTTCCAGTGCCTGATAATGATATTCAAAGAATCTTTATTTCTAATTTGCAAAAAGATATTCGAGACAAACTTCTGTTTTCTGAGTTTACTTCTTTCCAACAGTTGTGTGCCACTCTTCACAATTATCAACTGACTGTGAGTCAAATGGAACAATCACATCCTATGGCTCCGAGTGATAAGGGTGATAGCAGTCAACAACCATTTGGGAAGTTTAAACCGAACAGAGATTCCATCAAATTCAATGAAAACATCATCAACAACAATGTGAATGCAGCATCAGGTGTGCCTCCTATTTCTAAATTTTTCAGGAAAGAAAGAAAGTATACTCCTTTGAATGAATCATTGCATGATATTATGAATAAGTTATTGGAACAAAATGTGCTTACTCTTCCTCCTGTACGACACATTGATCCTGCAAAGATTACTTCACCTTATTTTGATCATAAAGCTTTCTGTCATTTTCATCGTCAGCCTGGTCATGATACTGAAAAATGTTTTTCTCTAAAGGGTAAAATTCAAGATTTGATTGATAATAATACTATTTCTGTTTCTGGAGTGAATGATAAAGGCAACACATCTGTAGCTCCTCCTAACCAAAATCTTCAGATTTTTACTGATCCATTACCTTCTCATACCTCTCATACCTTTAATGCGATTGAGGTTAATGATTCCTCTTTCTCATCTGATGGTCTTGTGTCTATGACTCCGAATGTGATTAACTTTGTAGAGCAGCAAGAAAACCCTAAAGAACCTTCCATCACATTTGATTCTAGCGAAACCATTAGGGCACCTGATGGTCCTTTATACATAGTTGCAAAAGTCAAGAATATGCCTTGCCGTGGAGTGCTTATTGATCCTTCGTGCATGGTTAATGTTATTACTGAAGAATTTCTTTTTACTTTGCAATTGAATCAAGTGATCTATGACAAAACAGATGTGATTGTGAAACTATTTGATGCATTTTCTTCTCCTGCAATTGGTTCTATTACATTGCCTATTGAGGTCCATAACAAATCCCTTGATGTGAACTTTGCTATTATTCCTTCTTCCGAACAATTTCGTGTGAAGCTTGGCTATCCTTGGCTATCTTCCATGAAAGATATTGCTTCTCCTATTCATAAGTGTTTGAAATTTCCCCATAATGGTGAAGTTGTTACTGTCAATCATAGTCTCTTTAAACCCGCTGAAAGAACCTCTAGTGTTCCTATTGATTACTTTTGGCCCAAACAATTCCAATCTCTTCCTCCGCGAAGTGATCATCTTTTCAAATCTTATCAAAAGTGGAAAACAGATATGATCCTATCTCTAAGTGAACCTAGAGCACCTAAACTTGACATTCCTATCATTCTTGAGAAGGAAATTCTTCCTTTGAAAGATAAAACTAATGTCTTTCCCCAAGAAGATTCCCAACCCGTCCCTATGGATGCGACTATGTCTATGCCTAATAAACTTCCTAAGAGTAGACCTATACCTCCTCGTCATGATGGACTTGGTCTTCTTCCTAAACCAAAAACTCCTCCTTTATATGGAGCAGTTCCTCCTCCTGCCTTCTATAGAGAGAAGAGACCTTCTTCTTCTCCTATTATCCAGCCTAAGAGACCACAACCTAAACACCCAAGTGATAGGGATGAGAACATTCCTCCTCCTCTATCTTCTACACTTCCTACTAAGACTAGACGTAATCATTCTACATGGGAACGTCGACGAAAGCGTCGTCTTAGGGCTCAAGCAGCTACTTCTCAAACTTTGCAATCTCTAAAAACACCTTCAACAAGCATTATTCCATTTTCTCCTCAGCCGGATATTGAGCCTAAATCTCCTAAACATAAAATGCATGATGGTCTTGATCCTGTGCGAGTTAAAGATCCTATTTTTATAAATCTTGATGATGATATAGATGAAAATGTTACTCCTCTTGCTTCTGATAGTGAATATGAACTTGTTGATGTTGATAACCATTTATCTAATGAATTTTCTAAAGCACTTATCCTAGCTCCTAGACAAGAACAATGTGGCTTGGAACATGAACATAGCCCTTGTTTGGATCTTGTGATAGCTCCATCTGTTGTGTTGAATGTTCCTCCTCTAGCGTGTTCCCTGCCTTCCCGAAACATTGATCAGCAAGATCGGGGGGTAGATGACGTGCTAGACTAGATACATTAGCATAGCAGATTCTCTCCTTCTCTCTTTTGTTACTTCTTCTATATGTTATTCTCATTCTTCTATTTTTCGTCCTTAGTGTTGTCTACTTGAGGACGATGCAAAGCATTGAGATCTCTCGATCTCTCTCATGTTGACTCAAAAGACACATGTGTTCCCTTCTTCTAGGTGACCTTCCTTGATTGGGGAATGAAGAACAATTATGCATACATACATATGATATATATACATGAATTATCATATAGCATACTGACCCCGAGGAAAGCGAAGTCACCTCGTGCTTTGTGTTTTGTGTCTATTATCCTTGGGTTTATCTCACACTTGGGGGCTAAATCTTTGCGATAACGTGCTCCTTTTCCTTTCTCATTTCTTATGTGTATCACTACGTTAAAACAATCACCCCCGTTGAGGCGTGTACGATCGCTTTAACGTAGGGGGGCATACACCCTGTCTATCCTTTCAAAGATACTTGAAAACTTCTTGGCAAACTTAGCTTTGTCTTGAAGATTTTTGGTATTTCTTTTACATGACTCACAGTGAGGGAACCTTACTACTGACAATCATGGTTCTTCCTCGTGATCTTCCCTTTTACTTTGTCAATCGAAGTTGTAAGATCCTTAGTCCACTGGGGGCTTGGTGTATCTTGCCTTCTTGACGTGGTGAAAGTCTTTCAACGTTGTTTCCTTGTACTTTACTGGAAGTATGAGCATACATACTCCCGCTAAAGTGGGGGCTAAATGTAGTGTCCTAAAATTGTGACACTTGCAATTTTGACTGCATTTCGGTCTTCACGATGGCGACGCAACACGTAACCTGAATGGAGACCCCAAAACTTGCTCACGACACTGAAAACTGCATTTTTCATGCAACCTGGCCTGAACCTCCTTGCACCCTGCTACCCCAGGAGGTGGGACCAGAGCGCCCAGCGCCCTGGTCCTCCAGGACCAGGGTGCCCAGCGCCCTAGTCCTCCAGGACCAGGGTGCCTAGCGCCCTGGTCCCTGGGTCCTATTTTGGGCCCGGTTTCCTAAGTGGTATCGGGTCTTTTCGTTTGCAATTTGGAAAATTACATTCCCTGGTCGGCCTAAGGTCGAGAAAATCAGTCTATCAGCCCTAATTGACAAGTATATAAATGACATTTTCCTCTTTCAAACTATACTCAAGCATTCAGGCATTCAAGCATTCTTTCAAGCAATTGATCATTTCAAGTCTCCATTCAAGGCTAAGTGTTGCATTCAAGACAAGGATTCAACCATTGAAGAGGAGATCACATACTACATGCTACAACATACAACATACAACATCTAAACCTTCGCACATAAGGATACAAACATCCTTAGAACAAGGTATTAGTACTTGTTTTACAGTCATTTACACTTACAGCTCTTGCTCATTTCTTGGTTAATTCCAAAACCGGGGTTTGACCTAAAGGCAAACCCCTAATCCCTAACCCCCCAATCGTCTTCGCTTTTCTGTGTGTAGGTTGCAGGTACGCGGCTGAAATTGAAGATCTGGAATCCTTGTGTAGAGACGAACAGATCTCCCTTCGTTTCGCGGATTTTTCGGAGGACCGTGGGGCCGAGCGCCATCGTCCCGACAACTTTTGCTCAAATTTGCAGGACAGCACCGTATCGACATTTTACTGCTAATTCCAGGTCCGCAGCTTCATCCTATAACCTGAACTCAGTTTATAAGCGAATCTTTACGACTTTCTATGCATCCTTAGCTTAATTTCCTTAATCAACATTCTTTACAAAAGAGGGTAGCCTTGCTTTCCTAACCCTTGAAATTCATTTAACATCCAATCTTACATCGTGTGGGATTGAATCTTATGAGTTTCAACCCCTCTTTTGAATGTAAAGTCTTCCCCCTAAGTGAAAACCCATCGAATCCTAGCGAACCTCCCTTCTCTCTCCTTGGAGTTAGAAGAGGGGAGACCAACTAGGGTTCGACCGCGATTTTCTGCTTTACACTTTGTTATGCTTCTTAGTTAGCTACCGGATCAAGAATGCATACATGAAACTATGCCAAATAGGCTTCTCAATCACTACTCGCTCATACCATGTCATAAAATGATCTCCTACATTGGTCATATATATCCACAATAAAAAATAAAACATTCATCAAGTCGGCCAACCATAATATGTAATGTAACGTGTAACCAGGTGTTAGCTTAGACCGGATCACCAAAACATATGAAGATCAACCAAATAGAGTCTAAATTATTTCTACATGTTGGCCCAATCATCCCATGTACGAATCTAACCACCACAATCACTGCAAAGATTCCGAACAAAAAATGCTCTTCTTATCTGACATATCAGAGACAGATTACCGATTACCAAAAACCACAAATATCAAATAGAATTTCCAAGGAGAATTGACATCAATGAAAAACTTAAACCAATATCCATGCACTAGAGTCAACCGGATGAGTGTCAATTTCTAACAAGTACAATGACACACCAAAAAAATAGGTTCTAGGTTCGTCACATCCTACAAAATCGCATGTTATCCAATAACATCATATAGATAATCATTTAAAATTACATCTTGCATCACCATAGGTAAGTCCATAATATTACATTATTTCCACCACATACCATAGAGTTCACCATAATAAACCATATATCTACGTGTAAATCCATACATCGATCTATATAGACCAACTAGAACATAAATCCATCATAATATAAGTCATTTAGGACACACATCCATCTACAAATATATTTTATAAGAATCACATAAATAAACTATAGCATAATACATCCATAGAAACGATGATAAGTATGTGTACATCATACATAACACTGTTGGCAATATAGCATTATAACAGACAATGAAAGATTATTGGCATTTCATAAGGATATTGAGAAGGTTGTTGATGATTATGGATATAACTGATTAAGGATGTTTTACTGTCTTGATATTATTATTTTGTCATTGATGTCAAGTAATTGATTTTCTAATTTAGTATGATGTTGCCATATCTTGAGAAGTATGATTTGGAGATTATAAAGATGTCAGTAAAAGACACAGGAAAGAATATGATGAATAAGGGGATGAATAAGGTATTTAATGGGCAACTATTACCGAGTCAGACAATGATGAGATCATGATGTTTTAGATTGTTTGAACATCATACATATGTTGTAAATTGTAAAGGTTAATACTATACTATGTTATCAAGAAAAGAACCTATTCGGTAAACCCTAAAGAACCTAGTCGGTAAACCTTAAGGTTATCGTTATCGGTTAATAAAGGCGGAATGTCTACCAAGTGAAGTTTAGTATTCACCGAGTTGTTACCAAGTTATAACCGAGCTATAACAGAATGCATTAAATGTTTGCATGAGTTATTTGATGAAGGAAGCTGATGAGCTAGAACTAATTGAATGATTGGTATGGCATTAATATAGTTTGTTAATGAATCTATGGCAAAGGAAAGTTGGCATGAAGATCTACAACTCAGATTGAACCGCAACACCCTGGTACAAGTTCCAAGACTAATATGCAAGTTCCTAGGTGGGGTAAAACATTTTCAGATCGAAAGATGCATTGAACTGGACAAGATAGAAGATTTGATGGCTATGATTGATCATGGGAAATATGATCAAGGAGATTATGTGGTTACCTAATTGTTTATAAATAGGAAACTGTTGATAAACAATGTATGCAGGCAAGTGTATGCACAAGGATGCTACATAGTGATTATCGAGCATAGAAGCTTGAAGACCTATTTGAATAATAGAGTATAGAAGCCCAACAGATAGACAAGATTAGTTCTATGTCTAGATTGTATTGAACAAATAGGAATCTGCTTTAGAATTTTAGATGTGAAGTTGCAGATAGATTTTATTACTGTTATTTTGTGAAAGTGACAGAAAATCTCTTAACCGAGTGGACTTAACAGTCTTATTTGTAAAACCCTCTAGCAAGGTGACATTCTGATTGAGTGTTTGAAATCCTTTAACAAGGCCACTTCTAACAAGGTGAAGATCCTAATAGATCTGAGGGAAATCCCTTAACCGGGTCACATCTAGCAATGTGTTTGTAATCTATAATAGGATTTTCTTTTAACCGAGGATACTCTAGAAGAGTATATTTCTTAGTGGGTCCGAAATCCCACAGTGGTTTTTCCCTATTTGGGTTTCCACGTTAAATCTAGTGTTATGAGGTTTATGATGTTTATATGCTTTTGAGTTTGCATGTTTAATAGTTCTGGTTATATTACTGAAATATATGTTACCGAGATTGAATCTAATGTTTTTATGAAAGATTAAGTTTGTATGATTCACCCCCCCCCCCCCCCTCTCATCTTGTTGGCTATTGGATTTGTACTTATATTAAGTATCAGAACTATCAAACACTGCCGAAAAATAGTGTCATCTTGTATATATAAAAAATAATTAGTGTCAAAGTACAATGATGTCTAATACAAAATGTCTAATATATAAAAAATGGTATATTAAGAACCTAAAGGAGCTATTATGTGTTGTCGCCCTTAGACCTAGTTGGTCTCACTAGTTGTTGAGCTCCTGAAGGTCTTACCCCTCCTGATGCTAGTAGTGGTTTTGGAGGTGGTCTCCCCACAACCCCTGCTCTCTTTTTGTGTTCCCTCTATGAAATTTTCCCATATGAGCTTTGAAAAATGCTCTCAACCTTCTCACTTGGTGGTACTGTCTTCTCATAGAGAATCCTCCAATATCGTATCCACCGACCATCCTATATAATCTCTTATATCAAGAAACCTATCAGCCCCTTTTATGCCTGCTCTACTTGATCAAGAGTTGCCTCTTCTCTGTTAAATTTTTCTGCATAGAGAATACAAATCTAGATAGAAAAAGAATGCAAAATTGCAGAAAAAATAGAGAAGAAAAATAGAGCTACAAGAGTGAAATTATATTATGCCATTGTGCAAATTACAATTGTAAAATGTAGATTTATACAAATAAAGAACTCTCATAAGAGCTGAATTCATGGAGGAGATGAGGGTAATTTCAGAAAAGCTAGAGTTAAAACTGAGACTCTCCTTCATTAGCTTAGATCTAATTCTATTGCGTTGCTTTCCTAATAGGCATGCAACTAAAATCTCACTAGTCTCACCATAAATCATTGTAAATGAGGGAGAAGATCTAACATGAAACATGCAATCAACAATTTTCCATAATTAATGAAGAATACTGTGATAGAACAAATGTTGAGTGCTTAGTTGGAGTTAACATTACTCTAACACCCCCTCTTAATTCCAACTAAGGAGAAAAGGAAAAAAAAATAAAGAGGAAAGAGGAAATAGGGAAAACCAAGTGGGAACAAAAACCTTCCTCAAAATTACAACTATATGAAGTGCAAAAGAACATCCTTTGAGATACAAAAAAATTGTGGATAACTGTCAAATGGTAATTGTTGCCTTAGTGTTGAATGAAGAACCTCCTCAAAAGCCAAGATGATGATCAAGATCAATAATCTACATGAGTGCCCTCAATGACATTACTCGAACAATGATCATATGGCAAACAAAAGCAAAACATCTAAAATTTGAAGATACAGGTGGCACATGAATCTACACAATTCACCCCAACGACACTACTCAACCATGCAAGATTAATTTGCTAGTTGAAAATACAGGTGCCAATAGTGAACTAATCAAACTTGAAACAAAGCCAAGAAGCATTAACACTAACAGTAGAAAAAAATCCCTCATAATATGACAAAGGCCCATGCAAAAAGAGCACGAACAAAGGAAGCAAGGAGCATGCTCTAGAAACAAAAGTTTACATCAGTTTCCATTCTTCAGAAATTTACCTGCAAATATTTTGTCCTTCTTCCTATCTCTCAAGGCTCTGATATCATGTTAAATTTTCTACATAGAGAATACAAATCTAGCTAGAAAAAGAAGACAAACTTGTAGAAAAAACAAAGAAGAAAAATAGAGCTGCAAGAATGAAATTATATTAATTCATTGTACAAATTACAATTGTAAAATGTAGATTTATACAAATAAAGAACTCTCATAAGAGCTGAATTCATGGAGGAGATGAGGGTAATTTCAGAAAAGCCAGAGTTTAAACTAATACTCTCCTTCATTAGCTTAGATCAAATTATGTTGCATTGCTGTCCTAACAGGCATGCAACTGCAATCTCAACAGTCACACCATAAATCATCATAAATGAGGGAAAAGATTGAATATGAAACATGCAATCAATAGTTTTCCATAATTAATGGAGAAGACTTTGATAGAACAAATGTTGAGTGCTTAGTTGGAGTTAACATTAATCTAACATTCTCTCTTATATTAAGAAATGGTTTTATCCCTCTCTAAAAGGAGAGTAGAAACCCATGCATCCTGGATGGTTACTAGTCCCTAAAGAGCTACTATTTGTGCATCACTAGTAGCCACCAATCCTTATAGAGCTATATACTATGTCTCAAGCACTACAATGCATGCCTACCTATCATCCTACCCCTGCACATATAGTTGTACCTATAGCTATCTCGTAAAGAGTATCATCACCTATTGAATGGGTTTCTGTAATGACTAAAATTTTCATGCTTAACGGACATTACACACCTATTTATCCCCTTCCAAACTTGTGTATTTAGCAATAATTTTTTTGTTAAGTCATAGCCAATTGCCTTTGTAAAACTAAAAGTGATAGTATAAATCAACATGTAACCTTTCCAACCCACTTTTTAACCAAGTGAACATTATACAACACTACCACATTTTCCTTGCAACTTCAACATAATATTTCACACGTTATGCAATGTCTAAAATGTATACCCTTAGGAGGAACATCAAATATAAATAGACTACAATGAACTATACTACTTTTACATAATTTATTTATTTTATTCACAATATGTGATAGATTTAAAAAACTACAAGTAATAGTAACGATTAACAAGTTACAATGTCATCCAATTATATATGTTACATCAATAAAACAATGTTCTTTTACTATACATCACAATGCACGTACCAGCAACAACAACATTTGATAAAGCCTCAAAACATGAAATTTTAAGTTTAAATAAAGTCAAATAATGAAAATAGACAAATGACAACAAATTTTTAGTGATGGCCACCAGCCATAATTAAAAATGTTTGAGATCAAAAGTCACAATAACCAGTCCTTGAGGCAAAAGGACAATTTCAAAATGTGTACAATCAATAACTTAAAGGAATTGCAATTCTACTGGCTACATCAATCAATGAAAAATATATAAATAATCAAAATGAATTCAAAACAACATACAAGATTTTTTTACAACACGATCACTCTATGGCTTTAATAAAGTCACCTAAGGGAGAGGAGGGGAAATGGTGGTCTCAAACCACATAGAGATCATGAATAAATCATCATACCAAGATATGCATGTCCCACACAACCCGGGACAATCATTTAATAAATAAATTGTCAATCATATATCTGCTCAGAAATGTAGGTGCACTTAAGTCCATCCTCAACCCGTGAGGTAAGCAAATCAAAGGATAGGTTTTCACTATGGATCAACAAGTGCGGCTCTACATGTGGGGGAGTCTATAGGGAATAACATCCTTCGAAGTCTTGCACTTAATGGAGATCCTCTATCTCTCAACATGGTGTGCATCTCATATAGAGGGATTAAACTCACTATGGAGCTACTACCAACAAGGCATTTGACTGTAAGACCCGAACGAAGGTCCTCTATCACTCAGTTCGTAATTACATGGCGTGCATCTCATACAATAAAAAATTTGTTGTGGAGCTTCTACAAACATAATATTATACAAGAAATGACTATTAACATATATTACCAAAAACAACCACTTCACAATCACATCATGATTCATTAACACATAGCTTTTGGATATACATAATTTTCATGAAGGGCACACTTAGGTTTGCTTCTGCCTTGCCCTCACCCAAGTTGGACAAACCATTTTGCCCACTTGAGATACACCACATTTACTGGTCATTTCACATGTTACTAAACACAAGTCTATGAAGCATACAACACATATACACACATCTTTTTAGGTCAACAAGATTGTGTTTTGACTTTTACATGATCAACTTGATCATACAACAAGTCTCTATGTGTGAATTCAAACAACATAAATTTCATCATGAGTTTAATTGTTAAGCAAAGTGACTAAGCCCAGAAGTCTCCAACATAGTAACCTAGGCTCTTATACCAAATGTAATGCCCAAAATTTTCACGCTTAATGGACATTACGCACCTATTTATCCCATTCCAAAATTGTGTATTGAGCAGTAACTTTTTTATTAGTCATAACCAATTGCCTTTGTAAAACTAAAAGTGATATTATAAATCAACATGTAGCCTTTCCAACCCACTTTTTAACCAAGTGAACATTATACAGCTCTACCACATTTTCCTTGCAACTTCAACATAATACTTCACATGTTATGCAATGTCTAAAATGTATACCCTTAGGAAGAACATTAAACATAAATAGACTACAATTAACTATACGACTTTTACATAATTTATTTATTTTATTCACAATATGTTACATTCGTAAAACTACAAGTAATAGTAAGGATTAACAAGTTACAATGCCATCTAAGTTTATACGTTACATCAATAACACAATGTTCTTTTACTATACATCACAATGCACATGGCAATAGAAACAACATTTGATAAAGCCTCAACACATGAAATTTTAAGTTTAAATAAAGTCAAATAATGAAAATAGACAAATGACAACAAATTTTTAGTGGTGGCCACCAACCACAATTAAAAATGTTTGAGATCAAAAGTCACAATAACCAATCCTTGAGACAAAAGGACAATTTCAAAATGCATATAGTCATTAACTTAAAGAATTGCAATTTTCCTGGCTACATCAATCAATTGAAAATATATAAATAATCAATATATGAGTTCAAAACAACATAAAATATTTTTTTACAACACGATCACTCTATGGCTTTAATAAAGTCACCTAAGGGGGAGGAGGGGAAATGGTGGTCTCAAACCACATAGAGCTCATGAATAAATCATAATACCAAGATATGCATGTCCCACACACCTCGGGACAATCATTTAATAAATTAACTACCAATGATATATCTGCTCCAAAATGTAGGTGCACTTAAGTCCATCCTCAACCCATGAGGTAAACACATCAAAGGATAGGTTTTCACTATGAACCAACAAGTGTGGCTCTACATGTGGGGGAGTCTATAGCGAATAACATCCTTCAAAGTATTGCACTCAATGGAGATCCTCTATCTCTCAAGATGGTGTGCATCTCATATAGAGGGATTAAAATCACTATGGAGCTACTACCAACAAGGCATTTGACTATAAGACACGAATGAAGGTCCTCTATCAATCAACCCCTAATTACATGGCATGCATATCATACAACAAAACATTGGTTGCGGGGCTACTACCAACATAACATTATAAAAGAAATGACTGTTAGCATATATTGCCAAACACAAGTACTTCACAATCACATCATGATTCATTAACACATAGCTTTTGCATATACATAAATTGTGTCTACTCTATAATCTTGAAATCTTTGTTTCCTCAAGGTGAGGTATCGTGAGGGTTATAAGAATCATCTTGTCATTTAGCACAATTGGTAGATCACATAAGAATAGTAGAGATAACCAATTGAAGAAGAATGCAAATTGATGTTTAATTTAATCATTATTTTACTATAGACATTGGTATATGGGTTATGGATAACCCATTTGTTTTAGCTAAGTCACCATCTCTGTTTCACCTAAGTGGGTGGCAGCCAATGAGAAAACTATCTGGGTATTGGACCCCAAAAAGGGTTGCATACCTACTCTCATACTATCATATTAGATGGGTTTTAAATTGTTTTTATGAACTACGAGGTCTCTGCACCTTCACATAGACAACGTAATCTTTGATGATCCCTCAAAACACTAGGTCTGGCCCTCAGGTCTTGCATGTTTGAGTTTTGATTGATCTCACCACTCCTTCACAATCTTAAGCATTCTCTATTCATCTATGCATATTAGTAAGTGATTGTTGTAAATTGATCCAGTCAAAGTCATGATTCATGATAATCATGTACCTAACTTACGTTTGATCTTGTGTTGAATATCTAGTCAAATAGACATCTTGCAGGTGCAGCTATAGGAGGTTGACAAATCACATCATGAAGGAATGCAAGAGAAACTTGGGTAATAAGGAGGTATATTGTGTTGGGAACTAAAGAAAGCAGTAAGTTAATGTTTACCAATTAATCTTATTTGAAATGATAACTAGTTATTTGCTACTATTGCTCGAAGTGTACAATGTATTTTGTTGTGGTTTAAAAAAATATTTTGCATTAGCAAACTATGGTGTAACTCATTTATGTTTAGTTGCATTTATTAAGTGTGTATGTTTTGGGAATTGCATTTCCACTGAAATAATATGTTATTTGTGTTCAAGTAAAAAAAACATTGTTAGTGTTGTGTCATGTTCACTTGGTTTAAAAGTGGGCATGACAATTTCCACCTCAACCCTCCTCCCTAACCTCCATTTTTTCCTCTGACCTAACCATCATCCCCATCACCTTCTTTTCTTTGGTCATCCTAATCTATCATCCTCCTACACCTCAATAGTTGTGGTATGTCGTCATCCTCAAATATGGGTATCGGCTTTCCTATCTCTATCAACCATGGAAACTTGTGTGTCATGAACCAAGCCTCAAACTCTACAATCATGCCTACATCTACCACATCTCACCATATATCCCATGGTTGTGTAATAAAAGCCTATAACTTTCCAAAGTACACCTCAAAATATAATTTTGATCTCCACTAACACCTCTCTTAGATCATCCATGAAAATTCTCTTGAGTCTTGTGGCATTCCCTATACATGTTTGAACTACCTCAACCTGTTCCTTGGCTAATGTCTCTCAATAAGATATAGTGATATACAAATATAACATTATGTTTAAAATATAGATGGGAGACCTTTATCATCATCCTTCTAGTCCTCACAATGTAGGTATGGCCTCCACATGACTGAATCAATTTCATCAAAATCCCTACACTAGTACTCTAGGTTACACAGCTTAGGCTACTAGGACGTGATACCTCTATATATAGGCATATGGTTGTCCAAAACCCTTGAAATTAATACACACTATCCTAGTGATGTCTATATGCTCCCAATCCCATTTATGTAGAAAATTGATACATACTACTAATTTGACTCGTCATTAGTAGATGAAAAAATTTCAGTCATTATAGAGGTGGGTCAATAAGAAAGGATCCCATATAAATCAAGTCACATCCATGACCATGCACTCTAAGATGTACCCACAACCTATCAATTTTCCATGAGACCTCCTAAAATGCATATAAATTCCTTAATCACCCCTACTAAAACTAAAGGAAGTGGTGCATAGTACAAAACCATATCCTTATATCTCACCTCCCCACATCAGGCATCTAGTTTGTCATTTTTTAATGCCTGTCAAAAAGAATCCTCTCCACCCATAACATCATATACAACCAAATCTCCAATAATTGAAATCTATAAGATCCTCCATATGTAATGGACATCTCTCTAATAGGAATGTGAAGTGACTTGTGCTCATTGTGCCACCTCTTAGCCAAAGTTGTCAACATCCCTAAACCATCCTGAATCTTGGACATAAACAATGTGTGATAGAGTCTAGTCACATCAAGTACATGATGATAGGCCTCTAATAACAACTTGGGACACATCCTTTGTGTTAGAGTATGCCTCTCCCAAGACATCATAGTATGCAGGACATCGTGCAATCAAATAAATCATTGTTTTAGACAATCAATCTTTTTGCAAACCTACCTATCCACCTATCAATTAATTAAACATGTTCAAATATGTAGTTTCATCAATTGTATAGAATCCCTTAATAGTTGCACAATTTTATCAATTGTATAAGTCTACTAAATAATCATTCTATTTTTTATCATATGCATCAGTTCCTAGACTAATTCTACAACTTTATAAAATGTGTTGTAAAAAGACTAAAATTATGCAACATTCTGACAAATGCACAACTCTATCTTTTACACAATAAAACTACAATTGCACAATTGCACTTTAATTACATAAAATTGTGCCAAATGCACCAATTTTAGCTATAACTATGCCAAAATTGGCAACCTATACTTTTGTAAAACTTACTTTTTTAGCCTATTAAAGAGACATTTATGATGGCTTACAAACCTACGGGTTAGATATATACTAAGTCATTATAATTATTTGGTTGCTCAAATAGTCACATGCACTCAAATCAGTGGTCTACGATTGGAATCTTGCTCATCTTCACTCCTAGTTCTAGGTATTTTCTCTCCAACAAGGTTCTCTCTAAAATGAAGGTTGGTAATGAATCAAAACCAACCCCTAAGCTCCTATATATAGCCGGTGTAGCCCTAACCCCACCATGCATAACCATTGTGGTGCCCCTTAGCATTTCCTAGCCTATTTTAACCTTCTGACCTTCTTGTTATCCCTATTTTTTTGCATTCTAGCTTGTTGACCTTCCTCCTTTCTATTGAGAGATTACCGTGTTTTTTTCTAATTTTTTTTCCAATCTCTTAAGGGGAATACCACTTCCCTGTTTGGGGCATATTAGGCCATGTAACATTTAATTTTTATTCTTTAAAGAAATGCAATAAGTTGCATTGCTTCATAGAGAAACAAAATGTAGACAACTAAAAATGTCCTAAATTAAATAAATATTTATTATTTATTTAATTATTTTACCATTATTTCCTCAATTAGTTAAATAAATTTTTTTGTCTATTTAATTATCCTAATCCTTCCTTTTCAACTATTATTAAATAAATACTTTTATTTCAATAATTAACTCATTATCTTCTTCTTTCTATTCCATGTCATCCAACTTGTTTGCATGGACCATAATCTAAATTCATAGTCATGTGTCAAGTTTCTTATTCCTCTTCATTAACTTTTTCCTTTCTTAAATGTCTACATTCCTTGAACCAACAAGTCAAAGTACATCTTAGTCTCAAACCTTCATTCAAATTAACCTCTTAATCTTATTCATTCTCTTCCACCTCTCAATCTTATCCCTCTATCTCACTTTAGTCTCTTAATCCTATTCATTCTCTCTTAACCTCTTAAACGTAGCCATTCATCTTTCCACTTAATCTATGTTATTGATTCTCTACGAGATTTTTATAAAAGATGTTATTCTTCAAATTTTAAATATCTACAACTAGTGTATACATCAATTATGTTGTTTTTTTCCTAGAGATTCCAGCATTGCTTTCATCATCAAATTGCTATCTTGATTGCATCATCAATCAACCAGACTCCATTTCTTTATGTCATCTTGTGCTAGAGATTAGTATTGAGAGAAAATACATCTGAATCACAATATCTTGAAGGATATGAGGACAATGGAGTCAAACATATCATGTGTCTGAAGATATTGCTTTTTTTAAAAATTTATTTTCATACTTGATTTGGAGCTCCATTGGTGTTGCTGAATGATTTTGTAGATTCTAGGTTTATGGTTGGGTTGATTAGGAGTTTACAATTGTCTTAAAATTTAATATTCACACATACCATTTTAATCATTAAAATAATTGGAGATAACATGTACATGTTAAAAACCATGAAAAGGGATGAAGTGATTCCTAAAATACTAACATGAACCTAAGGTAATCCTTTAGTCTATCTTGCAAATTATTAGCTTAGATATTTTAGTCTACATTTCTTTTCCTATTCTCTTATTATTATTTTTTACTTGTAATTTCATCTCATTGTCTTATTTTATTGTGATTATTTTGTTGGAATTTTAGGTTTCTCTTTTATCAATATTCTTGAATATTCAAATTTATAGTAACTAATAGTGAAATTCTACAATGCAAATGTTTTAAAAAGTATTCCTTTCATAAAAGATAGTTATGATTTCATTTTTCATTTCAAATATGCTTACTATGTTGCATGTTTTTGATAAATATAAATGGGTTTTACATGGATCCAAAACCAAAAGTTTTACAAAAGTCGGCCATCAGCCAAACAAACAAAAACCAATAGCAAAATAGGGGAGCACCCCAGAACAATCATGAAAGCAAACAGACAACAAGACAAAATAAAATAAGAGAAGTCAATTAAGAGAGTGCAACAACTCCTTGTTCTTCTTGATGGAAATCTTGTTGATTTCCTCCAGCTCCTCCATAATGAATCTGGAGGTACCCTTATTGTTGCTCCTGTTTTTGGTCCTGGAACTAGGGCCAGTGGTTTGTTGTCTCCAGCAGCCATGTCTTCACCTCCAAGATCTTTCTCAGGTTCACTGTGAAAGGATTTGTATTCTGCAACCATGGCATTGATCTTTTCAAGCCCCTCTATACTGTTGTTCATGGCTTATTTTCTTATGTCGACCTGGTTCTTGACATTTTTCTTTATCTCTGTCATAGACTGCTCCACCTTTTCAATTATTTTATCGTGGTTGCATTTCATCACCTCGACGTCCTGGGAGAGCTTCTGTGTCATAATCATGAGTTTCTCAGATTTTCTAGGCTCAAGGGAGGATGTGAAGATATCAATAATCTCCTTGACCCCCACTTTGAGGGTATCAATTTTTCTCTCCACCCACTTCTAGCAGCTCACTTGGCTTCTGGTAGCTTCCATTACTAGGTTCATCAGATTACTAGTCCTTTGTATCCCATTGTTCTCTTCTTTAGCCATGGTCCCCTAATTTTCCTTTAGGACACTGATTGGAATATCTAGTTTAATTTCCAGATCTGAATTCTTCAGACCATAGTCCTCAGCCGCAAGCTTATTCTTTTTGGAAAGGGGCTCAGCTTTAAAAATCAGTTTGCTGGTAGATTTGTATTTGTTGGCCACCCATCTGGGAGGATTCTTACTACTAAACATCCCAAGGGTGACCATCATCTCCTATTTATCCATAGGATTATTATCAGGGTCGTCAAAAGGAATGGCAGCCCCACTATCCTCCAAATCCATTTTCGAGTCAGAGACATCCTGAATATTAGTATGTTGGCCTTTCTCAGAAAGAGAGGGCACAACTTCAAGGGTATTAATGTACTCCATGATGAGAATAATAAGACCTTCATGAAGAACAAGATTGTTTGGATTCTCCATATGTTTTTCAAGACTATTTTCTAAAAAGGAGGCTAGATAGAAAGGAACATAAATGATTTTACCATGCCTAAAATGATTCAAAATGGTAAAATGGTAGGAAAAGACATTGACATATCTGCCATCGAGCGTAATATACCTCATGATGAACTCGCCCATGTCCACCCAGGGAGCCATAAGGTCTTTCTTGTTGTAGCCACCATCAACCATCTTGTTAACTCTCGACCACTCCTTGTCTTTGTCAAAGAAATTCGTCAAGTCCTCCTCCCTAGTTTTCCTATCTCTATAGATCCTTCTTCCATTCATTGTCAGACCAGTGACCATCACCACCAGGGTTTCATCAAGTTGGTACTCAGCTCCATAAGCGCTCAAGATCCCTTTCTTCCACCCATTAACAAAGGACTTTGTGAGTAGAGAAGGACCATGAAGTCTATCCAAGAAGGGGACAATTCCCCCATCAATGATTTTTAGTCACACTTCCTTGTTTTTCTTCCATTTCTCACAAGTAGATGGTTCTTTCCTATTCTTGTCCCCACCCATTATGCTCCAGGTTACTAAAAAATAGGAATTGGGCCACACCAGAGAAGTCTCCAAATAGTCACAGGAAATGGACCACACCAGAAAAGTCTCCAAATAGTAGCAGGAAATGGGCCACACAATAAGACATAAAATCTAGGCATAAGGGAAGTTTATATATCTTCGGTTAGGGAAAAAAAAAAAAGGAGTCGTTTCCCCATCAAATCTATTAAATCATGATTAAAAATCATTTATTAACGCAAGTGGGTGTAATCATCATGAGCCAAATCACACAGCTTTTTTGGGAATACTACTCCATGACTTAATCGCCACGTAGCCCACTGCCGGATTGGACAGTAGATCCGTCACTTTTTTGCCTTCCCGATATATGTGCAAAATTTTGAGTTCTTCCAGATCATTTATTATATCTCGACAATCCTTGATCAAATTAGCAATCATCTAGCTAGGATCCGTGCGACCACTCAAACAATTGACAGTGTTTAGTGAGTCAGAGTCCAGCCAGACTTTTCTAAAACCTTCTCTTTTAGCCATGTGTAACCCAATGTGGGCGGCATTGGACTCCGCAAAGTGGTTATACTGGGTGCCCAAAGGAAATGCCACCGCAAAAACCAACAGACCAGAATGATTGCTAGCCACTCCCCCGCACCCAGCTCATCCAGGATTCCCTTTAGCCGCCCCATCCACATTGATTTTGATCCATCCCATAGGGGGAATGCCAAAGAACATTTGTCTATAGTGCTTGGTTTTGTGCACTGGAATAGCAATATTCCAATCAATTTGTCACCAATTGATAGTATCCCAATCCTTCTAGAGAGTAGGGAGGGGATGATCATTCTTTCTGCTGGGGTAGGAGTGCATAAATTCTCCTTGGTAAAAATGCGAATTTTAGTAGCCACAATAAGTGCAGGATTTTTCAAATCTCTAAAGACTCTATTGTTTCTTTCTTTCCAAATACCCCAAGAAATATGATCAAGAGATGAATTCCAGAGAACTCACAAAGCCTGATTGTCAAAGGGGAATTTCCATTCAAATCACATTCTTTGAACTGATTTAGGGAAGACCCAATTAGTGTTCCAGAGGTTAAGGAAGAAATTATAGATATCCCTGATAAAAGAGTAGTGAAGCAGCAGATGACCAACATTTTCCACCACCTCTTTGCAAAGAAAACATCTATTGTATACACATAAAAATTGGCTATGAGAAATTAAATAAATATTTAATATTTATTTAATAATTATTCTTTTATTAAATAGTTAATTTTAAAAGATTAATTTATTTTGATTTATTTTGCGTCTTTCTATTTAATTAATATTTTATTAATTTATTCATCTATCCTATTCCTCTAATTAATTAAATATCTAATATTTAATTATCTCCTCCAAACAATTAAATATCCAATATTTAATAGTTATTCTCCTATCCTATAGTCTCAAATATTAAATAATTCTTAAATTATTTAATCTCTTTTCCAACTCATCCTCCATCTCTACTTCATCTTCCCTTGGCCAACTCATCAAACATGTGGCTAACGAAATTAATATTTATTAAATATTAATTCATCATTTTTCTTCAACTTCCAGAATTAATGAATATTGTGTACATACACATATTTCATAACCATCTTCTATATTCTCTCCAACACCCCCTACATCTTAGGAAGGACTTGAGTCCACTTGTCCTATCATGCCTAAATCTTCTCCAGCCATCCCTAGATTGTCTAAGTCAGCAATCCAGTCAAGGTGACATGAGTGACACTTGTCTTCTCCTTCCCCCTTTCTCTCAACCTTCACCTTTGCTCATAACCATTCAAATCTGTAGATCTGATCATGACTATTGATCTGAGCCACATCATCTAATCCTCTCAAGGTCTATAAAATCAAGAGCTTCAGTTGAGAGAGTTAATCTTCAAGTTAGTCTTCAAATCAATCATATGCATGCATGAGTTTTTGAAGCAAATAGTAAACATAAAACAAAAAATATCATATAGCATCATATCATAATCATTTTTAGCCTAATCATGTAGTATTTACATATCACAGTATCAGTTAACTACAAGTTATTAGTCCATTCTTCATATGCCATCTTGGAAGCCATCAGTGCATTGTTTGAGAGCACACCATCTGCAACTAGGAACAGTGGAGTTAGGACACAATGAGACATAAATCATGAAGGTAAAATAATGTTTTATTTTAATATGTATTTCATGTAGTTTCATTGGTTGAAATTGGATTTCCTGTATGCATTTCCATCTGTATTTTGTGAAACTAATTTATTGCAGGTAACATTTTGAAGATGAAATTCAAGCTCACACATTTTGGCGCTCACCATGGGGCTCATAAACCTCACATATACTTATAAAAATCTCACAAATAGTTAAATTAATGCATTTGTAATGCAAATTCACATATGTGTAAATTTTGACAGCACTTTTGTTCTACAGGTTAGCGCATTTGCAGCATAGGTTAGCGCATGAGCATTCTAGGTTACCACTTTTGTCTTAGAATCTACACATTTGCATTATAGGTTCACGCATTTGTACCCTTGGTTAGCACATATGCTAAAGAAATCACGCTTTTATAGTCTAGGTTAGCACTTTTGATATTCAGGTTAGCATTTTTGAGCAAAAATAGAGCACATATGTTAGATTAGTGCTTCTGTTTATAAAACTGACAAAATTTTCTTGCTAGTCCGAATGTCCAAGAAATCAGATTTTTCAAATTACTAACATGCATGTGCAGGATGGCATTTAAGGGAAATTTTATGCATTTCATCATCTAGTTAATTAAAAGTCTTCATTTGGAAAGTAATATATCATATATTGTTCATCTAGTTTAACTAAGAGGATGAATTGACAACATGCAACTTGCATTTTTAGTATTTTCTCTAAAATAGTTGCACGTAGACTTTTAACAAGGCTAAAATGAACACCATGCTTGTTGGAGCAACATCTCCAAATAGGACTATGTTGATTTGAAAAGGTTGAAAAGAACACTTCTATTTCGTGTCTTGAAAGTGGTAGGTATATGCTCTCCCCTTAATTGGATGATCAAAAATCCAAACCCACTCTTTTATGCTTTCTTTACTTTCAAAGAGATTAAATCCTCTAGAGGGCCTGCGTTCCAGAGCTACTTTGAGGGGGCCAGTGAGAGGGGAATGACCTAAAGTGGAAATAGGCTCATACCGGGTCCTTCCAATCCACTATAAATAAATCGTTTTTGTGATGAAAGTCTCAAACAACATGTGCTGATAAGTTCATACCGACACTATGTTTCCCCATAAACCCTATGGAGCGTAACCTCTATAGGCTGGGAACCTTCTATATTTACAGAGCTGAAAGTATCGCATGTATGGCCACATGACCGAAAGCCTTTACTAAAAACCACTTGTACTAGTTGCAAAAATCCTTCTAGTTGTTGGCACAAGAGGTCGGACCTTTGAAGCGGCTCACATACATACGGTTCCTACTAGAGATATAAAGTTTTCCATGGGGAGTTTTCATGGAAATTGGTGCTTGGCTGCCCCGAAGAAGTGAGTGCCAAGGGTGGAGCCAGTGGGGTCAAGCATCTAAATATCCGCTTTGAATAGCATAGCCTCGAGGGAAACCCCACGTGAGATTCAATAATTATTGTCTCAGCCTACCATAGGGATTGTACTTGGTTGTGCATTTTGTTTATTAAACATTATGTCTTTTATGTCTATAACATGTTCCAAAAAGTCAAAAATTGAAGAAAATCATCATCTACAAGAGAGAAAAAATCCAACAAATTACTAAAAAAGTTTGATTGAAAAGGGGAATACAAAAGTTCTCCAACACTTGAAACACTAGATCAAAATCAAAGTGTCAAAACATCAATATCAAAATAATTCTTGAAGTAGGTTTGTCTCTAAAACCATCATGTATTTTTAAAATAGCTCAAACAACTAGGTTGCTAATCCAACATGTTATACTCAAAAGGTTCTATAAACATCAACATTTAACAAGCTATCGATTCAACCATCTTAAGTGCAAAAGTTGACATCTTTGTCAAGTTTCTCATTAGAATAATCAACTCCACTATCACGAAGCTTGATCAAATCTATACTAGGTTCCTAATCTTGGATATATCTTTCCTATTTTGAACCTAGGTCATATCAAAACCAAAATTGCACCAACATTGGAATCAAACAAACTTGTGAGTTGTCAAATGCTTATATGAATTTTAAGTATCACCTTAAGAAAAGAAAACCCAGTTACAACCCTACTCAGAAAAGGATAAGATTCTTGTATATCAATTGCAAGATCTTATTGAAACATAGGACATTCCTACACCGTTTTCGTCACTACCTACATGGCTGTTGTACAGAATTTGACAGTGCAACTCTACAAAGACATGCTTTTCAACAAAGAGATGCTTTATCCCAATGAACAAACAATAGTGGTAAGATCAACATATCATATCTTCCTAAACCAATAATCACCTATTGACTTTGTCCTTTGGAAATTTCAACAACTTTGAAATAATCACATGCCAGTTTGGACTAGAGCCCAACACGAGCAACTTAGAAAATAACAACAAATGGAAGAAGAGGATACTCCTATATACCACACTTTTGGATTTACCATTGTTGATGAAGAAGCAGTTAATAGTACCATTAGAGACCTTGAGAAAGATTTCAAATTTGATAGGCTAATGGAAAAATTATTGGGAAAACAAAAAGAAAAATATCTCTTAATTTTGGCAAAATCTGGAGTTAAACTACCATAAGACTTTAACATGGAAAGCTTGAAACAAGATACAGAGACAAGTAACACCCAAAACACAAATGAGCCAAATAACAAAGATGTGAACAAAGAAAGCAATGAAGAAATAAGGAAAGAGAAGGATGAAAAAAGAAAAGAGCATAGTGATAAGAGAGCTCACGAAGAAACAAGGAAAAATTATGTGGATAATCCATTATCAAACCTTACTCAACAAATACAAAATCTACAACAAAAAATACAAGACATTCAAAACGGGACAAGCTCCAAGAAATATTCATTAGAAGATATATGCCCATATCCTTTTGATAAAAATCTGAATATGATACCATTTCCGCAACATTGCAAGATTCCTAAATATGACAAATACGATGGAAAATTTGATCCTCAAGATCACATTAGGGAGTTTTGTACTACGAGCATGGAATTTGCTCATGATGAAAATTACCTTATGCGTCTTTTTCCTAGGAGTTTAAATGGACAATCAATCGAGTGGTTTTCAAGATTACCATCCGGAATCAAATCCTTTGAAGAACTTGTGAGTAGGTTTATTTCACAATACTCCTACAATATAAGGAATGAAATAACAAGGCTGGATCTTTGCAATGTTAAACAAAAGAATGGTGAATCCTTTATGATTTTCTTGAAATGATGGAAACACATGTTTAATAGGTATCCCATAGATGTACCTGATCAAGAAAAAATGGACATATTCATTGATAATCTTATTAGTGAAATGAGTTATCGACTAAGGATGCAATGTCCTCCCTCTTTTGCCAAAATGATCGAGAATGGTCTGAAAGTAGAGAACACAATGGTAAAGAAAGGAGAACTAAAATTTAATAATAATACATACAACAATAACAACAACAACAACAATAATGACAAACCCAAGTTTTGGTCAAAGAATAAGAATGTCAGCAATGAAGGGAATGACAATAATAGTACTACAAAACAACAACAACCAATTTTGAATCTATCAGGTCAAATCCCAAGCAATAACAATCCAGAAAACAATAAAGCTAAGTCCTTTTTCTCCAATCCATGGAGGAAATTCACAAACATTGGAGAATCTTTGGAATCAGCTCTAAAAACTCTGCTTGCTAACAAATTGATTGTTTTGCCAGAAGCAAGAAGTTATGAGCCACCAGTCAAGCCCAATTGGTGGAATGACAATCATTTTTGCAGTTACCATCAGAATAAAGGACACCTAACAAATGATTGTCAGAGATTGAAACACCTTACCCAAGATCTAATCAATAATGGAATCATTACAGTGCATAGCCATAAGACAAATGAATCACACTTGGCTTTTAAAACTCCACTTCCGAATTATAACAAAGGTGAATCATCCCAATAAAAAGATGACAAAGGAAAAGCCAAAGTTAATTATGCTTATACATACGATGATGTGGTAAATGTGATTATTGTTAATGAAAATTCATCTTCAGAACCAATCAATGTTATCACGAGAAGCAAAGCAAAGGTTACCTTTCCAGGTATAACAAAAGACCCAACACCCAATTCACAACAATACAATTTAGTAGAGCAATTACAATGAATACCCGCTCAAATATCAATTTTGGAACTTCTCAAGGTTTCACCTATGCATAAGGAAATTTTGGAGAAAGCTTTAGTGGAAACAACAGTTTCAAAAGATTTGGATGTAGATTAGTTCCAAAACATGGTAGGACACCTTATTGCTCCTCATTGCTTGTCATTTTCTAAAAATGATGATGCATTCTTACAACATCCTCACAATGCTCCCTTACATGTTGAAGTCTCAATAAATAAAACTCATGTCAAATGTGTGCTCATAGATCGAGGAACTGGTTTAAATATTTATGCGTTAAGTTTGATAAAAGCTTTGGGATATTGAGAGAATGCAGTAGACCCGAAAAAGAAAATAACCATCAAGGCTTATGATGAAGCAGAATGTTCTTCTAAAGGAACTGTTGTGGTACCAATAAGGATAGGACCTGTGGAAAAGAATACATTATGTCAAGTTTTAGATTTGAACCTCTCCTACAACATTCTTCTGGTAAGACCATGGATTCACAAGATGCAAGCAGTTCCTTCTACATATCATCAATGTGTAAAATTTCCTCATGAAGGAAAAGAAATCACTATAATTGCAGATTCTAGTCAATATTGCAATAATTTGAAGCCAACAAAAGATACAAGAGTTCCACATAACAGAGAATCAATATATCGTAGCAAAGAAATTCAAGCAAAGTTATGGGAAACTTTTGAAGAAAAGCTCAAGTTAAATAATGAAGGAATGGGAAAATATTCTTTGCAAAATTTTCCACTTTCCCCTATGTCATATGGAAAGCCTAGAGATACCAAATTGAAGACATTAGAAAAATCAAAACATATGTTTAAAGGAACATTTTTTAGTGCTAGAACTCTTGCAGAAGAAAATGAAGACAAACACATTATTGGTTGGTTGTACAAGGATGAAGATAAAACTATAGCAACAACAACAGAAGTCAATATTCCCATAAAACAATATGGCAAATGATATGAAATCATGCAAAAAATGGGATATGAAGGAAAAGGACCAATTGGTAAGCAACATCAAGGTATTTTAGAACCTATTTGTCTGCACTCATTGTTGGCAAATGCATACTCCAATGAGACATTGTAGGTGATTGAAGTTTTTGTCATTGATGGAAACCTTACAATCCTATGACACTGGAAAGTCAATCCACCGGCACTAGCAAAATCAAATTCTACACCGGCACATAGACCACCAGCAACAACAATGAAAGGAAGTATACCGACATAGAAGCTGACAGGAATTTTGTTGATAATATATTTTGTTTATTATTGTAAAATCATTGTAAGTCAACTTGGCAAGTTGTAAAATAACTCATATATATAAGAGATCATTATAGAACATTTAGGTAATCATGGAGGAATGTAATTAGGTGAAATAAGGTAGACCTATTATGCGAATTATAGGTGAAAGGTTTATGTATGAAGCAGAGCTATAAACCGGTACTGGATTTGGCATAGTAGATGCTATTTTGAAGTACTACAACACATTGGATTTATATAATCCATTTTGTAAGTCAGTGAGACTTCCGATTTTGTAAATGAGCAGTGAACTCTAGGAACTTGGCCTTCCTACATGTGTAGGCCCCTCTTGTAGTAGTAATATTCTCTTATTGGCTAGTAAGTGAATATTGTGGGTCACAAATCCCACCGAGGTTTTTCCCACACCGGGTTTCCTCGTTAAACTACTATGTTATGGTGTGTTTTTCATGTGGTTACTTTTATCTCTGTTTACCGGTACACTGTATTAATATGCTCTACATGATTTAAGTTAAGAAAATCTTTTTAGTGGTTAGATACTAATTCACTGCCCCCTCTCAGTATTTGTGGGAATCCTAACAATTGGTATTAGAGCCTGGTCCTCTATTTTTAGAAGCCTAACAACTTGAGGAAGATCTTGACACTAGTAGAGATGGAAAATTTGATGAAGTAATTAGAAGAAGCTCTCTCAGACTATGATACAGAAAAGTTGAAAAATATCAAACTTGAAGATGATCTAAAGGCAACACAGGATATTATTCAAGCACTTCAAGAAAATCTTACCATTCCAAGAAACAAGAGAAGAGAACTATGTGAAAAGATGCAAAATGAGAATGATGAAAAGGAAACTCTTAATGATTGGATAAACAAGCTAAAACAAGAAAACATGACAACAAAGAATGAGATGTAGGATATGAATATGAGATTTTGTAAATAAATTGAAGATAGAAAGAAGAATGAAGAAGATTTGACTAGAAGACTAAGTGATGCTACAAATGAGAACACCAAACTTAGCTATGAAAATGATTTGTTGAAGATAGATCTGATGCATACACAAAATGACTCCAATGAACTTATGAGATAGAAATAAATCCTAGAAAGAGAACTGGATACTGCAAATCAGCACAAAGAAAAATTCAAGAAAAGATCAGAAGAACCTGGTGACTTGTTGAAGAATTAGAAACCTAATGGTGACACTTGTGGACTTGGCTTTGAAGTTGGTGAAAGCTCCAGTACTGCAAACACATAGGATCATGGCAAACAGGTAAGACAACCTACTGCTTAAAAATTCAATGGCAAATTCTTTAACTGTAACAGGTATGGTCATAGAGCAAATCAATGTAGATCTTATCAGAATACCAATACATCCATCGGTCAATGTTCAAAATGCAACAAAGTTGGTCATAATTCTAAAAATTGTAGAATGAATGTGAGATGTTATGTTTGTGGAAGATTTGGACACTTATCTAATCAATGCAAAACACAAACCGGCATAGGATATGGGAAAGCCATTCAGAAAAATAATGTGACTTGTTATGCCTGTAACAAAATTGGAAATATTGCTAAATTTTGTAGAAGCAAGTCCTCACCGGTAAATAACAAAGGTCCTAGTTTGAAAGGAAAAGAAAAAGTTAAGTTAAGCAGGAATTCTCAAAATAACGGATCAGGAAATCAAAACTGAATGTTGATAGGAATACTCCTCCACCGACAGAAGAGTGTACTACTCCACCAACAGGAGACTCTTCATCTAATTGAAGAAAATTCCCTTGAGGGTTTGGTAATCAAATGTGAAATATGCTATTAATCCCTTGGTTGATAGTGAGAAGTAGAAATTACTTCTATATCGGCAGATAAAGTTAAGTGATTACTTAACCAGCATGCATTAAATGTGGTAGTTGGCAAATTAACATTATAAATCAGTGTTTCTGGCTCCATTTTACTTCATTGAGCATTCAAACATTCGAAGAGTGCAAAAAATCCAGAGCAAA
This sequence comes from Cryptomeria japonica, assembly GCF_030272615.1. Classification (NCBI taxonomy): domain Eukaryota; kingdom Viridiplantae; phylum Streptophyta; class Pinopsida; order Cupressales; family Cupressaceae; genus Cryptomeria; species Cryptomeria japonica. The sequence continues at coordinate 734,514,639 of NC_081412.1, read as the reverse complement.
GGCATTTCGAGCAAAGAAGCAAAGCAATTCAGCAATCAATCTTTCCAAAGGCAGAAAAAGGTATTTATAATCATGGCATCTTCTTCTGTACCTTAATTCATAGCAAACCCTACTATAGTGGAATTAATCAAGCACCCTAGGCCCGTATTTCAGTTAGTTCCCAAAATAACAAAGAAGGATGATAATGTTGGTGCATTTTCTCAAATTCCCAAAGGAGTACTTTTTGCAGAAGACCCTAGGATGTATATTCATTGCCACATAGAAGAATTAGGTGATGAGAAAATCAAGAACATGTATAAGACTATAATATGTGACGATTCTGGTAAAGTGAAACCTGAACACAAAATAACTGAAACCCTAGGATTCACTTAAATTCTCAGCATTCCGGATTTCCCTAAGGAATTTATAAGGATAGTATTGAGAAGGGTACATGGTGCATTCTTTTGGTTAGATTCGGTTCACAAAATTACTAAAGAGGCAATAAAAGCTGTAACAGGGTTACCCTCCATCGGTAACAGACCTGACAAGACAAAGAAGGTCTCAAATGACCTAGTGATGAACTTAACAGGTCCAACATCCGACAAGAGATCTTTAAGGGTAAATGATGTAACCAACATCAATATGACATTCATTAGCATGATTCTAGGCTATAAAACCACACATGCAAATAGATTAAATTCAGTTTCTATCTTATGCATAAAGAGTGCTTATGATATTATCAAGGATGATGCAAAAATAGATGTGTGTGAATGGTTGAAGGATGAACTTATTGAAAATATTGGAAAGATCAAGAAAGAAAAAAAGGGGACATTTAGATGTGGTAATTTACTTGTTTGTTTAATGTTGCATATAACAAAATAGGTGCCCGGTATCAGTACCAAGAATCTTGGTTTTGACATACCGGTAGGCAAACAGTTGTCTGACTTACTAAACAACATGGGTGATAACAGAGAAAAGAATATAAATGAATACTTTCAAGCTTTGAAGGCCCAGATGAACACTAGAATCAGATTATCACAAGAAATTGTAAATAAATATAAGGATGAAATGTGTTTTGTCATTAAGAAGGATGAGATCTTGATGGAGGCAGTTATCCCAAGAACAATTTGGGTTACTGAGATGGGTTATGAAATTGATGATCACATAATTGAAACATATGCAAAAGCCCTTCTGGAAGCACTCAAGGAACCTAAGGAAGAGGTATTTGGCAGTGCTAAGACCATTGAGAATCAAATTTAATCTAAGAAAAGAGTAAATAAGGTAGAAGCAGTAGTAAGAAGAGGATCTAGGCAGACTAAGGCTATCAAAGAAGATGTACTTAAACAAACTGATATCACTAAAGATGAGTTAGAAGCACTATAGCCAGAAACTCACCTTTCACCGGTAGCAACTTCTTCAGAGAGTGATATGCCAGCTGCATTTAAAAGAGTTGTAAGGAAAAGAGAACCTTCACCAGTATCTACACCTTCACCTAGAAGAACCAAACAAAACCAACAGGTAGTAAGGCCCCCAGCTAAGAAGATAACTCCAAAGAAGAAAAAGTTAACACCAAAGAAAAAGACTCAACAAAATATTGCCCCAATTGACAAACTGCTTAAGAACATCGACAAACTGCTTAAGAATATTGCCCCAATTGACAAACTATATGATACATTATCAGTTGATGACAAGGAAAAAGTTGAAAAATAGTGTAATTTTGCACTTGGACATCTATAAGAAACTTCTAATGCAAGTTGTGGATGAATTACCGACAGATCTATTTAAGAGACTTGAAGCTAGAAGACAAGTTGTCGTAGAGTTTGATAAGAAAATTAAAGTTGAAAAACTACTTGTTGTTTACCTAGTAAACTCACCAAAGGAAATAGATGATTTAATCTTTGAAGCTAACCGGTCAGTATTCTCAACTGCACACCAACATATAGCACTTATGGTTGGTAGAGTGAATGAGGTTGCAAAGGAAACTGCTAACAGATGGGATATATTCCTTGTAGAAAAGGAAAAGCAGGAAGAGTATAGAAATCCTAAACCTATCAAAGTATATCAGAAAAATAAGGACAAGGGAAAAGGAAAGGTTGGTGGACCTCCGAGAATAAAAATAACATATAATCTACCCCCACCACCTTTGGATACTCCACTAGTAGTTACAACTGAAGATCAATCGGCCAATGAGAGTATGGATATACCACAAGAGGATACAAATCTTAATTTTGAGGTATTATACACAGTTGATATTGATACTCAGAAAGTTAACATTGTGGTAGATAAGGACACAACTGGAAAGATAGATATGGCTAATAAGGCACCGGTAACAGATAATACAGAAGGTAAATCGACAGATGATAACATAGAGCATCAGGCAAAGCAACAAATAGAGCAACAGGCTCCATCACAACAATAGGTTAATCAGAGTTAGTGCCACCAACAACAGCTAAGCAAGACAAACCTTTGCTTAAGGAAATGGAAACACAAACTGACCTACTAGAGATCACCACAAGTAAGGATATTGCTCCCACCGACGGGATACAGAGTTTTGGCCCTTCAACTGTAGGATTCAAATCAAATAATGTAATAGAAGTTCTTTTGGACTCCATAAAGAAAATAACAGATTGTAGCTCACAAGCATACAGGACTATAGATGATACAATTCCAATTTTGAAAATGATAGCTCCAAAATGTAATGTAGATAATAATGATTCTTTGAGTCAACTTGACACTTTTTCTAGACTGAAAACACTGTGACATTTGAACAAATAAAAGAGGAAGCATTCAAGGAGAGATTAGAAAAGGAAAAACAAAAATTCTTTGAGGAAGAAATAAAGAAGTGTACAAGATAGTTTGACACACTTCTACTAGAACTGTGTAGTACATTGAAGGAATTCAAAACCTTGTATAAAGACACTTGAAAAACTAACTTTTTGACAGTTGATATAGATAGAAAAATGAGCAAGATACAGGAGGAAATAAATCAACTAGCTGACAATTTCATTAATTCATCTGATTCATTATCATTTTTTGAGCACAAGATAATAGGTTTTGAGGAAGAACTATTAAAACTAGAAGGAGAAAAGGAAAGAATAAAAAGTAAGGCTAAGGATCTTAAATGGAGACTAAGTCCAAAACTGGACTACCTGGCATCTTTAAGGAAAGAGATATCTGATGCTTTGGTTCAAGGACAGAAAACACTGGCAGAGAAAATGCAACACCTCACCGGTATAGTTCAGAGGATAGAGGCAACAATAAAAGATAGTGAATAATTCATTGACAACTTGAATTTGGTTTTGGCAGAACTTTTTCAGATTGGAACCAACCGGTTACAAGGTGAAGCAGGAAACCACACTCTATTGACACCTTGACAACCTTTGTCATTGATGCCAAAGGGGGAGTAGTGATATGAGAAAAATCCAATAACTCGGGGATCATCTACTCAGGGGGAGCACACATTTTTGGTAACATTTTTGGACTTCAATTTTTGATACACTTTTGAATTTTGTCATGTGTTGCCATCAATGCCAAAGGGGGAGATTATTAGCAAATGCACACTCCAATGAGACATTGTAGGTGATTGAAGGGTTTGTCATTGATGGCAACCTTATAATCCTATGGCACTGACAAGTCAATCCACCGGCACTAGCAAAATCAGATTCTACACCAACACATAGACCACCGGCACCGACAGTGAAAGGAAGCATACCGACACAGAAGCTGACAAGAATTTTGTTGATAATATATTTTGTTTATTATTGTAAAATCATTGTAAGTCGACTTGGCAAGTTGTAAAATGACTCATATATATAAGAGATCATTATAGAACATTTAGGTAATCATGGAGGAATGTAATTAGGTGAAATAAGGCAAACTTATTATGCAAATTATAGGTTAAGGGTTTATGTATGAAGCAGATCTATAAACCGGTACTGGATCTGGCATAGTAGATGTTATTTTGAAGTAGTACAATACATTGGATTTATATAATCCATTTTGTAAGTCAGTGAGACTTCCCATTTTGTAATTGAGCAGTGAGCTCTAGGCACTTGGCCTTCCTACATATGCAGGCCCCTCTTGTAGCAGTAATATTCTCTTATTGGCTAGTAAGTGAATATTGTGGGTCACAAATCCCACCAAGGTTTTTCCCACACTGGGTTTCCTTGTTAAACTATTGTGTTATGGTGTGTTTTTCATGTGGTTACTTTTATCTCTGTTTATTGCATTACTTTATGTTTACCGGTACACTGTATTAATATACTCTACATGTTTTAAGTTAAGAAAATATTTTTACCAGTTAGATACCGATTCACCCCCCCCCCCCCCCCCCCCCTTCTCAGTATCTGTGGGAATCCAAACACTCACAATCCACAGAAGATAAATTTGGGCTTGGATATCTAAAATCCAATCAAAGGTGACATAATCATCAACAACACAAATGGAGAAATAAATCAGTTTCTAAAGAAGAAAATTGGCAAGAAAATCTACGTCAAGTAGCCAAAATAATAACCAATAAACAAAAGAAGCAAGAAGAACATGAAAAGAAAGAGGAGGAGATCATCATCCAAGGTTAAGAAAAATCTTGTCAACAAGTTCTAAAAATACAAACAAAGGCAAGATTTGAACAAGATATTCCAGAAGTAGTAAAGATAGGGATGACAGAAATTAGAGAACTGTTTGCATCATACGACATTCCAGTGTGGTATAGTGGAGTAATCTTAGATTAGAATTTAGAGACAGATTCCAATGAATATGAATGGAGTCCAGATGTCTTATCTACTACATAAGGTAAAGAACACAATGAAGATCAAGCAACTATCACGAAAGAAGACTTGTCTATTGTAGAACAAAAGATGAAGTTAGAAAGAAGGCAAGAAAAAATCAGAATTTAGAGAAAAGAGGCGTATGCAAAAAGGAAAGGGAATGGCAAAGATAGAGAAGCAATGCCACAAGAAGCGCAAACACAGATCAGATATGGAAGAACCATAGAAGAACTAAGAGATAGTCAAGTTGGACTAACTATTAGTCTAGAAGAAGTTGAGTTTGAAATGAGACAAAATCTATTAAAAGAATCCACTTTACCATGTGCACAAATATGTCAACTTCTAAATGCAAATGAGGTCAATCAAGAAGGAATTTGCAGTATCAAAGATGTGTGTGTGGATATAATTCATTCATTTAAGGGACAAACATCAATTAAAGAACCACTTGAGTGTGAATTACAAAATGCTAATATTAATTTTGTTAATTCTGATTCGAAAATGCTTGAGAAAGACAATTCTCAAAAAAAATTAATCTATGACAATACCTATTCTACACCAAGTTATGATCATTATGTCATGAACATTGAAACACCTAATGATGACAGTGATTATGATATACCCCTTCTGCATCCTGAACTAATTGATTGGGATCATTTAGACAACCCCGAACTAAATGTCTTTTCCAATGATCATGACTTAGCTGTGTACCTTAACATTGTTGAACCCATCCATCCTAAGATATCTTCCATTATAGAATCAAGTGATATTTCTCGTAGTCAGGAGAATGCCAAACTTTTCAGTCGCAAAAGTGAAATAAAACAAGGAAAGATACATATTGTTGAAAACCATTTGATGGCAACATTAGATCAATCAAAAGAGAAAACAAAGGATGTATCTGATGGTGAAAACCTCCTTGAGATGCTAGAAGATGGAAAGTTTGACATTTTTCCTACATATTTTCAAGAGAGATCTGCTATCCTGATAGAACCAACAAAAGTAGTAAACATTGATACATCAAAATATCCTAAAATACTTCATTTTGCTGCCTCATTATCAGAAAAAGAGAGAAGAAAGAATACATGGAATTCTTTAAGCAAAGACAAATAAATTTTGCTTGGTCTTATGACGATATGCCAGGACTTAACCTGAATCTTATCATGCATCATCTTAATGTAGATTTAATAGCAAAACCTGTTAAGCAAAAACTAAGAAAGATGCATCTGCATATTGCTCTCCTTGTTGAAACTCAGCTGAAGAAACTATTAGAAGTGGGTTTCATAATACCAATTGCTTATCCAAAATGGGTTTCAAGTATTGTACCAATATCAAAACCAGACAAGAGCATAAGAGTCTGCATAGATTTCGGATCTGAATAAGGCATGTCCAAAAGATAATTTCCTGCTACCAAACATTGATATCATAGTAGACTTATCAGCAAAACACTAGATGTTTTCATTAATGGATGGCTTCTCAGGATATAATCAAATAAGAATCATACCTAAAGATCAAGAGAAAACAGCTTTCACCTGTGCATGGGGAACACATTGCTAGAATTTAATGCCATATGGGCTTAAGAATGCAGGAGCACCTTATCAAAGGGCTATGATGACAATTTTCTATGATATGATGCATACATTCATAGAAGATTATGTCGATGACATACTTGCAAAATATCACACAAGAAAAGAACATTTGAACATTTTAAGCAAGATTTTGACACACTGGAAAGATATCAATTGAGATTAAATCCAAAGAAATGTGCATTTGGGGTAACCTCTGGAAAGCTCCTTGGGTACATTATATCAGCTTGTGGCATTGAAGTAGATCCTGGAAAAGTTAAAGCTATCATGGAGATGGAGTCACCTAAGACCACAAGTCAATTACGATCTTTACAAGGAAGGTTGCAATCAATCAGGAGATTTGTTTCTTAGTTGGCTGATAGATGTCTTCCATTTACTCATCTTCTACATAAAAATGTTCCATTCAAATGGGATATAAAATGTGAAGAATCTTTCTTTCAAATAAAAGAATATCTTATGAGTCCTCCAGTATTGATATCACCAACCAAAGGGAAACCATTGTTACTCTATGTCTCAGCAACAAGTGTATCATTAGGTGCTCTCCTAGCTCAACATGATGATGAAGGAAAAGAAAGAGCAGTTTATTATATCAACAAAACACTTGTTGGCTATGAGTTAAATTATTCCTCAATTGAAAAGATATGTCTAGCAGTTGTATTTGCAACTCAGAAGCTGTGACATTATATGTTGATTCATTCCGTAAAACTAATAGCAAAGATAGATCCTCTCAAATATTTGTTGAGCAAGTCAATATTGACAGGGAGACTATCCAAATGGGTTATGATACTAAGTGAATTTGACATAGAATATGTTTACCGGAAAGCTATCAAGAGACAAGTCATCACTGATCAATTGCCTGATGCACCTCTACAAAATAACATGCCTTTGCACATCGAATTTCCTAATGCAGATATCTTGACAATAAGTACAAACTTTTGGCAATTGTTCTTTGATGGTTCTTATACTCAATATGGATTAGGTGTAGGAATATTTTTCATCACACCTTAAGGACACACAATTCTAAAATTGTATAGACTACGATTTCCATGCACCAATAATACTGAAGAGTATGAAGCATTGGCTATTGGGCTTAAAATGGACATTGAATGGAATGTCAAAGAACTACAGGTCTATGATGATTCACAAATTATCATTAATAAAATAAATGATGAATATCAAACAAAGGATGATAAGCTTATGCCATACAAACAACTGATAGAGGAATTTAAAGGACACTTTAAAGAAATCACATTCACCTAGATTCCCAGAAATGAGAATAAACCAGTAGATGCAATGGCTACAATAGCATCTCTCTTGCAAAATAAAGAGAATCAACAACATTATGGATTTCTCATGGAAGATATCTTAACCCCTACCATCTAATTGTAGCATACCTATCAAATTTTCCATATATCAGGAACCAGTCAATCCTTATACGGTCAAACCTACCAATATTTGAAAGATCATATCCTTCCTCTTGAATTATCTCGTAATCAATGAAGAAAATTTATCTATCCATCCTCTCGCTATACCATTATTGCTAATATCCTATATAGGCGTGGTCTACATAGTACATTGTTGAGATGTCTTGAAAAAGATGAGTCTGAGAGAGTTATTAATGACATTCATGCAAGTATTTGCAGTACACACTCAAGTGGTTTAACATTGGCTAAGAAACTTATTCGTATGGGTTACTTTTGGCCTAAAATGGAAAGAGATTCATTCACCTATGCTAGAAAATGTAAACAATGTCAGATCCATGGAAATCTAATTCATGCACTAGCACAAGAGTTATATCGTATGACAGGATCATGGCCATTTTCACAGTGGGGCCTTGATTTGGTGGGAAAGGTCAATCCCTCATCTTCTAATGGACATAAGTTCATTCTGATAGTTACTAAATATTTTACTAAATGGATTGAAGCAGTGCATTTAACAATAGTGACAAGAAAACAAATATCATCATTCATCTTGAATTACATAATCTGTCACTATGGAGTTCCTATGACCATTATCATTGATAATGAAAGACCATTCAAAAATCAAGATGTGAAAGAGCTATGTGAACAGTTCCATATCCAACATAGGTTCTCTACTCCATATTATCCACAGGGTAATAGTCAAGTTGAGGCATCAAACAAAACTATCTTGAAAATCTTGAAGAAAATAGTCAATGAAGCTGGAAGAGACTAGCACATTCAGCTAAATTTTGCTCTTTGGGCATACCAAACTAGCATTTGCACTCCAACAAGGGCAACTCCATATTTTCTAGTCTATGGATCATAAGCTATACTACCTATAGCAGTAGAGATACCTTCTTTACCTGTATCTTTGCACGGTCTACTACCAGAAGAAGAACAACGAGTCTGTCAACTCTAGGAACTAGAATTGATTCAGGAATGTTACCAAAATGCAACAGAACATTTGAAAGTATATCAATAAAGAATGGAAAGAAGTGATAACCACAGAGTCAAGTCACATATTTTCTAGATTGGAGATATAGTTCTAAGGGAGAATCCAATAAATCAGCAAGACCGAGAAAAGAAGGGAAAATTTGAACCGAATTGGCTAGGACCTTTTGTCATAGTAGCAACATATGGATCATAAGCATACAAGTTATCTACCTCTGAAGGTGATTAGTTTGATGAACCTATCAATTCTATCCATCTTAAAAAATTCTATGCTTGAGATATACAGTCCTGAAAAAAATCAACAAAAAGATTATAAAATAAAAAATAAATTAAAAAAATGCAATAAATTTAGATGGTGAAAACCTGGTAAATAGGTGCTATCTAAAAAGTAGGTTCCTACATCTATGAGATCGCTTTGCACATCTATCCACTCTATCCTATCACATCTATCACTTCCATCTTCCATATTTCGCATCCATTGCTCTGAATCATTTAGCAAGAAATATGCACCTTACCAATAGTTATAAATATTTGACATACTCATCGTAGTCATTGTCTTAAATATTATCAAAATCAATCAATCTGCACTTGTATCCTACTATGGTTTGGATCTTGATCAATTCATGCATCCATAATAAATTTTTGTTTCTATTGGGGGCAAAATCCTAATTCCTTCTACTAAGGTTATCTTTTGAATCTTTGAAAATCCAAAACATTCAAAAAACTTAGAAAAATCCAAAAACACCTAGGATTTTGAAACAGATAACGAGCAACAAAGCAATGAAAATCAAGGCATTTTATCAACAACTAAATCATGAAAATCACCAACCAAAGAATCAATCAGCAAGCTATAAAGGATTATTAAAGATCATTCGTCAAGATGATTATATCAATTAATGACCATAAGAACATGTGAATGACATACAAGATTCAGTGTTTATATCTTGATTTTATTGCTAATCATGTACTCTATGCGACTCAAGGATGTCCATGACTAGAGAAGCTATGATGGGGCATGGTTATTTTCTTTGATTGTTGTCTGTGGTTTATCTCTTACTACGGTATGAACTTGTCTTAAGATATGATCGGAAAAAGATCAAGAAGGACGTTCCAAGTGATGTATGAAAGGAGACACTCCTTGTCTGTTCTGCAAGCAATACTTAGGTCAACTTGATCCATTATATCAAGTTGCTTGTATTAACTTGCTATATCAAAATTCATGTAAGAAATACTTAGGTCATATTGAATCATTATGTCAAGTTGCTTGTATTTTCTTATAACATTTTAAAGCTCAATGATGAAATCAAGCACTGTTACAAGATAACATATGAAGAATGGCAGTACAATTTTTAGTTAGATCATTTTATTAGCTCATTATTCATCTGCATTATAAGCATTCATGGTCAGTTGCATTATAAACATATCATTTCATTCATAGATCAATGGTCATAAATAAAGATTGAGTATACTTGGATAAACAATTTTTTTTTACATTTAATCATTATAGGTGCATTCATCCTTCGAATCATTATTTATTTCATTTAGTTGCATCTTTGCACTTAGATTCATAATCATTATAAACATTACATATCAAAATACAAAAATATTTCATATAGATCATTTACATCATCATCAAAAGAAAAATCAATCATTCATTTCCATTTCCATATAGATCATTGCATTCATATCATTTAAGTTAGTAATCATTTCCATTTGCATCCAAGATCATCGAAAATCAACAAAAGCATTTATCATTGCATCATCATAATGAAAAGAAAAGATCATATTATCATCCATATAATCACTGCATCCATATAATCAAAGCATATAGATCATCATCAAATAGAAAAACATGCATAATAAAAATATCATCATCATATAGAGTCCATGTCTGCATATATATCATCATAAAACAATAAAAATCCAAGTATAAAATGATATCAAATAAATAATACAAATGCCTCATCAAATACAAATGAAGTCACGACTGTCCTATACCACTATCACCTGACTTTGTCTATCTCTGTGGCTGTGGGCGAGAAGATCCTCCAGATGGCTGTCTCCAATGCTCACCACTCCTCTGAGGAGGTCCCGTGACTCCACCACTGCTAGTGTCCATCAACACGATGGTATGATAACTACCTGCTCTCTATCTCTCTGCAACTGCCTCCTCATATCATCATCGCTAGTAGGAAGTCTCCTTCCTAGCCTGTAATAATGCTCTAATAGTGTCAGCTGAGAGAGTCCTAGATCCAACCCACTGAATGTGATCAAGAAGGCCCTAAGTATCCTGATGTCTCCTAACAGCTCTATCCTGCTCACTAATAAGAGTATGCACCTGTGCTCGAAGCTGATCAATCTGTGCTCTCAGACTGTCAATGGTATCCTGCCCTGACACATCATGCTCTGGTATAACCACATCTAGCATATTATGCACTAGTGCAACCTACTCTAGTAAATCCTGCTGTGGTGCATGAACCCCAATCCCCTCGCCACCAACATGTCCAACTACTGGAATCTTGGTCCAAGTAACTCTCTGAACTTGTCATCTAATCAAGGAAACATGATCCTTAGGATCCTCATCATCTCCACCATGCGCTGCAATAACCCTAGGATCTGGCTAAATCTGTCCAAAATCAATACCTTTCCCACAACCCCCATCCAGTCTTGTCACCCTGCCTCTATCAATGGCAACCCTCTCGGTGATCTCATGCCTGTCCTGCCATGATCCCTCCCAATCCATCCAACATCTCTCCCACCCATAGGACGTACTCTATCAATCCTGCCAGCCAGTCCAAATGGTCCTCTGTGGACTCTTAGCCGACCTCCTCTCCGTCCAAGTCTCCTACCACCACCACCTCCATCCTCACCATCATCTCCACCTCCCCCAGCCTCATGAGAAGCGCTAAGCTCCTATCTCTGTCTGTGTCTCCTACAAACTGGATCATCTCAATCATCATCCTCATCTCCTAAGCTAGGAGGAGGATCTGTTGGATCAGTAATACAAGGAAATGGATAAGCTAATATATATTGGGTATACTATGCAGTAACCCCGCGATCAAGAATATGTAATCTCATATCATAAGCCACTCTCAGAGTAGCAACAAACTCTGCACATGCAATCTCAAATGACAACGAAGGTCCCCAATCTCGCCTATCTCTGTAACACCAAGCATATATCATCACACCAGTAGGCATAGGCTGGATAATACCAAACTGTCTCAAAATGCAACCAATCAACTGTCGTTCAACAATGAAAGGTGTCCGACCAATCAGATATCTACTCTGCATGATACATGGTAATGTTTGTGCATCATCCATCCATGGCTCACAATCAAGATATGGTCTCCAAGTAATGTTGTCCAATGAATCTAGCACCCAACGCCAATACTCCATCTTACCCAGCTTATGTTGAGTAAGGATACCTGCATAGAAATACACATATGGCTACCTCTCTCCATGCCCTCTGTGATGGATAGGCTGAGTAATAGCAATGTGCTCCCAGCACCAGATCTGCAATAAAGTGCATCCAGTAGACAAAATCACACTCTCATCATACACTACCTGGTGAAGATCTTGATATAAGTGTGCTAGCATGCAAACACACCAAGCATATCGAGTACGATGCTGCATCATACTCAGGAGAATGTGACCCCAACCAACCGAAAAACCTCATGATCTCCTAATAGGACATATAAATCCTCCAATCAGACCAGCAAGAATAACAGGAAGAGCCTCATAATATATCACCATATCTACCAATCGGATCTCTCCTCTACCAATGCTATCATCAACAAACACAACTCTGCAAGCCTCCACCCCAAACTGATCCTGATAATCATACTACACAAGCTCACCAGTCATTGGGATATGCAGAATCCTGTTGACATCCTCAAGAGTCACACTAATCTCACTAGTCGGTAGGTGGAAAGTGTTATGCTCGTTGTGCCATCTCTTGACCAATGCCGTCAATAATCCTCTATTATGCGTAATCTCAGGCATATACAATAAATGGCATAAACCACAGGCATCTATATGTCTAATCTTAGCCTGGGTCAACTCTAGAACTAAATGACGCATTGCGGGTAATTTCTCCCGACACTGGAGGACATCAAGTTTCTCCTATTTTTCAAGAGAAATCAATCAATCATCAAATCAATTTATCTATCAAATCAAACAGAAGCAAACTACGCTATCTATCTATCAAATCAAAACTGAATCATCATCTATCTATCTATCAAATCAAATCGAAGCAACTTACGCTATAAAAATATTTTAAAACCTATCAATCATGGTTTTCTATCAATCACTGAGTTTACTAAAAAACTCTGCTAAGCTCTTACATCAAAAACTAAATCAGTTTCTTAGAGGTACTCTATCAATCAATCAAATCAAGCTAATCAAAGTTATCTATCAATCAATCAAATCAAGTTAATCAAACAATCCTATCAATCAATCAAGCTAATCAAAGCTACTCTATCAATCATGCAATCATGCAATCAAGATCTTATTTTCATCATCAATGCATATTAAACACGTTAAATCTAATCCTAAAAGTTATTTTTAGCCTTTGCACTTATCAAAAACATTAAAATTTAAGCAAAAGTGCTATCCTATTGAGCATTTGTGGTAAACTACAACAAATGCACTAAATCTAATGGCATTTGCACTAACTGAGTGCATATGCACTATCTTTTTGAGCAAATGTGCTAAATCTAAATGCATACGCGCTAACCCATGCAAAAGTGCTAACAAATTATGCATTTACGCTATCCTATGCATAAGCGCTAACATTTTTAACATATGCGCTAACAAAAAGAGAATATGCACTAATCTATGTATTTGCGCTAAACCTAATTGCATATTCTCTAAAACTAATTGCATTTGTGCTAACTTAACGTCAAAAAAATTCAAAATTTTTTGAAAATTCAAAAACCACCTAAATCATGAAAATTTGAATGAAAACTTGCAAACAAGGATCGGGATAAGATACCTACCAGATATCCATACTCAATAGGTTGTTGGTAATGCCAAACACACTCATATCGATGACACTCCAAAGGAATCACCATTTCGCCACCTCAGCAAGAATATTTTCTTTACACGCTGACAAGGATAACAATGAAATTAAAATTAGCCTTGGTTAATTTTATATTTACTATTTGAAGAGTAATTAATTTCAAATGGGGCAATTTAATTTGTTTTGTTTTTTACAAATGAATCTAATTGCCTAAATTTTAATCAATTATCATGAGATCAATCATTCAAACCAGAATTTTCGACAATTTTACAATCAATCTCCCGAGGGGGCACACAATCAGGATTTTCAATCTCTATCAAACATTATCGAGACTTGATTTAATCTTTGAAAAAATGTTGTCTTGACATTATTTTAAAGAGGGGCAAAATGTATACGCATAAAAATTGGCTATGAGCAATTAAATAAATATTTTATATTTATTTAATAATTATTCTTTTATTAAATAGTTAATTTTAAAAGATTAATTTATTTTGATTCATTTCACGTCTTTCTATTTAATTAATATTTAATTAATTTATTCATCTATCCTATTCCTCTAAATTAAATATCTAATATTTAATTATCTCCTCCAAACAATTAAATATCCAATATTTAATAGTTATTCTCCTATCATATAGTCTCAAATATTAAATAATTCTTAAATTATTTAATCTCTTTTCCAACTCATCCTCCATCTCCACTTCATCTTCCCTTTGTCAACTCATCAAACATGCGGCTAAAGAAATTAATATTTCTTAAATATTAATTCATCATTTATCTTCAACTTCCAAAATTAATGAATATTGTACATGTACACATATTTCATAACCATCTTCTATATTCTCTCTAACACCCCCCTACATGTTAGGAAGGACTTGAGTCCACTTGTCCTACCATGCCTAAATCTTCTCCAACCATCCCTAAATTCTCTCACTCAGCAACTCAGTCAAGGTGAGATGAGTGACACTTGTCTTCTCCTTCCTCCTTTCTCTCAACCTTCACCTTTTCTCATAAACATTCAAATCTGCAGATCTGATCATGACCATTGATCTGAGCCACATCATCTAATTCTCTCAAGGTCTATAACATCAAGAGCTTCAGTTGAGAGAGTTAATCTTCAAGTTAGTCTTCAAATCAATCATATGCATCTTTGTTTTTGAAGAAAATATAAAATAGCAAATATCATATAGCATCATAGCATAATCATGTAGTATTTACATATCATAGTATTAGTTAACTACAAGTTATCAGTCCATTCTTCATATGCCATCTTGAAAGCCATTAGTGCATTGTCTGAGAGCACACCATCTGCAACCAAGAACAGTGGAGTTAGGACACAATGAGACATATATCATGAAGGTAAAATAATATTTTATTTTAATATGTATTTCATGTAGTTTCATTGGTTGAATTTGGATTTCCTGTATGCATTTCCATCTGTATTTTGTGAAACTAATTTGTTGTAGGTAACATTCTGAAGATGAAATTCAAGCTCACACATCTATTAGTAAGAGGAAGACCTCTTTTGCAAAGATTGTCAATGGTAGAGATCTTACCCTACATACACAGCCAGAAAAAAATGTTAACTTTCAGAATTAAGTGCTTATTCTAGATACCCGCTCAAAAGGTGGCAGGAGCTTCTCGAGATGAACTTATAAGCATCGACAAACTTGAACTTCCCAGAAGAGGAGAAATTCTATAATACTTCATCCTCCACAAGAGAGCGGGGGATGTATATACAACTCAACCAAGGTTGCATAGGTATCAAAGAATTATCCACATAATTGAGGTCCAACTAGGCTCCATCTCTAAAATAATCAACCACCCAGATGCCAATTTTTTTGAGACATAATTCTTTGAAGGGAGAAACCAAAACATAATCCAATAGGGGGCCATCACTAGTCCACCACTCATCCCAAAACTTGATTTTGGTACCATTCCCCAACACCCATCTACAACCATGCAAAATAACTTTGGAGGAGCCAAAGAAGTTGCTCCATAAATCAGAAACAACATTGGGAAGATCATAAGATTTGAGAGTGTTTTGGATATCTAGAATTTGGTATTTATGTTTGAATTTGTCAATCCATTCATTATTCTCTTTAAGACATCTCCACAAGTGCTTGGCCATCAGGGCTTAATTGAAATCTCTAAGATTCTAAATGTCTAGTCCCCCCATGGATTTGGGAAGGCAGACCTGATTCCAAGCCACAAGATGTAATCTATTCTTAGATTCAGTCCCCGTCTACAAGAATGTTTTTTCTATTCTTTCCAGTTTATCAGCAATTTTGGCTGGGATTTTGAATAAACTCATAGCATAAATTGGGAGGCTCTGAAGCGAAGCTTTGAGCAACTGGAGTGTACCAGCTTGGCTTAACAAAGCACCTTTCCACCCAACAAACTTATTTTGGAATTTATAAAAAAGGTTCGGTGAGAAATAGTCTGGGACCAGACCATGGCAAAGGGGGAGACCTAAATAAGAATTAGGTAGAATTCCAACTTTATAGCCAATAATCGAGGCACTCTTCTTTTTTCTATGCTCAAGGGTGTTAAAGAAAAAAATGGAGCTTTTAGCCAAGCTAATTTTTTGCCTAGAACCTTGTTCATAAATATCCAAAGTCTTTTTTAAATTATTCACTTCTTTCACTAAGCCTTCCCCCATCAATAAAGTATCATCTACAAATTGTTGGTGAGAGCATGAGGAGGCCTGAGAGGAGGGTTGTAATCCCATAATATTGCCTTTTATTACTTCCCTCTAAATAATTTTATTGAGAGCTTCACTCATCAGAATGAAAAGGAAAGTAGATAGAGGATCCCCTTGTCTAATGCCCCTTGACGTGGAGAAGAAACCAAAGGTAGATCCATTAATCAACACTGCAAATTTGGGGGTGCATACACATTGTTCAATGGTCTCGATGAAGTTATGTCTGAATCCAAATGCCCTAAGGATTCAGAGGAGAAAACTCCAGTTGACTCTATCAAAAGCTTTCAGCAGGTCCAATTTCAGAAAAAAGCTAGGATTTTTATTGATAGATAGGGAGTGGATATTCTCATGCACCACAATAATGAAATTCATGATCTGCCTCCCAAGAACAAACCCATTTTGCTACTTAGAAATTAAAGAAGGGATGAAAATCTTAAGTCTCAGCACAAGAATTTTGGTGAAGATTTTATATAAATAATTGCAAAGACTAATAGGTCTAAAATCCTAAAAAAGAGCAAGCATCTGATTTCTTGGGGATGATAACAAGGAAGGTGGCATTCAGCTCCTTCAAGAGAGAATGAGATCCACAAAATTCTTGAGTCGTAGCGACCACATCAGAGCAAATAATTTGCAAAAAATTCTGAAAGAAAAAAGAGGGAAGCCATCAGGGTCAAGGACTTTGTTACCTTCAAAAGAGAAGACCGCATTGCAAACTTCATCAGGAGAGGGAATTTTGGAAAGCTCCTAGTTCATATCTGGAGAGATAATGGAGGGAACCTCCTGCAAGATTTCATTTTCAGCTTAAAGGTCAAGATGATCATCTACTAAAAGGAGATTAGAGAAAAAATTGATGGCTTCTTGGCAATTCTCTTCATGCTTATCAACCCATCTTTGACCAAACTGAATTTTGTTTATTCTATTAGCAACCCTATGTTTAAGAGTCACCATATGAAAGAACTTAGTATTATTTTCACCACTTTTAATCCATAAGGCTCTAGATCTCTGCTTCCAAAATTCCTCTTCTTTGGAAATAATGTCGTGCAATTTAGTCAAAATCTCATTTTTTTTGTTCGAGACACCTTTATCAAAGTGGAAAACTTGAGTATTCTTTTGAACATCCTCAAGATCTAGTTTGAGCTTATCTTTAATTTTGAAGATATTGCCAAAAGAGGATTTGTTCCAGCATTGAATATTAGACTTGACATTAGATAGCTTCTTGACTATACAAAACATGGTCGTGCCCTGGATATCAATATTCCACCACTCCATAATTTTTTCTTGGATGTTAGGGGCCATCGGTCACATTTTCTCAAATTTGTAGGGGTATGCCTTTCTGCCAGACAATGGAGTCACCGAAAGGCGAATAGGGAAGTGGTATGATCCAACACGGGGCAAGGTATTGAGTCTACATGAAGCATTTTGAATCCAATCAGGAGAGACAAGTCCCGTATCAAGCTTAACCTGAATGGCATCCTCCCCACTATGTCTATTGGACCAGGTGAACTTGGTACCAATAAGATCCAGATCCAAAAGGCTCAAAGAGTTGATCATGTTAGCCAAGTCTTGTCTATTATCAATAGAGATAAGCATACCCCGAGATTTCTCAAAATTTGAGAGTGCGGTGTTGAAATCGCCTAGAAGAACCCATTTCTCATTAGGGAAGAATGATCTAGTATGGCAAATGGAAGACTAGAGAGCTTTCCTAGCAGATCTCCCATTAGGAGCATATATGTCGGAAATAATCTAGGAGGATCCATCTTTAAGATTAAAAAAATATAGTAGAAATGTGATTCGGAGAAGAGAGAACCACCTTACCACATAGCAGTCTCAGATTCCAAAGGGTGGCAATACTACCTGAAGCACCATCTGCATCCACACAGTGAACACCACAATCTCCAAAAATCGCTAATTTATTTTTTTCCACTTTCCTACTAGGCATTTTAGTTTCTTGGAAAAAGCAAATATTTGGTTTATAATCTCTGACCAAATTGGATAGTAGGTCATTCTTGTGGGGGTGATTTAAACCCCTTATATTCCATGAGATGACTTTCATTTAGAATGAGAGGGGGATCCCATCCCCATTTCTGGTAACCTTCTCTAAGCTCCATCTCCAGTGTCAACCTGACTCTACCTATCTCTGCTAACTACATTGGGTGGTCTCCCCATCGCCCTTGAGTTTGACCCATAGTCCACTTTTTTGTCTATTTCTTGTTAAGATCTCCCCTCAGATAGGAGTATTTTGGTCAATAGAGTTATCCATATCAACAACCAATTGAATGGAAATATCCTAAGAAGAACTAGTAGCACTTAAAAAAATCTCAACATCACAGGGGGAATCCACAACAGGGGATTCCCCAATATTCTCCTCAGGGGGCGAGGGTTTCAGGCCAAGGGCAGTAGGAATATTTGACTCAGATCTAGGCAAAGTACCAACCCTCACAATCGAGGTAGGAATAGAGGGAATAGATCGAACCAAATCATTTTTCAAGTCATTCAAGGGAGGCTCTATGGGCAGGGCATCCATCTTCTCTAAGAGCAGCTCATTCCTCTTTTTCCATTCCTTCTTTGGCTCAAACGGACACTCCCTGGCTCAATGACCCACTTTTTACAATGGAAACACATGAAAGGGATGGATTCATACTCTACTTTCTGCACCCATCTACCTAGCTTAGAGAAAAGATCTACCTTGGAAGGTAGGTTTGTTGATTGTTTGACATTAACACACAGTTTGGCATAAACTAGTTGTCTTTTAGCTGTAGTCATTGGGTCAACTGAGATTAGCTCACCAAAACAAGTTGCAATACCTACAAATATTTCTTCTCCCCAGAATTCCATGGGTAAACCTTGCATTTTGGCCCAAATAGGGGCTTCATTACATTCCTAGTCTTTGGGATTAAAACTTGGTTCCTACTTTTTAAAGGCCAGTGAGGCTTTGCCTAGCTTCTAGGGACCTCCTTCCAAAATAGATCAAAAGTCTTCTTCACAAGAAAATGAAAAGGAGAAGAATCCACCAGCCATAGCCACAACATCAATTTGACCCTTACCTTTCCATTTCCTAGCCACCCAAGATCTAACAACCTCAATATTCAAGCATGGTCCAACAAATTTTCCAACCAAGACTAAGTTCATGTGAGTCATATTCTGATCCACAATATAGTCTGGGATAGAGATGGAGCAAGTGCCAAAATCTCGGTCCACTTTATGTGGAACCGACGAAATGGCTTTTCCCTTAAGCTTTGTTGCAAAGAGAGAGGCCCATTTCTTGTTGTATTCCACAGAGAGTATCTTATTATTGGGGCCCTCAACCTCACCAACTTTGTCATAAATGACAGATTTACCATTGGTAGTATTTTGCATGGTAGGACCATCCCATGTATCATTTGAGGCCCCATCCAAAGGATCAAGGACCGATTTTGTGGTGCGAGTCACGGGGAATCCTTTAGACTCCCAGAACTAGAGTCATTCAAATTCAAACCTGAACCTGCTCACGCATTAACTCTTGCTCCTAGAAAGTGCGCAATTGGTTTCCTTACTATGTTGCATGTTAGTTGCCACTATGAAACTTTATTGTTATGTTGTGTACATCTCAAAGCATTATTTTAAAACTTGTATACATCTAGGACATCTTAGTATTCTTGAGTTGTTGGCATTATTTGTTGTAGATACACATTGAGTGAAGAATCTAAAGGTTCGTCCCTTTGCTACCACTATGATTCCCTTTCTTGCTATAAATTTTGAATAAGTTCCTCAGATGTGTTTGAATTGAATATCATAAGAACTATAAATGACTAGTTCAATATAGAGCTATATATTGAGTAGAATTAGAATGACAACTTCATCAAGGTTCTAGATGCTTGAATGGTAGTGAGACAATCTATAGCTCAATTCTTGGTTTTTGATGTAAAGTTTCAACATATTCTAATAAGATGTGATAATTTGCATGTAAAATCTTTTTCTATTGATTATATAAGGTTGTGCTAACATTAATCTTGTTTGGTCATTGTATAGGTTAATTCATTTTGTTTGGTTAAGGAAATTAAACATTTTGGGTGTTACCTTTCTTTTATCATTGACAAGCTTTAGAAAACTTCACCAATAAGTTTGTCATTTTTTGTTGTGCATGTGCTGCATTCTATTTCTAAAAAAATATAAGCCTAATTTCTTCTTTTAGGTATTTCTTGTTCCTTCCTTGTCTTAAAAGAATGTTCTTTAATATCAAACTGGTGGTTAATTTTCATGTGTTTCAATTTCAAGTTGTTTCCAGTTTTATCTTAGAAAATTTATTAATTTCTAGGTATTTTAAAAATACAAACTTATGAAGGACTATTGAACATCTATACTTGATATCATAACCTTCTAGTGTCATGTCCATTCCTATAAACCTCACATTTATTAGATAAAATATTCAAAATCTTTTTCTAAGTGCACATTTATAAACCTTTAAAATATCATCAAATAAGCAACTTAATATTCAAATATCTATATGTCTAATCCTACCCAAGAAATATCCCTAGGACTATGTAAAATATCAAGTGCCTTTGTTGAATTCATCTTGTAGAATCCCAAGGGGAGTCCTGATATTTATATTTGTGAAGTACTTCCCAACTTCTATTATTTCCCTATAAAGTATTTTGGGTCTTAAGTGGGAAATTTAATAGACTTATGGCTGAGAAATAGATGTTCAATTTCATACCCTTATCATTTTCACCTCTAGTCCTCTTTCATTAAGTCTTCTATGAGCTACCTAAGCATTATGATTTCTCATTAATTTTAGTTGCAATATCTAAATATCCTTTCAAATCTATGTCATTAGGTTAGCATTTATTGACATCTAATATTTTCTTACACTTTCCTAAAGCGGTCAGACAGATTAAAATAATATAAGATAATAGAGTTTCACCAAGGATCCTGAATTCACTTGTTTCAATCTAATGTTTAAACTTCTCCTCTTATCCTACATGAAATCTCTACAAAAAGATACCTTCACCATAACATTTAAATTGTGGGATTTCATGATAGAGGTAGAACTTCTACCGTAAGGCTTGAATCCATAAGTTCTTATGAATTCTACATAAGGTCAAGAAAGAGAAGAATTGTATGCAATGACTTAGTGAGCATTTATGAAAAAACTTTTGTTAGAATGTATTTCAATAATAATATATTTGGTATTTGGACATTTAGCATTCAAGTTTAGGAAATGGGTTATTTTAAATAGAAATACATATCCACATTTGCAAGTTGCATACATGTCTATTAGAGGAGTTCCAAGTCTAGATTCAAAATAAAGTAGTGAAGAATAGTTAGTCTTGCCATAGTGAGACAAATAATGTGACTAGTGATCTCCTTCTACATCACATATGTTTATAAAGTAAAATGATATTTTTTAAAATTAGCCTTAAACTATGTGAACAAGCTAAATAAAAACAAGATTTAATGGACTTCATGATTTTGATTTAATGGACTTCATGATTTGATTCATAATGTGACTAGCGATCTCCTTTTGAGGAGGTACGTTGAACTCATCAAGATTTGATTCTTAAATAGACCCATCTTGAAAAAGAATTTCATATCTCACACTTAAAAAGGAGGGTGACTCACCTAGATGAGAGACTAATATGACTAATAATATTTTTCCGCATTGGTTTGCAAATGTCGGGCTCGCCATTGGCATTCGCTTTGACAGCAGACGAGAATGAAACTTGAAAGTATCACAATGCAAAAAGACATCTAAACTTTATTCTCACTCTATTTCATTCTTTCAGCGTGCCTTATTGTTAGAATAAGACAGAATAATCAAACATTATGAAACAGTAGAGAAAGAGGACCACATCAGACGATCAAAGGTTAGATTGTGCTCCTATAGCTAAAATACATAAAAATTAGAACATGAGGATAAATTTCTCATACAGCAAGAAACATAAAAAATTTAGAATTTTCTCACACCTGAGAAGGAAAATACAAGAGCTGTCATGAGAAGACCGTAAATCAGAGAAACCAACTCTCTCTTAGGTGGATCTCATATTCCTCGCTCACTTTCTAAGCTAAATATGCAGTGCATCGCCTTCAAGATCCCCACAATTTTCAGTAACTTGACACAGAACAAAGAATATAAGAGTAATTCCATTAGTTTTGGGGAGAACTCGCTGTATTAGGGTTTTTCAGCTTTCTGGCTTTGTAATGCATGTCATATCGCAACTTCTATGAAACCTTCTAGTTTCGTTTTCATTTATTGCGGACCCTTTGAATTGATTAGGTTTGAGGCATTTTCTTGCTTGAAATGACCTCATCTTTTCATTCATTCACAGCTGTTGCTTGTGGACTTGAAAGCTTGACAACATCATCTTATGGCTCCCTTACTTAAATTAGGAGAGAATTCATATAAATGTGTTTTACGAGGTAAGTCTCCTAGCCCACCTTCAAATATTGTGATTCCAAGGTTGTAAATAGCTTGAAAATTTCATCCTTGTGAGTTACTTTGTGAGTAGGGTTCCTCGTTTTTGTTATTGGGTTGTTCAATCATGGTCTTCAATTGAGATTTTGTTGAAGCCAATCATGCATAAGTTGTTCTCACTTAGGGCACATGGCTTGTTTGCTCCTCCTTGCTCATTTTAAAACCATGGACCCATGATTTTTATGTCTAAAATGAAAATTCTTCATGTCTTGGATTGACATGAATTCCCATGCTTACCTATGTCTTTTTGACATTATCTTTTCCTAATCGACAAGTCTATTTTGAGGTTGATCTTTCAGAGGATTGTAAAGAATGTGTGGAAATTAAAATTGGTAAGTCTCACTCTTTCCAAAAAATCCAATACATCAATGTTTTAAACACTTTATATTGATGCCAAACACTTGACCATAACATTAAGGATTGTCTGCTAGTTTCTTAGTGCCCTAAAATCATCTCATCATCCCAGACGAAACCATCAATGAAGTAGGATAATCTATAATCATCAATCTTAAAACGAAGAATCCTTACAATCCTAAGTCCTCCCCAAAAATCTTTTGGGACCTTAAGTTTCAAAATCTCTCAACACCCCTATGTCAACAACAAGACATTCTACTTCCCAAATATTTTTTATCATTTAATTTTATACATAGATCTTAGACTTTATGTGTTTTCCCAAAAACTATGGTCATTCCACGAATAGGTAGCATTCTCTACTTTATTCCTCCCCTGTTCGATTCTGGGGACGTGTCTTATTATAATCGCTTAAGGCGGGCCAGTCTAATGCGACGTAGTCGATAAGCATTAACGAAAAGTAAAAGACGGATGTCGAAAGTAACCAGGACAAAACAACAAGAAAAGAGCAAGCCAGAAGAGCGAATCATGATGAAACGGAGTACAACGAAGACCCCATATACAGCACGAGCCAATCAAAGCTAGGGACAAATTTCTCATGCTACAAGAAACATGATTAAATATTAGATTTTTCTCACGACCTAAGAAGAAAACTACAAAAGCTGTCATCGGATGAAGCATATGAGAAGACAATAAATCGGAGAAAATAACATAGCTCCCTCTCTTTCTAAGCCAAAAACAGTTGCAGCAATAATAAATATGCACTGCATCGCCTTCAAGATGCCCATCTTTCTCAGTGGCATCACAAAAAACGAAGAAGATCAGAGCAATTCCTTGTTAACTCCAAGCTTAACCTTGGAAAAGATGTTGAGTGACACGCTAGAATACCCGTGTAAATCTTTGTGGTACCTGTCGTTATGTCAGTAACATAGCGAGCAAAGAAATGACTATCGCAGCACTGAATATGGTTTACAGCTATGTATGTGAGGTGAAAGAAAGATTGATATCGCTTTCAGCGTGATACGCGTATTTTAAGTTGTAAGCCATAAAGGATACATCATATCATTAATTCTGACCACTGCTCTTCACCCCACTCAGCTCTTGGGGACAGATTAGACATTGGATGGGAGTGCTTTACGTCGTGAACTAAACAAACAATTTAAGTTCATACGTACAACTGATTAATTTAGTCAGAACAAATTTTGATGCGAAGAAATCCAAATAAACATAAACTAGAAACTCCAAAATTCAACCATAACATTGACTTTCTTCTTAGAATAGGAAAGCTATTCACTTTTTTTGTGCATAGATGAGTTGTTGAAAAGATAATGGGCTGCACCTTATTCTTAGGAGTTGGGTACATGTTAAGCAATATATTGAATAAACTTACCTAATAATCTATCTTATTATACAACATAAAGCATGTGTTTTGAGCATTATTCTTTGATACATATAATTTGTATTATTCTGTTGATTTTTCATTGATATGCTAGTAATCTACAACATTCTAAGTGTGTAATGTTAAAAGTAAGTATATATATATATATATATATATATATATATATATATAAAGTGTCATAAACTTGCGATCCGTGCAATTTGCGATCATATTAGGATCTTCACGTTGGTGATTTGCTCATCCCCATAAACTGCACTTTTTCTGCCCTCCGCACTGCCTGAACCTGCTTCTTGTCCTGAGACAAGGGCAGGATAGGGGAGCAGCGTGGCACCCCTATCCCTGCCCTATTTTGGGGACCCCTATGTCCTATCTTTGCAGTGGACTTTGCATAAAGCGGGAAAGCATTCCTTGTGTCGGCCTATGACGAAAAACATATTAATTAACCCTAATTGATGAATATATAAGTCCCATTTGCATAAGTTGGATAAGCGAAGACTAGGCATAAGTTGAAGCAATCAAGCATTCAAGAGCATTCAAGCATTCCTTTCCAACATTGAACATTCTCAATTCACCCTTCAAGGCTAGGTGTTGCATTCAAGTCAAGGATTCAACCATTGAGGAGCAGATCCCTTTCAACATTCAATTCCATACAAGAAAATATACCTACATTTCTACCTACAACCTCTCTTGAGGTGAATTACATTTCAATCTTTCATTTACGTTTACTTGCAAGTACTTTCTTTCATCACTTGGTTAA
This sequence comes from Cryptomeria japonica, assembly GCF_030272615.1. Taxonomy (NCBI): domain Eukaryota; kingdom Viridiplantae; phylum Streptophyta; class Pinopsida; order Cupressales; family Cupressaceae; genus Cryptomeria; species Cryptomeria japonica. The sequence goes on along the minus strand of NC_081412.1, from coordinate 734,489,221 downwards.
TTCCAAAACTAGGGTTTGACCTCAAGGCAAACCTCCAATCCCAAAACCCTTTTCCTCTCTTTTCTGTGTGTAGGTTGCAGGTGTGTAGCTGTGTTTGTAGATTTGGACTCTATTTGTAGAGGTAGAAAAACCCTTTTCATTTCGCGGATTTTTTGGAGGACTATGTGCAATTTCAACACGGTCCTGACAACTTTTCCTCAAATTGGCAGGACAGCTTTGTCTCGACATATTATAGCTAGATCCAGGTGCACAACTTCATATCATGCTTCTATTTCAAGTTATAATCACTTCTTTGCTACTTTTACACTTAGTCTCACAACACACAATTCAACCATTTTCCATTCTAAAAGAGGGGTTAGCTTGTCATTTTAACACATTTATCAATTATTTTAGTATTCAATATATTCCCTAAGAGATTGGATCTAGTGAATTCCCTCCCTCTTTTAATGTAATGTGGATAAAGTGTTTGAAGGGAAATCTACAGTGGAACAATTTTGACTTGGTGTTATCTACATGTTCTCAATTGTATCACTCCATTACCCTCATTATTCATGTCATTCTTTTTTTGGAGAAGTAGATCTCTATATTTATTGCAAGTTCCTTTAGTTCCATTACTTTCGAGCAATTCCTTTTCCTTTTGATATGATCATCAGCCCATGTAGCCCCAAATTTGAGTGGAGGCTTCAAGCTCATATGTGTAGGAAACTAATTCCCAAATAACTACTAAATTTCATTATAAAAGTAGCGCATGAGGGTATGGTATTATTCTTGATGTTGTTTACTAGTTCATCTTTTGAAATTTTTTGTAATTAGCCCAAGGAAAATACTCTTGTTGCATATTTTGTGGGACATCTCTAGGATGCTACATATTGTTTTCTCATTTTTTACTTAGGTGTTGCATGGGGGTTATTTATAGATCATCCAAAACATACCAAGGGTTTCTTTCTTTTCTATTTTACAGATGTTAAGTTCAACAAGGCTATCTTCAATCATGATAGTTTGTATATTTAATCACCTATTCTCATTTTCTTTGTTTGGTCTCAAGAATTTTTAGTCTCTAAAGAGAAATATTTTCATGTTGTTGTTTGGGTCAATCTCCCTAGGTTGGCCTTGTCCTTATGGCCCTTCCTTAACTATAATGCCATGTCTTTAGAGTGGGACATTAATTTTAAGTGAGTGTTTTCATTTCTAATCATCTTATATTGAGGTTTTATCTACATATGTTAATTTATCCAGGAACTTCAAATAGCCATAGAAATGCAAGTGGGTAACCAAACCTTCATCCAAAGGATTATGTACCTTAGTCTACCAAACGCTTATTACCAATTTAAAATCTTGGATAATTAAATTCTACCAAACGCTTATTACTAGGGGTCATGCTAAATAGAACTCAATGTATCCTCTACCACAAAAGGATGGGGATAGATGGACCACCATGAACAATAAAAAATGATTTTATTTAAAATGGTTCTAGGTTGTACAATTTAAAGTATCTTAAGGTGAATGAGGCTATTGACTCCCATAATAAAGAAGAATCCACTCAAGAAATTATGATGCTTTAATTTATCAAAACTTAAGGGGACTCAATATTATTTTCTCTCAATTAGAGAATTAGCCTTCCTCTCCTTCAACTTCTTTTCATTCTTATAGCTTGGATCATGAGCCTAATGAAGGAGAATTTTATGCTACAAAATAAGAGGAGTTTCTTCATTTATCAAGTTTACTCTCTAATTAAGGTCTCTCATGAAATAATATTTCTTGTAGAATCATTCTAGAACTCTTGATGAGATCATTGATAAACTCTTTGAGGATGACATAACTCTTGATCTCCACTTTCCATGAATTCTATATTAAGGAATGTAATGGGTCTTACATATCTCAAAATGAAATAAATAATGAAAAATGTTTATCAATAATTTCTCAACCTTTTTATTTTGTGTTTACAATTGTTGAAAATTGCTAGATTCTTGTTTTCTAAAGTCTATTTAATCAATTTTTTTTTTAAAAAAAAAATCTTTAGATCACTTTTCAAAAAACACTTTCAATCATTTTTCAGAAAATCAGTTTGACTCATTTTTCAAAAATATTATTTTTACAAATTGACTATGTAACGAGACATGAAGCACCTACCTATTACATTTTTCCTTAAGTGCTACCCTTATATTTTACTAAGTGGATGTGACCATTCTTTAGGAATTTTGAACATATATGTCTGTAATGATGTTTTTTAATCATCCCTTCTTGAGCAATAGATTTTCGAGTCAATTGCCACCATCTCTTAGATTACATATAATAAATTTAATCTGGTTCAATGAGAATCTAACAAATAATAGTCTTTTCAAATGCATTAGATAACTTTTGAGGACATATCTTAAAGTTCTACATTGACGATAAACTATGTCATTTCAATGTAAATGTTATTTTTTTTTTGTATTGTTTTTGGTTTACATGGACCAATTTCTAGGCTACATTAGAAAGGTTAATTGTAAAACACCTTGCTATGACCATGATATTTAGACTACCTATCTTTCCCTTTTACTAGTTGAGATTCACCAAATATTTTCCTTTTAGAGAACTTTCAAATCTAGCTCTTCATTAATTGACATGTAGTTGGACCCAAGACTCATAAGATACCATTAATTTTAATATGTCCTTGTTAAGTCATCAATACAAAATTGTCACCATATTTAACATTTAGAATCTTATGCATTGTCCTAATCTAGAGATTAGTTGAGTTCAATGTTGAAATGATGTAATCAAACATATGACTAGTCTAGCTTTCTTTGGATCTATGTTGTACCATTAAATCTATATTGTACATATAGTTATTCATAGTCATATTGTGACTACCTTAACTCTTAATTATGTTATATAATTCATGATATATTATCATAAAAGAATTTCAAATATATAGATGACTTAATAGTTAATTTATGATGATATTGCGAATTACACTTAGAAACTTTTAGAAGGCTTAGCCTTCAACATAGCATATTATTCTCAAGTAATGTGGATCTATTATATCCTTCAAATGTGGAGCTCAGCATGACAGGACGTTTGAAATTCGAAAGGATCACAATGTAAAACGACATCTCTGCTTTATTCTTCCTATGTTTTATTCTGCCCGTGTGCCTTATGATTATCACTTAGGGTGGGGCAGTCTAATACGGCGTAGTCGATAAGCATTAAGACAGTAAAAGGGTGATGTGAACATTAACCAGGACAAAACAAAAAGAAAAGAGAAAGCTAGAACAGCTACAAGAAACTTGACAAAAATTTACAATTTTCTCACGACCTAAGAGGAAAAATACAAAAGTGCCATCGGATGAAGCATATGAGAAGACAGTAAATCAGAGGAACTCATTACCTCTCTCTCATTCTAAGTCTAATAAACATGCTAAGATGCCCACCATTCTCAGTAACACGACAGAAAACAAAGAAGATGAGAGCAACGTCATATCTAGCTAACTCCAATCTTAAGCTTGGAAAAGATGCTGAGTAGCACGCTAGAATATCCATGGTGATGCTTGTGGTACAACTACAGGGTAATGTGTGGTTATGCTAGCAATACAGCCAGGAAATAAATTACTGTCGCAGCAAGAAATTTGGTACACAGCTGTGTATGTTAGGTTAAAGAGAGATTGATATCGCTTTCAGCGTGATATGCGTCTGGTAAGTTGTAGGCCATAGATGATACATAATATCATTATTTTCGACCACTACCCTTCAGCCCACTTTGCTCTTCCCGACAGATTAGACATTGGACGGCAGTGCTTTATCTCATGAATTACATAATTTACTTTCATACAACTGATTAATCTGCTCAAATCAACTTTTGATGCAAATAATCCAGATAAACATAACCTGGAAACTCCAAAATTCATTCATAATATTGACTTTCTTCTTAAACTAGGAAGGCTATTTACTTCTTTTGTGCATAGATGAGTGGATCATAAGAACTGGTAGCGCCTTGTTCTGTTGAGTATATGTTAAGCAATCTAGTTGAGTACATGTTAAGCAATATTAAATAAAATTACCTAATAGTTTATTTTATTATAGAATAAAAACCTAGGTTATAAGCATTATTCTTTTATATATATAGTTTGTCTTATTTTATTGTATTTTCACTAATAAGCTAGTAATCTAGAAGATTCTATGCATGTAATGTTAAAAGTAAAATTGTTTGATATAAATCTAATATTAAACATGTTGGCAATTGACACTCATCCGGTAAGGTTCATGGCATTATGGGTTGTCATTGATGGCAACTCATCATCTCAGGGTAAACGGTTTCATAGCTTGGTTAACCGACATACATTGCACTTAACCGATATTGGTATTCACATTGCTTTACGCAGGCACCGACATTGGCATTCACTTCATACCCGGCTAAGTCTTGATCGTGGTAACATGTCCAGATCCTGGTATCATGTATATGGAACCTGGTAATGGATAGGACCCGGCTAAGGAAATCTTTTGGTCCCAATTATGTCTTCATGGATTTTGGTGGTAACATGTGATGGCTGACATGGTCATTGGATTTATGTTTGATTTTCATTATGTTTCTGCAGTCGACATGTTTATGTTTCTTGTTGAAGCCGACATGGTTAAGTTAGATGGATATTTAAGAAGATCACCTCAGTGATAGATCACATATGTTAGATGGTATGTGAGCTTTTGATTGCGAATATTTTGGTGAGTTTTGGTATGCATTTTCATATGTGATTGGAAGCGACTATGTGCAGTTTCATGTGCACTACTTAACTGGTATAAGAACAGAGTATCAGAAAACTGGTATACAAAGAAGGATATTAGAGCATTCACCGGAACTTATCCAACATGGTCAAATTCTATTTACAAGTTCATTTTCATTTGTAAATAGTTGTAAGTGTTATGTAAGTCAGTGAGACTTCCTATATTTTGTGTTTCAGTAGTGAGCTCTAGGCGGTCGGCCTTTTTGCATGTGCAGACCCTCTTATGTAATATTTGTATACCTTGATAAAGTATATAGATATTGTGGGTATTAGCACCACTATGGTTTTTTCCTTTGCAAGGTTTTCCACGTATAAATCTTGGTGTTATGATGTTACCTTTTATTGTTTTATTTTGTGTATGCATTCTAATTTTATTTACTGTTAACGGTTAATAAGGAATGAGTTCAAAACTAACTTTACTGGTAGAATGCTAATTAACCCCCCCCCCCCGCCCTCACTCTCAGTGTTCTTGGATTCCAACAATTGGTATCAGAGTTTGGTTCCTCAGAAGAAGTTTAACCACTTGAGGAAAATCTACAATTTGGAATCAATGGAAACTGGTCTAGCGCAACAACTTAGACTTGCTCTTGAGGATCTTGTAATGAGTAGATGGAGAACAGTAAACTGAAAAATTAACTAAAGCAAGCACGTGAACACATCATTTCATTGCAAGGAAAGCTTTCAATTGTCAAGGCTAAGAGAAGAGAACTTTGTGATCAATTGTGAAATCAGAGCAATGATGAGGAAGATACTCTGAAGGATCATTGTCAGAAACTTATTCAGGAGAACACTGTCTTGAACAATGAGATGCAAGCCCTAACTATGAGGATGTGCAAGGAGATTGAGGATAGAAAGAAAAATGAAGAAAACATAGCTCAAGCATTGTAGGATGGATCTGAGGAATGTAACAGATTGACTCATGAGAATGATATGCTGAAACTTTAGTTGACCCAGTCTCGGAACAATGAATAGGAACTTGAAAGATAGATTATTATCATGAGAGATGATTTGGTTATTGAAAATGAGTACAAGGACAAGTTCAAGGATATCTCTTCTAAACTTGATGAATTACTAAAGAATCAGAGAGATGCTAATGACAAAAGAGGTCTTGGTTATGAAGAAGGAGAAAGCTCTAGTACTACACAACAAGATACATCAATCAGACATAAGCAGAATCATGTCAACCAGAACCAGAAATCACCGGTACGGCAACCTAATGCTCACAAATTCAATGGTACATGCTTTATTTGTAATAAAAATGGTCATATGGCTAGTCAGTGCAGAAATAGGAATAATTAGAATAATGCATCATTCACTAGTCTTGGAAACCTAAGATGTCATGCATGTAGTAGATTTGGACATATGGCTAACCAATGTAGATCAAAAGTAAATCAAGTAAATCAAGGATTTAACAAGGTAGTACATAAAAATGATATTGTTTGTTATGCATGCAACAAGATTGGGCACATTTTTAAATATTACAGAAGTAAAAATCCACCAGTAACTAATGGAAATGTAGATGAGAAGGGAAAAGAAAAAGTGGAAGACATTAGGAAACAACATGAGATGAGATAAGTAAGAAGATTTGATACACCACCAGCAGAACAACAAGCAGATTCATCAGGTCCTACACCGGCAACAGATACAACTAATAACTAAGGCAGTCAGCCTTAGGGGTAGGTAAATCATTGAAGATCATGCAGATACCCTTGATTAGGTCTGTAGTCAGAATATTCTGATTGCGGATGGATATTGAGGATATTTCAGTGGTTTACCATAATCCACTTGCAGATCATGTGAACTGGTCAACCCTAACTAGAAGCATTTATTACAATGAAGAATTAAGGTTAACAATAATAAAAAGGGAAGTTAATTTGTTTTCTTCACACAACGATCGAGTATTCAAGTGATTGAATTTATAGAGCATTTCAGAGTTCCAGAGCGAATTGAGTGAGCACTTTCTTTGAAGCAATTTGATCTCTCGGTAGCATTTTCGAGGTATTTTCATATTTTTAGAAAGCCTAGCTTTCATGTTTGGTTGCACATTTTCATCTTCATCCAGCATTGATACTCCCTTGGTGGTTGAGATTAAGAACCGCCCTCATCCCATTTTCAAGAAGCATCCATACAAATTGCTTTTGGATGAGCCATTAGGTGAATTTTTGCAAGTTTATCATGGACTTCTTCATATGGAGGATATTAGGGCATACATCCACTACAACATTGAAGAACTTGGCAATTATGAGTTGTCCTGCATTTTCACCAAAAACCTAATTTTTTACAACAAGTTGAAGCTTGAATTTCCACATTTGCAGAGGAAGGGTTTCATGCAGTTTATGGATTTCCTGACTTTTGATGAGGTGGAATGGGTACACTATATTTTGAGCCGCATTCATTGAGAATTCATCTTGTTGGACCGATCGTACATGATTACTGAGGAAGTTATCAAGAATGTCACATGTCTTCACAAAATTGGAGGTGCTCCCAGTACTAGATGTAAGTTATCTCACACAAAAATGAATAAACTTACTGGCACAACTTTTGATGGAAGGTTTATGAGGGTAGATAATGTCAGGGACATAGATGTTACATTTGCGGCAATGGTTATTGGTTATAAGGTTTATTAGTCAAACCGGTTAAACTCTGTAGCAGGCAAGAACATTTTGGCTGCTTATCAGATGGTAAAGGGGGATGTCCATTATGATATATGTAGTGTAATGCTAAAAGAACTCATGACTAACTTGCAGAAGATCAAGCAAGACAAAAAGAATACTTTTCGGTATTACTCCTTCATCATTTGTCTGGTATTTTACTTTTTGGGTACTGTTCCCAGTTTTGGAAAGACTTGGTGGGATTTTGACCACCTAGTAGCAACCTAGATTGCTCAAATTTTGCATAGACAAGGTGATAAGGATAAGAAAGCCAATCTATGGGAATTTTTCAAAACATTTTAGGAGGAAATGAAGAATAGGTCCCGGATTCCTAAATCTATAGTTGAGAAATATAAGGACACAATTTGCTTTATGGTAGTTAAAGATGAATGTATGATGGAAGTTTTATAATGCAGAACTATATGGATAATTCCTATGGGTTATGAGGTTGAGGAAGCCACTTTGGTTGCCTATGCACAACACCTTTTGTAGACACTGGTAGATGAAAAGGAAGAGAAATTTGGAGCTTCTAAGGAGAAAGGACTTAAAGTTCATCAGAAACAGGTAGCTCTGGCAATCCAAAAGAAGATGATCTAGCTAGCAATAGAGCCATTGATAAGTGCAGGTGCTAACAGATCTAAGGTTGAGAATCATGTTAAAATTTTGGAAGAATAGAGGAAGAAAGAGTTAAAAGAAAAGAGGAAAGAGGAAAGGGAAGCTCAGAAATCATTCTAGGCCACACCCAATGTGGTCTCGGTTACATCAGAGACATCCAAACAACATGAAGATGAGCCTACCAGTCAGACATCGATAGAGCCACCCAAGAAGAAACCTAAGGCGAACCGATAATATATGACCATTTATTCTGAAATGGAATCAGATACTCAGATCAAGGAGGTTCCCAAGGGGAAAGGCATTTTTGATAGAGTGGTAAGGAGAGGAAAGAAGAACCAAAGGTTGAACCTGTTGAGGTGACTCCTTAGAGGCCAAAGATCACCATTGTACATAAGAGAAAATCCAAATCAGATGAGCAAGATAAACTAGAATCTAAATAGAGAACTGGTAAGAAAAAAATAAATTCACAAGATTTGATTGAACAGATTGTAAATGATGGTAACTTAGATAAAATTTCTTCATTCTTTGATGACTTTGGTGAGGAGGACAAGAAGAAAATAGAAGAGGCTATTCTTTTATATCTTGATTCATTTAGTAGGGCATTGATAGAACTAGAGAAGGTTTTACCTAAGAAGTTATTTGATAGATTAGAGGTCAGAAAGCTACACGCTTAGTCTTTGGATAGATGGATTAAGGAGACCGAATTGGTCAACCTTTGTCATTCTATAAATCCTCCAGAAATGGATGATTTAATCAATAAAAATGGATCATTAGAATTCAATCCCAAGTTCGGAGTTAACAGTCTCTTGTTAGATAGACTTGAAGAAATCAGAAAGGAGACAATTAATATATGGGTGAGACTTGTTTTGGGTCTTGGCTATGAGTTAAGTTCTACACAGAACACTTATTTACCTATGGATATGAAACCGGCAGATAAACCAACTGTAAATACTGAGAAACTGACAAGAAGTCATCCGGATACCACTGTACTAGTTACTGAGTCCCATTTTGAAACAAAGGATATCCCAGAAGATAATGTACAAATAACAGAGGATACAAAGGCATATGTAAATAAGGATACATGTGTAGAGGATTATGAAGTTTTGGGTGAGGCACTAAGTGGCAAAGCCACCGATGCACAAGAGCTAAAGGATACAAAGGTTATCTCTCTGGCTGATAAGGGTAAGGAGACTGTGGTGGATCTCTCCTTCGGCTTGGCAATTGACACATCTGACATAGCTAAAGGGAATCTACCACAACCTTCCATTAATTTTGACAAACCATACCATATGATGTCACCAACAGAGAAGATTTTGGCAGCGATATCTCTTCAGGCACAGGCTACTTAGGAATTGGCCCAGGCAAAGTGAAAGGACAGTAAACTGATTGAGCATAGCTTTGAGGTTTTGAACTAGTTAGTCTAGAAATTTCAAGCTCCGGATGGTGCAATATTTTCTGGTAAATTAGAGGAAATCATTGATTTTATCCCTAAGCATTATGATTCTTTACTAAAGATTTCACTAACAAAGGCTAAATAAAGTTTTGTTGTGGCCCGAAAGTTAACATTTCTGCAAATGATTGATATGGGTAAGGAGAAATTTCAGACTTGTTTGTAGTCCATTGATGCATCTTTGACCGAAGGAGGTAATGTTTATAAGATTTGTCTGGATTTTGATAAGCTAAATAGCTCTATAGACAAGCAACTGTTTGACTATAGGAAAAACTTAATTCAAATTTTTAACTCCTACAACCTGGCAGTTAATTTGACAAATTCTTTGGATGGTCCAATTTTGACGGTTATGGATCAAATTTTTGAATTGGAGAAGGATAGGGACAGAATAATAAAGAAAGCAAATGAGCTCTGGAATCTTATTGGTCCTCGACTTGATAATCTTCTATTTCATAAAACAGAGTGTATTTCTAACTTGCAGATGGAGGATCCCACTGCTTCGGAAGAAATAGAATATCATGCCAGCATCTTGAATGGATTCATCTCCATTTTTTAATCTCTTAAGAATGGTTGGGATACTTACTTTTCATTTTTGAAGAATATGTATGCAAATGTTTTGAAGTTTGTATAGAATCTGCTCATGTCTATAACTATACAAAATTATTTGTGGGCACCCCTCTTTGTCATTAATGCCAAAGTGGGAGGAATAAGTGAAAAATGTATATATTTCTCAAGGGGAGCTTCAGATGTATATAGCAGACACATGTACCAATCATCAGACTCATGGATTTAGTGGCATTTTCTCAGATGGTATCATTTTTCAGATGATTTTTTCCATCAATGCCAAAGGGGGAGATTGTTGGTAATTGACACTCATCTGGTAAGGTTCATGGCATTATCGGTTCTCATTGATGGCAAATCATCATCTCAAGGTAAATGGTTTCTTAGTGTTCTTGGATTCCAACAAGAAGTAGGTTTGTTTGTAGGAGGGTTTGCTAGTGTTTTGGCTTGGCTTGATCTACATGTTTATAATTGTGTCACTCCATTATTTTGAGAACTCTTGTGTCATATTATACTTTTGGAGAAGTAGATCTCTACATTTATTGCAAGTTCCTTTACTTTAATCACTTTTTAGAAATTAATTTTCCTTTTGATATGGTTTTTGGTGTAAGAAACCCCACATTTGAGCAGAGGCTTCAAGCCTATATGTCTAGGAAGCTAATTCCAAAATAACTACTAGATTTCATTACAAAAGTAGTGCATCAGGTTATGATATTATTATTGATGTTGTTTACTAGTTCATGATTTGTGTAAGTAGCCCATAGAAAATACTCTTGTTGGCCATTATGTAGGACATCTCATATTCTAAAAGGATGCCACATATTATTTTCTCAATTCTACTTAGGCATTACATGGGGTGTATGTAGAGGTCATTGAAAGCATATCCTTTTTTATTTTATTGATTTTAGCTTCACTAAGGCTATCTTTAAGCATGGCGCTTGGTATTTAATCATCTCTTCTAATTTTCTCTCTTTGAACTCAAGACCTTTTAGTGTCTGAGGAGCAATCTCTCTGTGCTTTCATTTAGGTCAAACTCCCTAGCTTGGTATTGTCTGTATTACTATTCCTTGACCACAATGATATGTCTTTATACTGGGAGGTTAACATTTAGTGAGATTTTTCATTTCTAATCATCCTAAGATGAGGTTTTCTAACTAGGTGATTTATCCAAGAACTTCAAATGGTCATAGAAATGAAAATAGGTAAGTAAAGCTTCACACAAAGGCTTGTGTAAAATTTTGGACCATTAAATTATTCACTATCCTCTAATTGTTCTACAAGCCAAGTCAATTGCTAAATAGAACTTAGTGGATCGTTCACCTCAAAAGGATGGGGATGGACAAACCACCATGAACAATAAAAAAATATCCTAGTTAAAACTGATTTTATGTTATAAGTTTTAAAGCCTCTTAAAGTGAATGAGGCTACTAACACTCATAACAAAGAATAATCGACTAAATCAATTGTCAAAATATAATTTAATTAAACCTTAAGTGGATTTAATATTATTTCCTCTCAATTAGAGAATTAGCCTCCCTTTACTTCATCATCTTGGCATTCTTATAGCTCAAATCACAAGCCTAATGAAGGGTAACTTATGCTAGAAAAGAAGAGGATTTTCTTCATTTACCAAGTTCACACTCTAACATTAAGGTCACTTATGAGAGTAGATTTCTTCTAGGATAATTATGGAACTCTTAATAAGATTATTAACAAACTCAATGAAGGTGACACAATCTTTGATTTCAACATTCAATGAATTTTACTTCAATGAATCTAAAGGGTCATACATTTTCAAAATGAAACAAATTACAAAAAAATTTATCAATGATTCCTCAACCTTGATATTTTGTATTTACAAGACTTGAAAATTGCTAGATACATTCTTTTTAGAGTCTACTAAGTCATTTTTCAAAATATTCACTTTTGCAAAATAACTATGAATTAAGACATCGAGCACCTAGAACTTTTTTTTTTTCTAATTGGTAGCCTTGTTGGCAAGGAAGATGAGCAACTAGAAACAATCCAAGAAAATATATCGCATCTTGTTGCATTAGGCTAGCAGAGGATGAGATTTGCTAGATAACATCTAGCCTATGGATTCTATTGCTCATGTCCCATCACATAGATATAAGTATATCATAAGATGTAAATATCACAAAGAGAGAGATATAATATGAGACAAGAATGTAATAGGAGATAGAGATGAATACATATGTATTCATTTAAGAAGATATAAGGATGTATATGATGTACTAAATTAATATTAATTTAAATAAAATAATTTTTGGTTCTATATGTGATTTGTCATTGCATGTGTTTTATATCATAATAAGTAGTTAGTCTCCTATCCACACCTAATTCTATGCTCCTTAAATAGGACTAAGTCCAAAGTAAAAACTATAACTCTAAGAAAGTCATTAGAGCTGAAAAATATAGTTCATGTCTACCTATATTTCTTGCTAAAATTTATTCTATTCTTAGGACCTTGGTTAGGTCTCAATCAGAATTGCAAGAAAATTTTAAAATTATAAAGCTTAAATTGGACAAGAGACAAAAGAAGAAGATGAAAAGAACATGAAAATATGCAATACTATCATCTTGAAAGCTATCATGTGAGAGGTGGTTAGGTGCTAAGGGGGTGGGTAATTGAATGGGGGAGGAATTCTGAAAAGATCCCTGAAGAGATGTAACCAATAGAAAAGTTAACGAATAACTACCATGAGAAAGAATAATGGAGTAATGTAATTGTAGTGTCATAAAATTGTGACCCTAGCAATTTTCTACCACATTAGGGTCCTCACACATGCAAAACCGAATCCCTTGGCCTGATCTGAGACCGGAGACTGCTTAACCCACAAAAATTGCTTCTCCCTTGCCCTCCGCACCACCCTGTCTGCACTCTGCCATGGAGAAAAGGGCAGGACCGGGGCGTGGCGCTCATGTTCCTACCCTATTTTGGGGCAGGACCCTTCCTAAATCTGCATTCAAGGTTATGCAGTGAGCGGGAAAGCTTCCCCAATGTCGGCCTGTGATGGAAATTAGTTTCATTTGTTGGTATTTTGGTATGGCTTTTTCATTGATGTCAACACCTACTAAAACTCTAGCACTGTGGAGATCTAGCAACATTCACCGGCAAGGAAGTGACTTTTGCACAGTCATCGGTATATGGTACACCGACAGGAAATAATGATCACCAACACTTGGAATGGCACGAAAAACACCTTGTAATGTCGAAGACATTGTTTGGACATCTTATCTTGGAGAATTGTTTATTGGTATAATTGTATTTGCATATCTGCTATTACTGGCAAATAGGTCTACGGTTACACTGGCAGGTTTATCTTTTCCAGATTAGCATGGCACATTATGGAGATGACTAATTATTGTTGTAAATGCATTAAGCCGACATGTTCAATCGGTTATTGCATCAGATATTATATTGTTTGTAAAATGATTTTATTGTAATATCTTGTAGAGCTGACCTACTAAAATTAGTCTTAGGTTATGGTATAAATGTAAGATCTTATTTGTAAGACCGTGTGTGGAATGCGAAAAAGAATTGAGTGAAGGTATATGCGAGATTAAGAAGAGATATACACGAAGACATCATTTGAAGGTGAAGCTAGGTTTTTGTGAAAGCATATCAGAACTACACCGGTACTGAATCCAACATATGAAGATGCTATTTTGTGCAGTACATTCTTATTGGATTTAACCATCCAACTGTAGTCAGTGTGACTCCCATTTGTGATTGAGTAGTGAGATCTAGGCCCTTGGCCTTTCTACATGTGCAAACCCCATTTATGTACACTTACTATCTGCTGTAGTATCATCTGATTGTGGGTAAGGTTTCCCACCATGGTTTTTTCCCTTACAGGGTTTCCACGTACAAATATTAGTGTTATGTGTTGTGGATGACTTTGTGTTTTAATTTCATGCATTAATCTTTACCGGTATTACATTTATCTATTAAATCTACCCACCAGTATACTAGTCTATTTCACCGGTATTAAGCAGTAATTTGATTAAGTAGTTTTTAGTTTATTATTATTAGACAAATGATTCACCCCCCCCCTCTCAGTTGTCATCGGGACCTAACAATTGGTATCAGAGCAGAGTCCTCTTTTTGCAGAAGTTTAACAGCTTGAGGAGATCTAATGTCTACTAACTATTTTAGGAAGGACAGTCCTAAACTTGATGGAACCAACTATGGAATATGGAAGATCAGAATGGAGACACATTTGAATTGCCTTAGAAAGGACATCTCGAAAGTTACAAAGAATGGTTATACTGCTGCTACTTCTAGTCAGCCTAATCCACCTAACTTGACTAAAGATGAGGAAAATGATTGCAAAGCAAGAGAAGCACTTTTGAGCGCATTGACAGATCAACAAATCATGGGACTATCAGCTAGATCAACTGCTAAAACTATTTGGGATCATTTGGAAACACTAAATGAAGGAGATTCCATAGTCAAAAATGCAAAACTAGAAAGCTTTTGGGTCAGGTATGGAAATCTGAAAATGGAAGAAGATGAAAGGATTTCTTCTTTTATGGAAAGAGTTAATGAAATTGTTTTAGGAATTAAATGTTGTGGAGGAACCTTGAGCGAAGATGAAATCATTTCAAAAGTTTTAAGAGGATTGCCACCGGCATATAAAATGAAGGTTACTGATATAAATGAGTTAAGAATAATACCTAATACATCAGTAACTAGGGATACATTGATTGGGAAACTTTCAGCCTTTGAAATTAAGGAATTTGGTCCTTTTGCTACTATAAAGACAGATTTAGCCTTTAAAGCATCAACATCATCTGCATCATCATTTGATAAATTTGATTGGAAAGCCTTTTATGCAAGAGAACTTGAGGAAAGCAGGAAAGAAAATGAAGAACTTGAAGAGCTTGAAGCACTATTTGCTAAGAAAGTGCCTAAAGGTCCAGTTGGAAGTAAGTATGAACGTAAAGCACCCTTTAAATGTTTTAACTACAATAGGATTGGTCATATGGCTTCAAGATGTCTTGATAGACATGCTAGACTAAGAGAAGAAGCTAGAAGGTCATACAAGCCTAACCCTGAATATCAGAGATACAGATTTAAGAAGAAAAAAGATAAATCTTGTTATGTAGTTGATGAAGGAGTGACTGATGATTTTGATGAAGATCCGACAGACAATGGATGGGTTTTTGTTGCTATAACAGAAGATCAACCGGCACCTGCAGTCCAACCGGTAGAGCAGGCCTTGGCAGCTAAAATTGAAGTAAAGGATGAATGGATCATTGATTCTGGATGCTCACATCATATGATAGGAGACAAAAGAAAATTATTGAACTTTCAAGAATATAATGGAGTCTTAGTAAGATTTGGAGATAACAAAGCTTGTCAGATCAGAGGTAAGGGTTCAATATCTCTTGATGGTAAGCATAACACTGACAATGTCTACTATGTTGAAGGTTTAAAGAATAATCCTTAAGTGTTGGTCAATTAGTTGAGAAAAGATTTCAATTACGATTTAAAAATAGAAAATGCAAAATCATGAACATAACTGGTTTAGAAATTGTAACTGGTAATCAGACTAGAGGTAACATCTTTCATTTGAATAACAGTGAAAAGACATGCTTGATTGCACACATTGATGAAAGTTGGCTATGGCATAAAAGACTCTGTCATGTAAACTTTGATTGCATGATAAAAATCAGCACTACTAAGCCAATTAGAGACTTACCTAAAATTGTCAAACCTCACAATACAATATGTAAGGAATGTCAATTTGGAAAATAAGCTAGAGCTAGTTTCAAAAGTATTCCAGAGAAATCCAATAATGCTCTTGATTTAATTCACACTAATTTATGTGGTCCAACTAGAACTAAAATCTTACAAGGTGATAGATATTTCATGCTAATTATTGATGACTATTCTAGAATGTGTTGGGTTACTTTTCTCAGAGAGAAATCAGAAGCACTTGGAAAGTTTAAATTGTTCAAAGCAATGGTTGAAAATGAAACCTGTAAGAAAATAAAATGTCTAAGATCAGATCAAGGAGTTGAATTTACATCTAAAGAGATTAATGCATTCTGTGAAGTAAATGGAATCAGAAGACAACTATCAGCACCTTGGACACCACAACAGAATGGAGTTGTTGAAAGGAAAAATAGAACTATCTTGGATGTAGCCAGAAGTATGCTATCAGAAGCAAACTTACCACATGTATAATGGAGAGAGGCAGTAAGCACAGTGGTCTACACATTCAACAAAGTTCACATCAAAGGTGAAACTGGTAAGACCCCTCATGAATTATGGTTTGGTATTACTCCTACTCTTAAATATTTCAGAATATTTGGAAGTAAATGTTACATTAGAAGAGATGAGGACATTGGGAAATTTGATCCTAGAAGTGATGAAGGAATATTTCTTGGTTATTCATCTAAGAGCAAAGCATATAGATATTTTAACAAGAGATTGCAGAAAATTGTTGAGAGTACAAATGTGAAGATTGATGAAGAATTCAGAGGAACTTCAAGGTACATAGAATCTGAACCAGCAACAGAAATTATAAATGAGCCTACACTAAATCCACGGGTACAAAGTGAAGATCTAGTTACACTAGTATCATCTGAAAATTCCACTGTGACTGAGGAACAACAACAAACAAAGACACCCCGGTAGGTAAGACTAAATCATTCTGAAGATCAGTTGGAAACAAGCATAAAGGAGTTATGACAAGAGGAAGATTGGCAAATGAAGAGGTATGTCTTATTTCTCAAATTGAACCATCATCAATTAATGAGGCATGTGAAGATAAGTATTGGACTAAAGCTATGGAAGAAGAATTAGAGCAAATTGAGAAAAATAACACTTGGACATTAGTTCCCTGGCCTAAAGATAAAAATGTAATTGGAACAAAATGGGTATTCAGAAACAAACTTAATGAAGATGGTAAGGTTATCAGAAATAAAGCAAGACTAGTGTGTAAGGGATATTCTCAAAAAGAAGGAGTTGACTATAATGAAACCTTTGCACCGGTAGCTAAAATTGAGGCAATCAGATTATTTTTGGCTTTTGCAGCACACAAGAACTACAAAGTATATCAAATGGATATTAAATGTGCATTTTTGAATGGAGATCTTGAAGAGGAAGTTTACTTTGAACAACTTGATGGATTTTCTTTGACAGATGACAAAGATATGGTTTGCAGGTTAAGGAAAGCTTTGTACGGATTGAAGCAAGCTCCAAGAGCTTGGTATGCAAGATTAGATAAGTATCTTTTGAAGATTGGTTTTTCTAAAGGTAATGCTAATAGTAATCTATACTATAAAGTGACTAATGATGACATCTTGGCTATAGAAGTTTGTGTTGATGATATAGTATTTGAGGGAGAAGATGGATTGTGTAAAGACTTTTCTATTAAAATGCAGCAAGAATTTGAAATGTCTATGATTGGTGAAATAAGATTATTTTTAGGATTACAGATATCATAGACTAATAGAGGTATATTCTTGAGTCAATCAAAATACTTAAAAGAGTTACTTAAGAAATTTGGGATGGAGAACTCTAAACCGGTAAGCACACCTATGACTACAAATGACAAACTATCCTTAAGGGATGAATCTACACCTATTAATCCAACAAGGTACAAATCAATGAAAGGAGGTTTACTGTATTTGACACAACCCAGACCTGATATTATGAATGCAGTATGTATTGTTTCAATATTTGAGAGTAATCCTAGAGAAAATCATGAATCAACAGTAAAAAGGATTTTTTGGTACTTACGAGGTACTACAAATCTTGGATAATGGTATCCTAGAGATGAAAATTTTTACCTATGTGCATACACAGATGCAAATTGGGTAGGAGATATTGATGATAGAAAAAACACCACCGACGGAGAATTTTTTCTTGGAAGCAGATTAGTTTCCTGGTTAAGTAAGAAACAAAGTTGTACATCTTTATCAACAGCAGAATTAGAATATGTTGCAGCAGCAACTAATTGTACAAAGGTACTATGGCTTACACAAATGTTGAAAGACTTAAGGGTAAAATGCAAGGAACCTATAGCTATCTATTGTGATAACACAACAGCAATTGATATATCTAAGATTTCGGTACTACATTCTAAAACAAAACATGTTTCAATCAAATTGAATTTTCTAAGGGAGAATGTTGAGGCAAAAGAAATAAAACTAGTTTATGTGAATACTAAAGAGGAGCTTGCAGATATTTTCACTAAACCTTTACCTAAGGAAACCTTTGAATATCTCAAAGAACAACTTGGGGTCATACCCCCACCGGTAGATACTTAGAGAGTTGATGTCTGTCATCAACCGATAGAATTAACAAAGATATATTCTTACTCCGGCTTTGATGAGGTAGCTACTTCTCAGGCGGAGTGGTTGGTATATTGAAACTGATTGGTATTTTGTATTTGAACTTGGTTTTGTTGTAACTTTGGCATTTGATTTCAAAGGGGGGGAGATATCTATGGAAAAACACATTATCTTTTGGGAAAAATTATTATAAGGAAACTCATGTTACTCTCAGGGGGAGAGATTGTTACTTTAGGGAGATTGTTGGTTTTTGTATTTGGCATTTCTGTTTTGGCATTTTGATGGTTTTTCCATCTTGTGTTGCCATCAATGCCAAAGGGGGAGATTGTTGGTATTTTGGTATGGTTTTGTCATTGATGTCAACACCTACTAAAACTCTAGCACTGTGGAGATCCAACAACATTCACCGGCAAGGAAGTGACTTTTGCACAGTCACCGGTATATGGTACACCGGCAGGAAATAATGATCATTGGCACTTGGAATGGAATGGAAAACACCTGGTAATGTCAAAGACATTGTTTGGACATCTTATCTTGGAGAATTGTTTATTGGTATAATTGTATTTGCATATTTGTTGTTACCGGTAAATAGGTCCAGGGTTACACCGGCAGGTTTATCTTTACTAGATCAGCATGGCACGCTATGGAGATGATTAATTATTGTTGTAAATGCATTAAGCTGACATGTTCAATCGGTTATTGCATCAGATATTATATTGTTTGTAAAATGATTTTATTGTAACATCTTGTAGAGCTAACCTACTAAAATTGGTCTTAGGTTATGGTATAAATGTAAGATCTTATTTGTAAGATCGTGTGTGGAATGCGAAACAGAATTGAGTGAAGGTATATGCGAGATTAAGTAGAGATATACACGAAGACATAATTTGAAGGTGAAGCTAGGTTTTTGTGAAAGCATATCAGAACTACACGGGTACTGAATCCAGCATATGAAGATGTTATTTTGTGCAGTACATTCTTATTGAATTTAACCATCCAACTATAGTTAGTGTGACTCCCATTTTTGATTGAGCAGTGAGCTCTAGGCGCTTGTCCTTTCTGCATGTGCAAACCCCATTTATGTACACTTACTATCTGCAGTAGTATCATCTGATTGTGGGTAAGGTTTCCCACCGTGGTTTTTCCCCTACAGGGTTTCCACGTACAAATATTGGTGTTATGTGTTGTCCATAGCTTTGTGTTTTAATTTCATGCATTAATCTTTACCGGTATTACATTTATCTGTTAAATCTACCCACCGGTATACCATTCTATTTCATCGGTATTAAGCAGTGATTTGATTAAGTAGTTTTTGGTTTATTATTATTAGACAACTGATTGACCCCCCACTCTCAATTGTCACTGGGACCTAACATCATTAACCCTAATTGACAGGTATAAAAGTTGTATTTACCCTCTCATTTGCATAAGTTGAAAATTTTGGGATTTGTGGGAAGTTTACATGAGATCAAGCATTCAAGAGCATTCAAGCATTCCTTTCTAGCATTGAGCATTCTCAAGTTTCCCTTCAAGGCTAAGTGTTGCATTCAAGAGAAGGATTCAATCATTAAAGAGGAGATTCATTCTAATATTCAATTCCACACAAGAAAATCTACCTACATTCTATCTCCAACCTCCCTTGAGGTGATTTATATTACATTCTTTCAGTTACATTTACTTGCAAGTACTTTCTTTCATTACTTGGTTAATTCCAAAACTGGGGTTTGACCTGAAGGCGGACCCTGAATCCCAACCCCTTTTCCTCTCTTTTTTGTGTGTGGGTTGCACGTGTGTAGCTGTACTTTCAGATTTGGACTCAATTTGCAAAGGCAAAAAATCCCTTTTCGTTTCATGGATTTATTGGAAGACCATGTACACTTTTGCCACAGTGCAGGCAACTTTTCCTCAAATTCGTAGGATGGCTTCGTCTCAACATATTACTGCCAAATCTAGGTACAAAGCTTCATCCCACACTCTGATCTTGAGTTATTATTAGTTCTTCATCTCTTTACACTTAGTCTTAATACATAATTCAATCAATTCCTTTCCATTTCAAGTAGAAGAGGGGATTAACTTATCATTCTCATTTCATTTAGAATTCTATCTTCTTCTTTGGAGGTTTAATCTAATGTATTCCCCCCCTCCCCACCTCTTTCAATGTAATGCATGAAAAATGTTTGAAGGAAAATCCGTAGTGAAACTCTCATCTCTCCTTAGAGGGAAAGGGTGTCTTTCCTCTTAATCTCTAATTCACACATTTTTCACCCACCATTACATTTTGGTGAACCCGACGTCTTGCATGCTTTCCCTTGAACAAAATTGCATATTTTTCATTTGCAAGTTTCAAATTTCTGGAAACTTAGTGCTTAAATCATTAAAAATCCTAGTTTTTAAAGTTAAAATTGAATTTGTGATTTGTAAAAATTGCTTGTGGTTATCTTAGATCTGAAAAAAAATTGTTTGTCAAATTCAATTTATTCATTGTCTTGTTCAATTTGCAAATCAAATTTACAAAATTAAGCGGTTACTTGTTAAAACCCTAATTTTCAAAAAACTTCTTGAACTTGTGCAAAAATTGGATTTCGATTTAGTTTTCAGATTTCTGATTGTTCTTAGACTTGATTTCATTCATACAATTCAAATTTTCAATTTCCCTCCTTTTTCCCAAAGTTCAAATTTCAAAATTAAGTGATTAGGTCATAAAAACCTAATTTTCAAATTTAATTGGATTTTGTGCAAATTTCAATCAATTTCATTTAAATTCATATTTCTAAACAGTTTTCAAGGTGTCCCTATCTATTAGGTTTGAAATTTTTCAAATTTGTAATTCAATTCCTCTTGAAAACCCTAATAGGGTCCTATTTTTACATTTGAACCTTAACTTCGCCCATCTAGAAATCGTAAAATTTGCCAACTTTTTGGGGTTAGCTTTGAAATCATCGTAATATTCATCCCTGAAAATTTCAAAAAAAGTTGGTCGGACCATGTGCACTCCTACCACTCTCCTCAATTTTTTTCCCAAAATTTTGGGAGACTGTTATGACTGTATTTAATAGCCTAAATCCAAAAGATTAGCTGATTTTGTCAAGTTTTGATCCCTCTAGAATCGAAAATACCTCCAAAATTCAACATTTCAAATTTCAAGAAATTTTAAAAAATTAAGAGGTTAATTATAGTCTGCCCTGATTTTAAAAATCCTAAGTTTAAAATTAAGTGGTATTCCCTTGGACATAATTTTAAAATTCCATTTTCGTTTTATTTTTGGAAATTGTGTCATCCTCTTCTTCCAACAAAGTTCAAATTGTTTAATCAATATTTTCTTAAATTTTACATTAATCAATTTTGTAAGCTTTGTTCCAAAATTCAAAATTCAAATTTTTCCTCTAGTGCATGAGTTTCACCACTATTAGTCGTACCTATATTGTCCCCGTTAGACGAAGCATTAGAATTAAGGCCTCCCAAGGTTTAATTACCAAAGAGATGGAGCCTAATTTGGGTGACTTCTTTAATGAGAATCATGCTAATTCTTCCCATCCTAATCATGTGCCTATTCACCCCATTGATGAATCCCATGATGAAGAAGAAGCTTTAACTAGGGTCTCTATAGATCAACTTTCCACATTGGACAATCAATTTGATAACTTTCAACAATGGATGTCCCAAGAATACCCTAATAGTGAAGCTATTCCATTAATTGAAGGTCTTAAACACATGATTCAAAGTGATAAGAATGGAATTGATATATTGTGTGGCATTGCACATACTGTTGATTCTAATGTGATGCCTATCAAGAGTTGTGTCAAAATCCTAGGTTATTCACAACCTTCAACACAAGTCAATCTTTAAATTCCTTTGACTACGTTTATGACTCATATTCCTACTTTTACCTCCAACATCATGGCTACTTTAACTCAAAATGTCATCCCTACAACCATTGGTCATGGGGGAAATCGCTCTTCTTCATTTAATCCTCCATCTTTACCTATGTCTTCCATAAGTATTCCTATTATTCCTCAACCAATCAATGTGACACAAGGGGGCGATTCCTTCAACAACTTTGTTCCTCCTTTAAGTGTCTCTTTTCATACCCAATCATCACCTATGCCTACTTATCATAATGTCCCACCACCTTATTCTCACCCCATGCCTTCTTTCAATAACATCACACCATCTTCTCAATCAACTATGTCTAACACCAATTCTTCTACCGAAGTGACAATTACCAATCTTGCTCAAACAGTGTCTTTCTTACAACAACAAATTTCTTCTATGAGTCAATCCAAGATTAGTGTGCCCACTTTCTCTTGATATTGTTAAATCCGTTCCACCTAAACATGTTGATGTCCCTCAATTATAACTCTATAATGGAAAAGGTGATCCTCTTATGCATGTCAAAACATTTTAAACTTTATGTACTAATTTTGCTTATGATCGAAGATTGCTTGCAAAATTGTTTACAAGAACACTAAGAGATAAGGCTTTACAAAGGTATTTCTCTTTGCCTTCTTATTGTATCACTTCCTTTCAACAACTAGCAAATGCTTTCATCCAACAATTTCAAAACAACATTGTTCCTAAAATCACTTTGACTGATTTAATGAATTGTAAACAAGGTGTTAAAGAAAAAACGACTGATTTCATTGGTAGATATAAGCATTTTTGTGCCCAAATTTCTTTTCCTATACCAGATAATGATATTCAAAGAATTTTCATTTCTAGTTTACAAAAAGATATCAGGGAAAAGCTTCTTTTGTCTGAGTTTACTTCCTTTCCGCAGTTGTGTGCAACACTCCACAATTATTAACTGGTTGTTAGTCAAATGGAGCAATCCACTCCTATGGCTCCGAGTGATAAGGGGGAGAGTGTTCAATAACCATTTGCAAAGTTCAAACCAAAAAAAGCTTCATCAAGTTCAATGATACAATCAACAACAACAATGTGAATGTTACAATAGGCGTGCCTTCATTTCTAAATATTTCAATAGAGAAAGACAGTTTACTCGTTTGAATGAACATTTACATAGTATTATTTCTCAGTTGTTGCAAAGAAATGTTATCAAGCTTCCTCCTATTAAATAAGTTGGTCCTTCTAAACTCGCATCCCCTTATTTTGATAACAATTCATTCTATCAATTTCATCGTCAGCCTGGTAATGATACTAAGAAATGTTTCGCATTGAAAAATAAGATTCAAGATTTGATTGATAATAATACAATATCTATGGTAGGTGTGAATGATAAAGCGAATAAATTAGTAGCTTCTCCTAATCAAAATCTTAATATTTTCACTAATCCCTTGCCTTCTCATACCTCTAACATTATTGAGATTGTGCTTACTTCTTTCTCTTCTGAGGAATTCAGCTCTATGCCTTCGAACTTGGTAAATATGTTAGAAAAACAAGATATGCCTAAGGATCCTTGTATTACATTTGACCCTAGTGAGACCATTAGAGCACCCGATGGTCCTTTATACATAGTTGCAAAGGTTATGGATATACCTTGTCGCGGTGCCCTTATTGATCCCTCTTGCATGGTTAATGTCATAACTGAACAATATCTTTTCACTTTACGATTGCATAAACTAATATATGATGCTTCTAATGAGGGTTGTGAAGTTATTTAATGGATTCTCTTGTCCTATCATTGGCTCTATCACCCTTCCTGTTGAAGTTCATACTAAATCCATGGATGTCGACTTTGTTATCATACCCTCTTCCGAGAAATTCCGTGTGATGTTGGGCTATCCTTGGATATATTCCATCCAGGCTATTGCTTCTCCAATCCACAAGTGTTTGAAATTTCCTCACAATGGAGAAATCATAACCATGAAACATATCTTATTTTGTCCATCGGAAAGAAGCCCTAGTTTTCCTATTGATTTCTTTTGGCCTAAAAAATTTCAATCTCTTCCATCAAGGAGTGATGCTCTTTTTCAATATTATTAAAAATGGAAGAAAGATATGATCTTATCCTTAAGTAAACTTAGATTCCCAACACTTGACATTCCTATCATACTTGAAAATAAATTTCTTCCCCTCACGGATAGAACTAATCTCCCTCCTAAGGAATATCGTCAACCTATTCCTTTCGATTTGACTATACCTTCTCCTAAGGAGAACAACAATATTCTTCCTAAGGTTAGATCTGTACATCCTCCTCATGATGGACCTGGTCTCCTTCCTACACCTAATATTCCTCCTTTGTATGGCGTAGTTCCATGTCCTTCCTCTTATCAAGAGAAGACACATTCTTCTCCTCTTGTTCAACCTAAAATACCTCAACCTAAAGCTTCAACTATCAAGGAGAGAAACATTCCTACTTTTTCAAGTGTTCCTCCTCCTTCTCAGCCTTTCACTAAGACTCGACAAAATAGTTGTGCGAGAGAGTGCCGATGAAGAGGTCGTGTTCGAGCTCATGAAGTTATCCCTCAAAATACCTAACCTCCTAGAACTCCAACAGTTGACATGATTCCCTTTTCTCCTAAGCAAGATGTTCAACCTACATATCCAAATCATAAGTTGCACAAAACATGTGATGGTTTTACTCCTATTTGTGTTCGCGCTCCTCTTTTTATAAATACTGATGAATAAATATTTGAAAATATAATTCATGATGGAAATACAACTCCTAATACTTCTAATAGTGATTATGAATATGTTGATTTTGACAAGCATTTATCAACTGAATTTTCAAAATCCCTAATCCTAGCTCCTAGAAACAAACAAAGTGACTTACCACATGACCATAGTCCTTGTTTGGATCTTGTGATAGCTCCATCTGTTGTGCTCGATGTCGCTCCTCTGGTATGTTTCTCACCTTCTCGAAATAGTGATCAACAATATTGGGAGGTAGATGTCATGCTAGATTAGCAATATTAGCACTATAGATCTTCTATCTCTCTTCGTTCTTTCTCTTTTGTGACTATTCTTCTATGTGTATCCATGTTCTTCTATTGTTCCCTTAATATCTATTTGGGGATGATGCAAAGCATTGAGATCTTTTCTTGGTCTCTTTCATGTTGACTCGAAAGACATCCTCTCTTCCCTTTCTTCCAAGGTAGTGCCCTTCTTTGGGGAATGACAATTATTATATGCACATACATACATGATATACATTAGTTATCATACAAAATACTGACCCTGAGGAAAGTGAAACTACTTCGTGTTTTGTATTCATTATCCTTGGTTTTATACCTCTATTGGGGGCTAAATCTTTGCCATAACATGCTCCCTCTCTTCTCTCTCTCTCTCTTAGGTGTATCCTACCTTAAAGCAATCTCTCCCCATAAGGAATGCATGATCGCTTTAACATGGGGGCATACACTCCACTCATATTTAACTTCTTGATACTTAAGAATTACTTAGTGAACTTTGTTTTGCTTTGTAATCTTTGGTATCCTTTCTTTCATGACTCATAGTGAGGGGAACTTTGCTACTTGCATTCATGGTTCTCCCCTTCCTTCCCTTTTAATTTTTCAATCAAATTCATAAGATCCTAAGTCCACTGGGGCTTGGTGCATCTTGCCTCCTTGACATGGTAAAAGTCTTTCAATCTTGTTTCCTTGTACTTTATCGACAGTATTGGCGTACGCTCATAGTCCCACTAAAGTTGGGGCTAAATGTAGTATCATAAAATTGCGAACCTAGAAATTTTAAACCACATTAGGGTCCTCACGCCTATGAAATCAAATCCCCTACCCTGATCAAAGACTGGAGACTGCTCAACCCCTAAAAACTGCTTCTCCCTTGCCCTCCACACCACCCTATCTACACTTTGCCTTGGAGAAAAGGGTAGGATAGGGGTGTGGTGCCCCTATCCTCCTAGGAAAGGGGGCGGTGCCCCTGTCCCTGCCCTATTTTGTGGCAGGGCCCTTCCTAAGACTGCATTGAAGGTTGTGCAGTGAGCAGGAAAACTTCCCCGATGTCGGCCTATGACGAAAATCAGTTTCATTAACTCTAATTGACAAGTATAAAGTTTCATTTACCCTCTCATTTGCATAAGTTGAAAAATTTGGGACAAGTGGGAAGTTTACATGAGATCAAGCATTCAAGAGCATTCAAACATTCAAGCATTCCTTTCTAGCATTGAGCACTCTCAAGTCTCCCTTCAAGGCTAGGTGTTGGATTCAAGACAAGGATTCAACCATTGAAGAGGAGATTCATTCCAACATTCAATTCCACAAAAGAAAATATACCTACATTCTATCTACAACATCCCTTGAGGTGATTTACATTACAGACTTTCAGTTACATTTACTTGCAGGTACTTT
Organism: Cryptomeria japonica; assembly: GCF_030272615.1. Lineage (NCBI taxonomy): Eukaryota > Viridiplantae > Streptophyta > Pinopsida > Cupressales > Cupressaceae > Cryptomeria > Cryptomeria japonica. The sequence continues at coordinate 734,462,592 of NC_081412.1, read as the reverse complement.
CTTTCATTACTTGGTTAATTCCAAAACTTGGGTTTGACCTGAAGGAAAACCCCTAATCCCAATCCCTTTTCCTCTCTTTTTTGTTTTTAGGTTGTAGGTGTGCAGCTATACTTTTGGATTTGGACTCCATTTGCAAAGGCAGAAAAACCCTTTTTGTTTTGTGTATTTTTTGGAGGACCGTGTACAGTTTCACAATGGTCTATGTAACTTTTCCTCAAATTTGCAGGATGGCTTTGTCTCGACATATTACTACCAAATCCAGGTGCACAGCTTCATCCCACACTCTGATCTTGAGTTATTATTAGTTATTAATCTCTTTTTAACTTAGTCTTAATACATAATTCAATCAATTCCTTTCTATTTCAAGTAGAAGAGGGGATTAACTTATCATTCTCATTTCATTCAGAATTCTATCTTCTTCTTTGGAGGTTGCGTGAAAAGTGTTTGAAGGGAAATCCGTACTGAAACTCTCATCTCTCGTTGGAGAGAAAGGGCGGCTTTCCTCTTGATCTCTCATTCACACTTTTTTCACCCACCATTACCTTTTGGTGACCATTACTGTAATAATAAGACAAAAACAACTATTGAAAATGGATTAAAGATAAATATAACAAATATTAAGGAGAAAACTGAAGTAGGATTTGAAAAGTGACAATGGCGAGCCCAAACAATGAAGAGATAAGACAAGGAATTTTTTTTGCAATTATGAAAGACACCACATAAGGATAGAAAATGAAAAGTAGATGAGAGTTGAGCACACTAATGAGGGTGGTGCTGAAATATTATTTTAATTGAAGGTGACTTTGACTTAAATCAAATGTGGAGCATGATATTGAAATTGAAAATTAAAATGTTGAAATTGATTTTGGAAATGTTGAAATTGATATTTGAAATGGTGATATTGAAAATAAAAATGGTGAATTTGATATTGTAAATTTTTATATTGAAAATAAAAATGTTGAAATTGATATTGGAAATGTTGATATTTATAATCAAAATGTTGATATTTATAATCAAAATGTTGAGATTGAAAATTAATATGTTGAGAATGAAAATGAAAATGTTTATAACACATGGATCGAAAAAAAAAAAACCGATAAAAAAAAAATAATGTTTATAACACTGGAAATTAAAATGTTCAATGTTATGTATCGACAGAGTACATGAGAAGAGGAGATCTTTGTGTGGAGGAAAGAGAAATTGAAAATAAAACACATTAAAAAAATCCAAAATGGTTAGTTCAAATTGAGGAGAACATAATTTAAAATCTTGAAGGAAAGAGATCAACTCAAACTATTCATATGTTGGCTAGAAAAAATTTCGATTAATACTTTAGCAATAAGACATTAACCAAACAATGCCAACTTTTTGTACAATTACTAAAGAAACACAAAATGAGACCTTTTCTAGAAAAATTGAAGATTCGTGTGAATAAAAAATATGAGAAAAATGTTATAATTGTCAAAAATATTTTGAATTCTCTTAATTGTATTAATAAGACTAGTAGGGAAAAAGATAAGAGAGTTGATTGAAGAGTAAGAAAAACCTCACAAGTAAGCCATCATTTGGGGAAGGCTCATTTATTGAGGCAAACTTGTCTTGATATGAACCTATATCGTAAAACAAAGTTTAGAGAACTCAAAAGAAGAAAAGAACTAGATAGTGCTCTTCAAAATGATAGATGAGATTTTAGTAGGAGAATTCCACATGTTGACAATAATCTATTCGAGAAAATAAATGATGAAGTTCAAAATTTTTGGCACTCTTCTTAGACAGTATCACCTGATGTGAAGGATGTTTTAAAGTTGTGAATCAGTAAGCAAGATCAAATACCACATCCTAAAAATGTGTTGGAATGTAGCCAAACAATTTTGTGAAACACACCCAACTTTGCAAATCTCACAAAGGGCTTTTGAATTTTGTAAGATATTTTATTGTGTATTCATAAATTTTGTAATACATGTTGTTGTAAATGCCATGTGGAGTTTCTAATATATCATGATCTATTACATTATATTCATTCTACTTTGTGTACTAACAAAATGTTGTAGGAGTGTTGTGCAATGAAACTCCCTAAGTCATCTAGGAAATTTTAAGATTTATTTTTATGATCTAGATGATACCTATTCTTTTTTTGTAAAAAATGATTGTTTAAATGAGAAGTGTTTACAATGTGGTGGGTTGTCAAAGTTTGTATCATGTTTTCATGAGGAAATGAATATAAATTTGGAAAGAAAATGGTTGAAAAATAGAGGTACAAGATAGTGAAATACAATTTGGAGAGTGGAGGGGAAGGTTCTTGATGTGTGTTGGTAACAAGAGAAATCAATGATGCTAATTTTATATCAGATTTTAGGAAAAAAAAAATTTCTACAAATATGCATGACATAACCAAAGGTATCAATGTTTGGATGAGCAATTTAGGATGTGTAAGGACTCTTTTTTCATTGGTACTATTATTTATATCTATGGTTGATTTTTTTGAAAATTACACATTGCAACCATAAAAAATGTACAATCTCAATGATACAATTCCATTGAGGTTGTTATTTTTGTGCACATCACATATAGACATGCCCATGATAGTACAAAAGAGGATAGGGAGTACTTTTTTTACATCAGTGATGATAGGTCTCATTCATCAAAGTATATGCAACATTGTTTTCATAAATTTTTTGATTTCTTGTAGGAAAAAGATATTGCACTGGGTTGGCATCTCATTTGGTCAGATAACTACATGGGTCAATTCAAGAATGCTCATATATTATATTGATTTAGTAGAATGCATACAAAGAGGGGTGAACCTCATAGATGGAGTTTTTTTCTTAGGTTGGGCATAGAAAAGGGGAGCATGATGGAGTAGGCGCATGTGGGAAGAGTGCTCTACTTAAGGAACAATTGAAGATTATAGGTAGTTCTACATTCAGAGATGCACATTCTATCATTGACTAGTGTAACTTTGAACTGTCGCGGGGATGGACACTTGATTCATCAAATGTAGATGACTGCAAAGCATTCTTCCAAATATACATCAATATATACATCTGTACCAACTAGCTTCCTCAACTTTCCAAGGACCAAAATATCTCAGAAATATCATTTTATCACTCAACATCATATACCTAGAATCAAAACCCTCATTCTTTTGTCACACATTTAATCCCCATCTTAACATCTCAAACCATCTAATCCTCATCATGCTATCTTTTCCATCAACCACATTATCAACATCATCAACTATGTCAACATCTCATACTAATTGTAAACATCAAACACCAAGAAGGTGGATATCCACATCATAGATCATCTACAACTGATATCCATCTATTCTCTATATAAATCTCTTCATGTCATTCATATGAATCATAATGACAACTACTGACAATTAGTTGCCAATAATCTCCTCATACTCTGACAAACATGAATATATAACTTCATCATCACTTCTTTAACAATTGCAATAATTCTCTATCCAACCAATCACTATGTCATCAATGATAACAACAATCATGGACATCTTATATTGTTAGTCATCAAGTTGACATCAACGACAACACATATTGCTAACAAAGGATGCCAATCAAGAAGATCCAGTTGTAGTCAATGATAAAACAACATGATTCTCCATATTCCCTATTTTGATGGGGTTCTTTCATTTTGTTGGTCTTGGTGGGAGGTGTAAAGCAACGGAAAGGTTGAGAGTTATCTATTGGATGGGTCTCATCATTTTTTTCATTTCTTTGGTCATTGTGGGTGTGTAGCTTTTTGCCCTCTTTTGGGTGATTTCTACCTAGATGAGGTTTGAGTTTCCCCTCCTTTTCCTTTCTCCTTTGTCTTAGTCAGTTTCTATTTATTTGAATGTGAAGGGGGTTAGATTTGAGGACTCAACCATTTGTGCTCTAGCTTGGGCCAAATTGGAGGCCTTCTTTTCCTCTCTCTAGTCCATTCTTTGCTCTAGGGCTAGAAGGGGCCTGCTTCCCCTATTTGAGGCAAGTTGTCTCTTGGCTTGAATGGTGTGTTTTCCTCTTTGGGGAGTGTGGTTCTAGTTGGATGAGGCTAGTATTGCTCTGATCTTAGGTGCCTTTCCATAGAGGCCTTCTTTGTTTTCTTTGGGCTTCATCTCTTTGGAAGCCTCTACTATTATTAGTTAGTGGGTTATGTTGTACAAAGTCCTACTTCTCTTCAATGTATTACCTACCTTCTTATTTAGGTGGTTTTTGGGAGTTTGGATGTCTTATGTATCCATAAGTTCCATGTGGCTTCCTTGGAATGGCTAGTTCGTCTTCTTTGTGCTACTTTGTGATGGATCCCACTATTCCCTCCTTTGAAAGGTTTCATCTCTAGTTTATTGTGAGGGTTCCCTCTTTTGGGTTTTCCTTTTGCTTTGTTGTCTTCCTCTTTGCTATTTTCTTTTGAAGATGCAAGTTCTAGGTTTTGGAATAGTGATTTTAGTTTTCAACTTTGGAGGCCCTTTTTCTCTATGCTTTCATGCTTTACTTTGGGTTGCTTGCCTTTTTTCTAGACCTTGTTTTTCTTTGTGGTGGAAGATTATAGGCTTAAGGCTTTCCTTGTGTCTTGTTTCTTCTATTATATCTACTTGTTTAAGGCTCTGCTATTTGGGAGGCTTTTCCCTAAGGAGGCATTTTATTCTTTCTTATATCTATGCATGTTTGGAGAAGCTTGTGTGTGTCCTTTAGAGGTGGATTGTGGAAACTGTTATGTTCTTGGTCCAATCGAGGAGAACTATGTGGATAGCCTTTCTCTTGGTTATATTATGGTAAAAGTTTTTGTTGGGTATTTGTTGTGTATGATCCTATAAAGGCAATTTCAGTAGTAGTGCTTGCTTGGTTTCCATCTTCAAGATGGTTTCTTTTCCTCTTGGTGTGCATCTTTGATCCTAGTCCCATTGAAGTGGACTATGTGGATCATTTAGGGGTCTATACTACTCCTATTCTTCTAGATGTGGCTTCAATTGCATTGTTTGCAAGGTTTTCTACTCAGAGATGGTGGGGTTTGGCTAGAAGCTAGTTTCTTGTCAAAGACCTTTGCTAGTGTTCTTCTCTCAGCTCAAGTTTCCTTCTTCCCCTTTGGGTTTGGTTGGTCTCATTCTTCTCCTTCTACTATCTTAGCACTTTTTTCTTTCCTCTTCTTGTCTCAACAGAAAAATGGTTTTATCCTTTGTTGTCATTGGGCACTTTATTGGCCTACTTCTTGTTTGAGAATGTCTTCATTCTTGGTGATCCTACTAGTATAAGGTTTTGGGATGCCTTTCAAAACACACTAGTCATGAAAATGAAGGTCTTATTTAGGGTAGGGACTCTATCTTCCGTTGGTTTGTTGGTTTAGTTAAAAGTTTATTGTTTTCAAAAAAAGAGTCTTGTCTCTTTTTGGTTTTGTTAGTCTCGCTACTTGTAAAATCCCTATGTTAGGTCTTGAAGGCTATTATATAAAAAGGTTTGAGAACTATATTCCGATTTACTTAATTAGAACATAGGCATTTTCAAAATTGAAAATATTTCGAAGAATTTCATAGCCCTGATTTGAAAAGGACATTAAGAAAAAGAATTACACCTAGATGATGGACTAATATGACTAATGATCTTTTTCAACAGGGGCTCGCAAATGTCGGGATCGCCATTGGTATTGGCTTTGAAGCAGACAAGGTTGAAATTGGGAAGTATCACAATGCAAAAAGACATCTATACTTTATTCTCAACTCTATTTTTTTCTTTCCGCGTGGCTTATCACTCCGCGCGAGGCAGTCGAATACGACCTAGTTGGTAAGCATTAACGAAAAGTGAAAGGGTGATGTTGAGAGTAACCACGACAAAACAGACAAGAAAAGAGTAAGACAGAATACCTAGTCACATATGATGAAACAGTAGAGAAAGAGGACCACATCAGCCGATCAAATATTAGATTGTGCTCCTATAGCTAAAATACTTTAAAATTAGAACATGAGGATAAATTTCTCATACAGCAAAAAACATGAAAAATTTAGAATTTTCTTACAACCTCCGAAGAAAAATACAGTTCCAGAGATACCCACAACTTTCTCTTTGGCAGATCTCACATTCCTCGCTCTCTTTCTAAGCCAAAACAGTTCCAGCCATAATAAAGATGTGTTGCATCGCCTTCAAGATGCCCATCATTCTCAGTAACTTGAAACAAAAAGAAGAAGAATAGAGCAATTCGTTATTTAGTCAGTTCCAATCTTAAACGCAGAAAAGACGTTCAACAACACCCTAGAATATTCATGGAAATCGTTATGGTACAACTATAGTTTCAAATTGTAGTTGGTCTTTTTTATGTGTGGGTGTCTTGAAAATGGGAATATTAGTTGTCAAAAGATGTCTTGTCCATAGTATATTATGGAAGGTACGTTGTTAGAAATTCTATGACACATTTCATGACAGCTGTAAGGGTCAAAAATAGGGGAGAAGACTTTGGATGTGAGAGACTATTTTTAACCTGGATTCTTGCCTATCTTGGGCAACACATGTCAAAGATGGGCAACATGTGTCAAGGAAGTTTTGCACATGGTTTTGTAAATCACAAATGGTTTTCAGGTTGTAGGAAGTCTATAAAATGAAGGCTTGATGAGGAGTTTGTATCATTGAGTTTTGTTTGCAAGAGTGGTTGCTATGGGAATGCTATTGGAAATTCCTCCAAGGTTGAGCTGAGGTGAAACTCCTGTAAGAACTTGCATTGCGAGTGTGTTGTAATCTTTTGTTGATTTGATAATACATTATGCAGGTTTTGGAGTGTGGGGCTTTTCTCCCGTAAGGGTTTTCCCCACGGAAATCAATGTGTTATGTGTTTATTGTTATTTTGTTTATGCTTTTATGTGTTTCTTGAAATCTTTGTAATAGCTATGTTGAAATTTGCATAATCGTCCTCTCAAAATTAGCATAGGAAGTGTTTTCGGGCACCTTTGCTTCCTTACAGTCGTAGCACGAATTTGGTAGGCAGCAATGTGTGTACGGTCATAGTAGGACTGATATTGACTTCAAGGTTATACCCATCTGGTATGATGTAAGCCATAGAGGATACATCATATTGTTATTCTTGACCACTCCTCTTTACCGCACTCCACGACAGATTGGACATTGGATAGTACAGTCTTATCTCATGCATTAAACAAACGATTTACTTTCATGAAAAGTGTTCAATGTTAGTTTTTGTTTTTAGTTGTATTAGCGGTTTTCATCTTTCTAGCTTTGTAGTGAACCTTCTAGTTTTAGTTTCATTTATTGTGAACCCTTTGAATTAGTTAGGTGTGAGGACTTTTCTTCTCTCCTTTAAATGACCCCATCTTTTCATTCCTCTACAACTATTATTTCTGGAGTTTTAAAGCTCGGCGACATCATCCCATGACTCCCTCACTTCAAATATATGACATTCATATCAAGGTGTTTAATAAGGTAAGTCTTTCACTTTCAAAATTTGAAGAAGTTTGTAAATGGCTTGAAAATTTTATCCTTGTAGGTTATTTTGTGAATACGGTTCTTCGCTTTTGTGATTGGGTTGCTAAATTATGGATCCCAATCAAGATTTAGTTGGTCATCATGCAAAGTCATTCTATAGATTTTCTTTTCCTTTTTGTTTTATTGATGCCAATCATGCATAGGTTGTTTTTGCTTAGGACACATGCCTTGTTTGGCCCTCCTTGCTCATTTTAAAACCATGGATGCATCAATTTTCTGTCACAAATGAAAATTTTCTTTGTGTCCTCATTCAGGTTGAATTCCCATGTTTACGTATGCCTTTCTCGCACTTTCTTTCCCAACTAGTGGCCTTAGTGGGTATTTTTGTTTCTGTAAAATTTGAGAAATTTTATTTGGCTTTCTCTAATTGACGAGTCTATTTTGAAGTTGAAATTTCAAAGGATCGTAACAAAAGTGTGGATATTAAAATTGGCAAGTCTCAGTGCTCCCAAAAAATCCAATACATCAATCTTTTGAACACTTTATATTGATGTTGAGCACTTGAACATAAGGTTAGGGATTGCATGCTAGTTTCTTAATGCCCTAAACCCAACTCACCATCCCATACAAGACCATCAGCTCCTTCCATGGATGAAGTATGATGGTCTAGTTAATCATAAAACTAAAAATGCTAGTGATCCTAAATTCTTTCCTAAATCTTTTGGACCATCAAAGTTTATCGACACCCTTATATCAACAACAAGACATTTTACTTTCCAATATTTTTTATCATTTAATTTTATACATAAATCGTAAACTTTTTTAATGAACTTCATTATAAATTTTAGAATTCCATTTTATTAAGATTAATATTTTCTTATCATCATAATTAAAAACTAGGCTTCCAATTTCATAACGAAAAGCATGCTTTTCTCAAAAACTATGGTCTTTCCACGAATAGGTAATATTCTCTAGTTCATTCTTCCTATGCTTTATTCTATTCGTGTGTCTTATTATTATCGCTTAGGGCGGGGCAGTCTAATACGATGTAGTCCATAAGCATCAAACAAAAGTAAAAGGGTGATGTTGAAAATAACCAAGACAAAACAAAAAGAATCACGATGAAACGGAGTAGAAAGAAGACTCCATATACAACACGAGCCAATCAAAGCTGGGGATAAATTTCTCATGCTACAACAAACATGATAACCAATTAGACTTGTCTCCCGACCTACGAAAAAACCTACAAAAGCTGCAATCGAATTAAGCATATGAGATGACATTAAATCAGAGGAACTCACATACCACTTTCTAAGCCAGAAACAGTTGCAGAAATAATAAAGATGAACTGCATCGCCTTCAAGATGCCCATCTTTCTCAGTAGCATCAGAAAAACCGAAGAAGAACAGAGAAATTCCTTGTTAACTCCAATCTAAATCTTTGAAAAGATGTTGAGTAGCACGCTAGAATATCCATGTAAATCTTTGTGGTACGACTACAGGTTAATCTGTCGTTATGTCGATAGCAAAGTGAGCAAAGAAATGACTGTCGCAGGACGAAATTTGGTATACAGCAGGTGTATGTGAAGTGAAAGAAAGATTGATATCGCTTTCAGCGTGATACGCGTCTGGTAAGTTGTAAGCCATAGAGGATACATCACTGCTGTTCACCCCACTCACCTCTTGGGGACAGATTAGGTATTGGACGGAAGTGCTTTACGTTGTGAACTAAACAAACAATTTAATTTCATACGTACAACTGATTAATTTGGTCAGAACAAATTTTGATGCCAATAATCCACATAATCATAAAAAATAATATTCAGAACTGATAATATTGATATTAAAACTTAAAAAAAATAAAATTACGAACTGTTGATCGTCCTAAAGCGTAAAAACTGAGAAAAAAACAAAAAACAAAAAACTGACAATTGTTCTCAACTCCATGTCAATGATCATATCTTCAATCTCCCCCTGAATGATGAATGGAGGTGAGTCCTAACTGAGTTCTGAAAGTAACAAAAGCCGATACCGGAAGAGCTTTGGTGAAGATATGAACAACTTGTTTAGATGAAGGACAGAACTACAACTCCACTTGTCCATCTTGAACCAAGTCACGGATGTAATGATGATGGATCTCTATGTTCTTCGTTTTAGCATGAAACACTAGATTCTTTGTCATGGCAATAGTGTTATTGTTATCACAATAGATTGTAGTTGGATACTCAAGAACAAAATATAGATCTGTCAATATCCTTCTTATCCATACCACTTGAGAACTTGCCGATGAAGCTACCATGTATTTCTCTTCTGCTAAAGAAAGAGCCACTGTTGCCTATTTGTTACCACTCCAAGATACAACTCTAGAGCCAAATGAAAACAAATAACCAAATGTTGATTTACTATCATCCACTAAACCGACCCAATCTGAATCTGTATAACCAACTAGTTCAAACTTGTCAGTGGAAGAATACTGAATGCCAAAATTCTGTGTACCACTCACATACCTCAAAATTCTTTTAGCAATCTGCCAATGTGACTCATGTGGATCCTGCATGAACTGAGAGATGAGGCTCACGACATACATAATATCAAGTCTCATGGTTGTGAGGTACATGAAGCTACCAACCAAACTCCTGTACCGAGTTGCATCAACCTTAGGACTAGCATCTTCCTTGGTTAGTTTTTCACTAAAGGCTATGAGGGTTGAAAATGTTGTGCATGCCACCATGTTAAACTTATTCAATAAATCAGCTATATAGTTAGATTGAGAAATAAATATATTTTCTAATGTTTGTTATACTTCCACACCAAGAAAATAGTGCATAAGTCCTAGATTTGACATTTCAAACTCTTGTTTCATTTTTGCTTGAAACTTCTCCATGAGAGATTTTCTATTACCTGTATAAATCAAATCATCAACAGAGTGGAAAATTATGAGAATATCTTTACCAATACGTTGGACATACAAGGTAGGCTCTGAGTGGATTCTATTGAATTCTTTCTTCATAAAATAACTATCAATTCTAGCATACCAAGCACGAGGAGTTTGCTTCAACCCATAAAGGGCTTTCTTTAACTTGTAGACTAAGTGTTCTTTCTTTGGAACTTCATAACCCATAGGTTGTTCCACATAAACTTCCTCACCTATGTAACCATTAAGGAATGTTTTTGATAAAGATAAACGGGTTTTACATGGACCCGAAACCAAGAGTTTTATAGAACCTGGCCATCAGCCAACCAAACAGAAACAAATAGCAAAATGGGGGAACACCCCCGACTGAACACAAACACAAAAAGAAACAATAGGCAACAAAACAAAACACAGACAAACACTCAATTAAGCAAGTGCACTGGCTCCTTGTTCTTTTGGATGGTAGCCTTGTTGATTTCCTCCAATTCCTCCATAATGAACCTAGAGGTGCCCTTATTGTTGTTCCTACTTCTGGTCTAGGAACTAGAGCCCATAGTTTTATTGTCACCTACAATAGAGTCTTCACCGCCTAGATCTTTCTTTTTGTTACTGTCATTAGGATCACTATCAATAGGATTGGATATGTACTCCACCACCATGGCATTGATCTTTTCCATCCCCTCCATACTATTATTCATGGCCTCCTTGCTTATGTCAACCAAATTCTTATGGTTATACTTGATCTCCTCCATAGACTGCTTAACCTTCTCAATTCTTTGGTCATGATTACATTTCTTTACCTCGACATCATGGGAAAGCTTCTAGGTCATGATCATGAGCTTATCTATTTTGCTAGGCTCAGGCAAATCAGTGAAGATATCAATTATCTCCTTAATCCCCTCTTTGAGGGTATCAATCTCTTTCCCCAACCACTTCTAGCAGTTCTCCTGGCTTCTAGTCACTTCCATCACCAGATCCATTAGAGAAATTTCCTTCTGCAAACCACTGTCCACATCTTTAGGCAGAGTCCCCTGCTTCTCCTTTAGGACATTAAGAGGAATGTCCAATTTGATTTCCTGGTCCAAGGTCTTGGGACCATAGTCTTTAGCAACCAACTTCTTCCTTTTGGAATAAGGCTCAGTTTTAGAAATCATCTTGCTGGTCAATTTATAATTACTTGCATCCCATCTGGGGGGTTTTTGCTGCTATGGGTTCCAGGAGTGACCAATATCTCACCCTCTTCAATCGGCTTATAATCAGGGTCAACAAGAGCTTTGGCGCTCCCACTATCCTCCATCTCCATATCTGAATCAGAGAAATCTTTAACATTAGTATTATCGATTTGGCCTTTCTCAGAGAGAAAGAGCACAACTTCATGGGCTTTGGTGTACTCGATAATGAGCACAATATGTCCTTTATGGAGGACCGGATTATTCAAAATTTCAACATGTCTTTCAAGACTATTCTCCAAAGAAGAAACCAGATAGAAAGGAATCGAAATAACTTTTCATGCCTAAAGTGATTCAAGATGGTAAAATGATAAGAAAAGATACTGGCATATCTGCTATCAAGCGTAATGTACCTCATGATGAATTCGGCCATATCCGCCCAGGGAGCCATTAGATCCTTTCTGTTGTAGCCACCATCAACCATTTTATTAACTCTTGAACTCTCCTTATCTTTATCAAAAAAAATTTCCATGTCTTCCTCTCCTATTTTTTTGTCTCTGTGAAACCTTCTTCCATTCATAGCCAAACCCGTAACCAAAGTCAATAGGGTTTCATCCAACTGAAATTCAGCACCATAAGCCGTCAAAACCCCTTTCTTCCACTCGTTGACAAACGTTTTCGTTAGCAGAGGAGAAGGGCCATGGAGTCTTTCCAAGAAGGGAACCATTCCCCCATCAACAATTTCCTGGCACACCTCCTTATTTTTCTTCCATTTATCAAAAGTGGGTGGTTCTTTCCTATTCTTGTCTCCACCCATAATGGTCTGGGTCAACAAATAGAAGCAGGAAATGGGCAACACTAGACAAGTCTCCAAACAAAAGTAGGATAGGGGCCACACAAGAAGATAGAAAATCCAGGCACAAGGGAAGTTTCTAGATCTTCGAATAAGGAAATCGAAAGGAAACCATTTCCCCAACAACTTAATCAAATCATGATTGTTCTTCATTGATTACCGCAAGTGGATGTTATCATCATATTCTAGGTCGCACAAGTGTTTTGGGAAAGAGTCCCGATTGCTCCACCATTTTGCCACCATGTAGCCCATCGCCATATTGGCCAATAAATCCATCGCTTTATTGTCTTCCCGAAATAAGTGAGAAATTTTGAATTCATCCAACTCTTTAATCATATCACAACAATCTTTGATCAAGTTGGCAATAGTCCAACTAGGATCCATATGCCCATTCAAACAAATGATAATGTTGAGTGAGTCATATTCTAGTTAGCCCTTTCTAAATTCTTCCCTTTTAGCCATGTGTAACCTAAAATGGGCAGCGCTAGCCTCCGTAAAATGGTTGGATTGGGTGCCCAGAGGGAGTGCCACCACAGAAACCAGCAGACCCATATGATCCCTAGCCACTCCCCCACACCCAGCCGAGCCAGGATGCCCTTTAGCTGCCCCGCCTACATTGATTTTGATCCATCCCACAAGGGGGATGTCATAGAATTTTTTTTCTACACTATTTAATTTTATGCATAGGAATGGAAATATTCTAGCCAATTTGCCACCATTTGATAGTATCCCACTCCTCCTAGAGAGTAGGGAGGGGATGGTCATTCCTTCTACTGGGGCAAGAGTGAAGAAAATTCTCCTTGATAGCATTTCTAATTCTAATAGCCACAACAAGCGCAGGAGATTCCAAATCTCTAAAAACTCTATTGTTTCTTTCTTTCCAAATACCCCAAGCAATATGAGGAAGAGACATATTCCAGAGGACTCCCAAAGCCTGATTGTTGAAGGGGCACTTCCATTCAAACCACAACCTTTTAACAGAATCAGGAAAGACCCAATTAGTGTTCCATATATCAAGGAAGAAACTACAGATATCCATGGCAAAAGAGTAGTGCAGCAACAAATGACTAGCATTTTCCTCCACTTCTTTGCATAGGAAGCATCTGTTAGTAATAGCAAGACCTCTTTTGCAAAGGTTGTCAATGGTAGAAATCTTACCCTACATGAAAAGCCAAAAAAGGATGTTAATTTTTTGAGTTAAAATATTATTCTAGATACCATCCCAGAAGGGGGAGGGAGAGAAATTTCTGGAGATGAACTTGTAGGCATCGACAACCTTGAATTTCCCTAAAGAGGAGTTTTTCCAAAACACTTCATCCTCCACATGGGAGCGAGGGATATGAATAAAGTTTAACCAAGGTTGCAAAGGTATCAAAGCATTATCCACATATTTGAGATCTAACCAGGCTTCATCTCTAATATAATCAGCCACCCAGGAGCCAATTTTTTTGAGACATAATTCTTTTAAAGGAGGAGCCCAAACATAATCTAAAAGGGGGCCATCACCAATCCACTAGTCCTCCCAAAATTTGATTTTAGTTCCATTCCCGAGCACCCATCTACAACCATGCAATATAATATTGGTGGAACCAAAGAAATTGCTCCATAAATCAAAGATAGAGTTGGGAAGGTCATAAGATTCCAGCGTGTTTTGGATACCCTGCATGTGGTATTTATGTTTGAAAATGTCAATCCATTCATTATTCTCTTTAAGACATATATGCAGTTGCTTGGTTATCAAGGCTTTATTGAAATCTCTCAGGTTTCTAATGTCCAGCTCCCCATGAACTTGGGAAGGCAACCTTGTTTCCAAGCCACAAGATGCAAGCTATATATTCTTAATTTCAGTCCCTGTCCACAAGTTTATTTTTTGAATTCTTTCTACTCTATCAACAATTTTGACGGGAATTTTGAATAAACTCATAACATACATCAGGAGGCTTTGTAGCGTAGCTTTGACTAGATGGAGCTTACTAGCTTGGCTTAACAAAGCACCTTTCCACCCAGCCAACTTATTCTGGAATCTATCAATAAGATTTTCCCAGAAGGAATATTGGGCCAGACCATGGTACAGGGGAAGACCTAAATAAGAGTCAGTCAGAACCCCAACTTTACACCCTAGAGTCATGGCAATCTTCATTTTCCTGTGCTTTGGGGTGTTAAAGAAAAAAATTGAGCTTTTAGCCAGGCTAATTTTTTGTCCAATGCCTTGCTCATAAGTATCTAAAGTCTTTTTTAAATTCTTATCTTCTTTAACTGAACTTTCCCCATCAACAAAGTATCATCCACATATTGTTTGTGAGAGCAGGTAGAGGCATGAGAAGAGGTTCATAAGCCCAAAAGATTACCTTTTCTAACTTCCCTTTGGATAATTTTACTGAGAGATTCACTCATCAGAATGAAAAGGAAAGGAAATAAATGATCCCCCTATCTAATGCCCCTTGACACAAAGAAAAAACCAGAGGCAGCTCCATTGATCAAGACTAAAAATTTGGAGTGGACACACATTGATCAATAATCTGGATGAAGTTATCTCCAAATCCAAATGCCCTAAGGTATCTGAGAAGAAAACTCCAATTGACTTTATCAAAATCTTTCAACAGATCCAATTTCAAAAAAAAAAATAGGTTTTTTATTGGTAGATAAGGAGTGAATGTTCTCATACACCACAATTACAAAATCCAAAATCTACCTCCTAGGAACAAACCCATTATGGTGTTTTGAAATTAAATAGAGGAGGTATTTCTTAAGCCTGAGCACCAGGATCTTGGTGAAAATTTTATAGATAGAATTGCATAGAGTAATAGGTCTAAAATCCTGAAAAGAATAGGCATCAGGTTTCTTGGAAATGAAGACAAAGATGGTGGCATTCAACTCCTTCAAACGAGAGTGGGACACAAAAACTCTTGCGCTGTGATGACCTCATCAAAGATTAAGATCTGCCAAAAGTTTTGAAAGAAAAATAGAGGGAAGCCATCAAGGGAAAGGATTTTGTTACCTTCAAAAGAGAAGACCACATTGTTGGGAACTTCCTGCAAGATCTCATCTTGGGCCAAAGCATTAAGAGGATCATCAACTGATAAGGGATTAGTGAAGTAACTAATGGCTTCCTGGCAAATCTCTTCATGCTTATCAATCTATCTCTAGCCAACCTGAATTTTACTGATTCTATTAGAAGCCTTGTGCTTGAGGGTCGTCATATGAAAAAAACTTAGTATTTTTGTCACCACGTTTAAGTCATCGGGCTCTAGATCTCTACTTCTAGAATTCCTCCTCTTTGGAAATAATATCATGTAGTTTAGTTGAAATCTCAATTTCTTAGTTCGAGACGTCATTGTCAAACTCGAAATCTTGGATATGATTTTGAACCTCCTCAAGATCCTGCTTGAGCTTATCTTTAATTTTAAAAATATTACCAAAAGAGGACTTATTCCAACGTTGAATATTGGACTTGACATTGGATAACTTCTTGGCAATATGAAACATGGCCACACCCTGGATATCAATATTCCACCACTCCATAATTTTATCATGGATGTCAGAGGCCATCAGCCACATTTTCTCAAATCTAAAGGGGTATGCCTTTCTTCCAAATAACGAAGTCACTAAAAGACAAATAGGGAAGTGATCAGATCCTAATCGGGTCAAGGCATTGATTTTACAAGAAGCATTATGTATCCAATCAGGAGAGACAAGGCCCCTATCCAGCTTAACCTGAATGAGATCCTCCCCGTTGCATCTATTAGACCAAGTGAATTTAGCCCCAATAAGATCTAGGTCCAATAGGCTCAAAGAATTAATCATGTTAGCCAATTCTTGTCAACTATCAATAGAAATAGGCATGCCCCAAGATTTCTCCGAGTTTGAGAGAGGGGTGTTGAAATCGCCCAGAAGAATCCATTTCTCATTAGGGAAAAGTGATCTAGCATGGAAAATGGAAGACAAGAGAACTTTCCTAGCAGTTGTCCCATTAGGAGCATAGACATTGAAATAATCCAGGAGGATCCATCTTTAAGATTATAGAATCTAGTAGCAATGTGATTAGGAGAAGAGAGAACCACCCTACCACATAATAGTCTATGATTCCAAAGAGTGGCCATATCGCCTAAAGCACCATTTGCATCCACACAGTGAACACCATAATCTCCAAAAATCGTCAATTTAATCTTTTCTACTTTATTACCAGAAATTTTAGTCTCTTGAACAAGGAAAATATCTGGCTTATGATCCCTAACCAAGTTGGATAGTAGATCATGCTTATGGGGATGATTCCATCCCCTTATATTACACAAAATATTTTTCATTTAGCAAGAGAGGGGAATCCCATCCCCATTTCTGGTAACGTTCTATAGGCTTCGTTCACAATGGAAGCCCGACTCTACCTATCTCTACTAACTGCATTAGGTGGCCTCCCCACCCCCTTGAATCTAACCCATAATCCGCTTTTTGTCTATTTATGGCTGAAACCCCCCTAGAGGCCAGAGTATATTGGCCAATAGGAGAGTTCCCTCTTTTGTTTTTGAGTTTGACCTCAATAAAAGGATATGAGTCCTCTTGGGATGATTCCAGTGTGAGAGAAACCTAGGGTTTCTCCTCAACAGAGTTACCCATATCAATGACCAGTTGAATGGGAATATTTGGGACAGTCCCATAAGCATTAATGATATTCCCTTCTTCACAGGGAGCATTCACAATAGGGGATTGCCAAACATTCTCCTCCAAGAGCGGAGGGTTAGGAGTAGGGACCACGGGTACATTTGAAGTTAAACCAATTCTAGGTAAGACCCCATCTCCCACAATCGAGGGAGGGATAGAGGGATCAACATATCCATTTGAATCATTGCACAATCCTTCTAGAGGAGGATCAGGGAGCAGGGCATCCCTCTTCTCTAAGAGAGGCTTGTCATTCCTCTTTCTACATTCCTTCTTTGGCTTAGACAGGCATTGTCTAGCCCAATGACCCACTTTCTTACAATGGAAACATGCAAAAAGGATAGATTCATACTCCACTTTTGGCACCCATCTGCACAACTTAGAGAAATGATCAATCTTGAATGGCAGGTTTGTAGACTGTTTGACATTGACACACAATCTGGCATAAACAAGGCGTATTTTAGCTGTAGTCATTGGGTCAATTGAAATTAGCTCACCAAAACATGTTGTAATTCCCGCAATAATCTCTTCTCCCCAGAACTCCATGGGTAAACCTGAAAAATATGACCTAGATTGGGGCTTCATTACATTCCCAATCTTTGGGATTAAATCCTAGTTCCCACTTTTTGAGGGCCAATGAGGCTTTGCCTAGCATCCAGGGGCCACCTGCCAAAATAGATCAAAGATCTTCCTCACAAGAAAATGAAAAAGAGAAGAAACCACTAGCCATAGCAACAACATCAATTTGACCCTTACCCTTCTATTTTCTAGACACCCAGGCTCTAACAACCTCAATATTGGGATGTGGTCCAACAAAATTACCCACCAAGACTAAGTTCTTATAAAATACCACTGCATTATTGCACTCCGCAGACGAGATCTTATAAAAGAACTTTGTATTATTGGGGCCCTCACCACCACCAGGTTTGTCAGAGATGATAGATTTACCATTGGCAGTATTCTGTAGGGTACCACCATCCCATGTATCTTTTGAGGCCCCATCCATGGGATCAAGATCTGATTTGGTAGAGGGGCAAGTCACTAGGGAAACCCCTAGACCCCCAACACGTGGGAAATTCGCACCAAGGCCATTCAAATTCAAACCTGAATGAACCAAAACTCCTGCTCCTGCACCCACTCCTGCTCCACTCATTTTTTTGCTTAATGTAACCATTAAGGAATGTTGATTTCACATCTATCTGAAATATTGGCCACTTGTATTGTGCTGCAATAGCCAGTATAATAATGACTGTGTCAAGTTGAGCCACAAGAGCAATAGTTTCTGCATAATCCACTCCACGAGTTTGTACAAACCCTTTGGAAACTAGTCTTTCCTTATGGCATTCTACTAAACCATCTGCATGATAATTGAATTTGTGAATCCATTTCACCAATCACCTGCTTACCTTTGGGAACTGAAACTAATTCTCAAGTATTATTCTTATGAATGGAATTTATTTCATCATTCATAGAATTAACCCATACAGGTTCTTTCATTGCTTCTTCATACATAGAGGATTCAACTTTAATTGTCCTAAATTAACAACTAGATTTAAATAATCTCTAGCCTTTAGTTGCACATCATCTTTCCACTGCCATACTCCCCCTTCATCAAAAATCACATCCCGGCTAACTATCCAATGCTTTGTCTTGGGATTAAAGAATATGTAGCCTTTAGTTGCAGTAGAGTAGCTCACAAAGATACTAAGTTGGGATTTGGCATCCAACTTCTTCCTCTTTTGAGCTTGAATATGCACATATGTCAAGCATCCAAAGACTCAAAGATGAGCCACTGAAGGCTTGTGACCACTCTAGGCTTCCTTTGGAGTTAGATTTTGAACTGCTTCTATGGGACTATGGTTGAGAATATATATTGTAGTGGCAACTTCTTCTCCCCAAAAACTATGTTGAAGATTTTTTTTCT